>NC_041393.1:664771630-664902068 GCF_002162155.2 Triticum dicoccoides
CACCTCGTGTATCGCCTTTTCAGATTTGTAAAAAACAAAAGAAAATGATAAAAACTTCAAAAATTAAAATCTTTCGAGATGTAGTTATGTTACTACATCTACTAGTTAGGAAAATTAGAAAACTTAAATTTGGACATGTTTTGCAAAAAAATGTTATGAAAAAGTAAAACAGCCATATCTTTTGCATACGATGTCGAGAAAAAACGCATAATATATCAAAAAAATCAGCACGAAAATCCGCATCCAATTTTGACAGCCGTAGACCTGTTTGCAAATTTTTAGAATCCTCAAATTCTGAAAGGAAAAAAAATATGCTCAAATTTTAGTTTTTTTTACTTTTCGTTAAATCTGGTCAAACTATGGTCAAACTACTTATTTAAGAAATATTAGTGTTAATAAATAATTATTTCTATTTTTTGACTTTTGCTCAAACTATGGTCAAAATATGGTCAAATCTGGTCTAACTGTGGTCAAACTATGGTCAAACTACTTCTTCAAGAAACATTAGTGTTATTAAATAATTATTGTTTTTTAGAATAATAGTGTCAAACTCAAACGGTGCTTAATGCTCAAGTTCAACTCCTAAGGGTTAATAGGATTGACAACTTAGTATTGTCAGGAAAACAACAAGTGCAGACTTGAAAACTAGGGGGAATAGAACTCAGAAGTTAAGTGTGCTCGGGGTGAAGTAGTGAGAGGACGGGTGACCTGCCAGGAAGTTAGACAAATTGAAATGAGTGGTTCATAATTAAAAATGAGCAGTGGTGAGGGGTGATTAGAGTGGGTGATTAGAGATTAAATTGTCAAATAATTTAGAAATTTGAAAATAACAAAATAAAAATCAAAGAAAATTTCAAAAAAAAACAAAATTTCAAAAAAAGTCCTTTAGTGTTACCAACCAGCACTAAAGGTGGAGCTCCAGACAACGTCCACGTGGAGCTCCTTTAGTCCCGGTTCGTAAGCAAACCGGGACTAAAGGTTTGGGCATTAGTCTCGGCCTTTTAGAGGCTCTCTAGAACCGGGACCAATGGCCCGTTTTCTACTAGTGTATGCTAGAATACTCGGTCAATCTTACTAAAAGAATGCTTGCTACTTCTGGATCGATTAAGAGGAGAGCTCGGATCGGTCGGAGATGAAGAGAGAGGCGGGCAATATGATTGAACAACAAGGCTTATTTTTAGGGCGAATTCTAGCTGAAAAGCTGATGATTTGTAATAGTTAACTCTTGATGATTTATTCATTTTGTTCGTTGTGTTGAGATTTCTTGCTGATCCACCAACCTGATAGACCTGGTGTGGAATTTAAACCTTTCTGGCTTAGCTACTTTGTATTAGCCCGGCCTGAATAGAGACTTGTGTTTTGGTTGCCTCGTTTAATAAAAATGCGGCGGGGGAATAGAAGCGGTTATTCTGAGCACCTCATGTGATCCCAAATTAATAGTAAAATAAGAAACTGATTTTTTTTTGCTGTAAACATTGACAAATGTTTTTCTTGCTTGCAAAATTTCATCGTGGAATAACATTGGTGGTAGACGTGGCAAAAGAGAGAAAATCGTTGCTCCAAAAATGTTATTTCAAAAGCATTTTGGAACATCATTTTTTTACCATGTCTTCCACGTATTGCATTTCATGATGAAATTTGACAGCAATCAAAACATTTATCAATGTTTGCAACAACGAAAAGCAGAAATTTTTGAATTATTTATTCATTTTTTTACTGTTCACCCAAGTTCATCTGAGCTCGGGCAAAGAAGAGCGCTTTCGCGGGGGAAACCCCTTTCCATAGAAAAAAAAAGAACGCGTAAAACAAACACATATGGACAAGAAGCAATAATCCCATCGACCACCTTAGCTCTCAGCGCACTGTTCGTGGGGAGATCGGAAACGGAGTGGAGTACTTGTGTGGTACTACGTACGGGCATGGACGATGCATGGATCCATCTGTCCATGATTGCGCCCGTTCCCCGTGCCGAAACGAAACGACCCGGCATGCAACGGCGTGAGTCGATCGCACACCTGACCTACGACGCTGTTGGATCTCCCCCAATGATTAGCCCGTGCACTCATACGTACTGCTACACCCAGCTAGCCCCGTTGCCATGCAAGATCGAAGGCCGGCCGGTGACCACAAACACCATAGCCACCACCATGCAAAAACAAAGCACCTGATGAGCACGCACAATCACTACTGCATGCTACGTAGGCCCTAATGCGACGGGTCTTCGACATCGTACTCGTACTGCCCATGTGATGGATCTAGTTCTACTACACATGTTGATCTCGATCAGCCTCTTCGGAAAGAGTGGGTGGCTGTGGATGGATAGGGTCGTTGGGTAGCCGTAGTACGACGCATGTGATGGATCCATCGACGGGGACGGCCGCCAATAAGTGCAACGATCATATGCATATGCATACGACGGGCGTTGGGCGGGCCGGAGGAGGGAGGAGGGGTTTATGGCGCCTTGTCTTGGAGCCTGCTTCGCGGCGAGCCTAGGGGCGCTAGGCGTCACCATTTCGGGCTCCCATGTGTCATCGTGCGACTCATGTGGCGTTTAACCTGACCCAGATTCAGATATGGCACACCCGAGTCAAAAGAGAAACTTCCCCTGCCTGCCCGGCCCGGATGGTACGTCGATTCAATTGCCTCCTCCTGCCGTCCTGGCTCCATGTATGCTCCTTATCTTATGAGACGATCGATCAATCGAATTATTATTACGGGTGCCCGGAACCGGCCATGTGATTCCTTCTCCGTCTACCTCAGCTCACATGATCGAGCAACCATGCACCACGCTATGCTAGGTAGGGGTGAGTAATGCGCCTGCCTTGCGTAGCACATGAGGTAGTTGAAGCCCAAGGATCCATCACTTATGCTATGCATATCAACTACCCTGCCGTTTTTTCCAACTCAAAAGGAAAAGAAAAAAACCTAGTACTACAGACGTATTTGAATGGATGTTGTACGTGCTGAGACCTGTGCGCCGTACGTTCCCGGATCACAATCACATAAAATAGATGGAGGGTTAGATGAGAAACCATGAATGAGCTGAATTTCAGTACTAGAGGAAACTGCCCGAATATATAGAGGCCCACAACGTGCATTCTTGCCTTTGTCGTACCCCCTAGTCAATTTCCTGGGGATAGAGGGGTCCCGGTGTGCATTTTGGCGACTACTGCTTTTATGGCCAGCTTGAGAGTACAAAACATGGTTTGGGTATATAGACATACCTGCTGTGTAACGAACGTATTTTTTTTTCAGGTGAGAGATGAATTCCGTTATATTCCCTCCGTTCTAAAATATTTGTCGTGGTTGTATTTAAGATAGGAAAATCTTTAAGAAACTCAAACATTTTTTTTGAAAAAGGAGGATAACCCTCAATCTCTATATCGAACGATACATACAGCTATGTTTATTAAATTAATCAACAAACTGATGAAAATAAATACATGGATCAATCCAAAGCCACCTTTCTGATATCAGTGTCACTGCATATACTACCTTGACGATGTATCCTGACCACACACCAAAGCAAATCATCTTATCTGGTGGCCTCACCAAGCCGCCGCACGGCAAGGCGAGATCACCAACAGGTCCGTTGGCGCCATCTTCCGCCGTCCCAACTTCAGGAGAGATCCACGCATGGACTTTGCTAGGTCTAGTTGTCGCCACGCCACCACGACGCCAGACATCGCCACCACCATGCGCGTCTCCATCAGCACACATCCATCACCGAGACCCCGCTGCACCACACTGCCAATACCCGCCGCCGTCGTCATGGTAGATGCCACACCGCACCACCTCCCGAACTAGATCACCATCAACGCCAACCCAATGGTGTCCACCAGCCAACTATCACCCAAGGTGGTGCCTTCAAGAAGGGAACGATGCCGAAGACGCCGTCGCCTGTCGCCGCCCATCGCAATTAAGGTTTTCACCCAGGAGACAAATGGATGATGGATGATGGAGATGGAAGCAAATCTGACGAAAGGATCCATGAATAAAAAATGGCACCCTCGAGCGTCGTCGTTGTTGCGGCTGAGTAGTGTCTGGTAGGGATTTCTTCTGATCAGACTCCCCGCCTTCAGGCCCATCCACATCGAGGACCGGCAAGTCTTGTGACCAAGATCTGTACGGAGGAGCACACCGAGCGAGGAAGAGTGAAGGCATCCAATCCAGATCAAAAACCGTAGGGCGAACACGACTGCCTGTCACAGTTGACCTACCACAGAGCCGCGGAGTCAGGCGAATATGCCGGACAGATCGGCCGCCCCCATTCTAGGTCCCCACCAACACCGAGCACGTTAGCAAGGTGCCGCCACCGACCACATGGACCTCCCCATCGCCCCAGTCCTTGGCAGCCACATGGCTTAGCCCACGGTTCCTCAGGGCACGACGCGAGGGGTAGAGGGGAAGAGGTGAGCGAGGGATCTGGGTGGGAAGGAAGAACACGACGAAGACTCGAGAGATTTGGTGGTGGAGCTAGGTTTCACTAGCGCCTAAGCGAATGGGTTACCTAGAAGCACGAGCAAAATACTATAAAATAGATAATCCTCACAAGTGAACAGGCCCTCGCTAATTCAACGGTAGACGCTCTTTCCCCTCCCATCCCAAACCCGAAGCTAGTACACGGTTGTAAGATCATTTACAGTTGGTGAGGGAGTCCTGGATAAGAGGGTATCCGGACAGCCGGACTATATACTTTGGCCGGACTGTTGGACTATGAAGATACAAGATTGAAGACTTCGTCCCATGTCCGGATGGGACTCTCCTTTGCGTGGAAGGCAAGCTTGGTGATTCGGATGTTAGATCTCCCTCTTTGTAACTGACTCTGTGTAACCCTAGCCCCCTCCAGTGTCTATATAAACCGGAGGGTTTAGTCCGTAGGACAACAACAATCATACCATAGGCTAGCTTCTAGGGTTTAGCCTCTACGATCTCGTGGTAGATCAACTCTTGTAATACTCATATCATCAAGATCAATCAAGCAGGAAGTAGGGTATTACCTCCATCGAGAGGGCCCGAACCTGGGTAAACATCGTGTCCCCAGTCTCCTGTTACCATTAGCCTTAGACACATAGTTTAGGACCCCCTACCCGAGATCTGCCGGTTTTGACACCAACATTGGTGCTTTCATTGAGAGTTCCACTGTGTCATCGCGATAAGGCTTGATGGCTCATCTCGTTGTCAAGGACAACATCACCTCTGGGGGAGCCCTGGCCCTAGGACAAACTCTCCGGCTGGGCGGCTTCGTCATGACTGCCCGATCGGCTGTCGCGCCGACGATGACTTCTCAGGTCATCAAAAACATCCACGACGATTCGGAACTCGCTGAACAGATGGACCCAATGGAGCTCTCCTCCCTTAATGAGCTTTGGGATCGCATCGCCGCCCTGGGCGTCGCTACAGACTATGACCGGATCGGGCTTAAACCCGACCAAAGGGAGATTTACTCTCCGCCGGTCACCCAAGAGATAGCAGTAGTGGAAGAGCATCATGTGAATTCTCCCTCTATTTTGAGGACGAACTATGTTCGAATTTCCAAGCTCTCTGAGCCGGTCACCCGCTCGTGGGAGTACATAACCCAAACCCCGAATTCAGAATTGGGTGGCGGGCCAAAGAAACTGGGCAACATCCCGGAACCCGAGCCATTAAACTCGGAAGCTTCTTGGCACCTGGGTCTCAGATTGGGTCAGAATTCGAATTCAAAACTACCCACCCACCCAGATTTATTCAATCTTTCGCATATCAGACAAGAGCCCCAAGAGATAGTACATCATTACTGGGCCAGATTCCTCCTTGTGATAAACAAGGTCAAGGACTGCCGCGAGGAAGACGCAATCTCCCTCTTTTGCAAAAATTGCACGGACAAAGTGATCCTCAACGCTATAGGTCACCGTTGAAGGAAATATGCCCTAGAGGCAATAATAAAGTTATTATTTATTTCCTTATAATCATGATAAATGTTTATTATTCATGCTAGAATTGTATTTTCCGGAAACATAATACATGTGTGAATACATAGACAAACAGAGTGTCACTAGTATGCCTCTACTTGACTAGCTCGTTAATCAAAGATGGTTATGTTTCCTAACCATGAACAATGAGTTGTTATTTGATTAACGAGGTCACATCATTAGTAGAATGATCTGATTGACATGACCCATTCCATTAGCTTAGCACCTGATCGTTTAGTATGTTGCTATTGCTTTCTTCATGACTTATACATGTTCCTACGACTATGAGATTATGCAACTCCCGTTTACCGGAGGAACACTTTGGGTACTACCAAACGTCACAACGTAAATGGGTGATTATAAAGGAGTACTACAGTTGTCTCCAATGGTCGATGTTGGGTTGGCGTATTTCGAGATTAGGATTTGTCACTCCGATTGTCGGAGAGGTATCTCTGGGCCCTCTCGGTAATACACATCACATAAGCCTTGCAAGCATTACAACTAATATGTTAGTTGTGAGATGATGTATTACGGAACGAGTAAAGAGACTTGCCGTTAACGAGATTGAACTAGGTATTGGATACCGACGATCGAATCTCGGGCAAGTAACATACCGATGACAAAGGGAACAACGTATGTTGTTATGCGGTCTGACCGATAAAGATCTTCGTAGAATATGTAGGAGCCAATATGGGCATCCAGGTCCCGCTATTGGTTATTGACCGGAGACATGTCTCGGTCATGTCTACATTGTTCTCGAACCCGTAGGGTCCGCATGCTTAAGGTTTTGATGACAGTTATATTATGAGTTTATGAGTTTTGATGTACCGAAGGAGTTCGGAGTCCCGGATGAGATCGGGGACATGACGAGGAGTCTCGAAATGGTCGAGACGTAAAGATCGATATATTGGACGACTATATTCGGACATCGGAAAGGTTCCGAGTGATTCGGGTATTTTTCGGAGTACCGGGTAGTTACGGGAGAAGTAATGGGCCTTAATGGGCTTTAGTGGGAAGAGGAAAAAGGCTGCTGCGCCCCCCCTCCCCTTTGGTCCGAATTGGACTAGGGAAAAGGGGGCCGGCCACCTCTCCTTCTCCTCCTATTCCTTCTCCCTTCCTCCCCTCTTGGTGGACTCCTACTAGGACTTGGAGTCCTAGTAGGACTCCCTATCCTGGCCGCACCTTTGCCTTGGCCGGCCTCCTCCTCCTCCATCCTTTATATACAGGGGCAGGGGGCACCCCATAGACACACAAGTTGACACAAGTTGATCCACGTGATCGATTCCTTAGCCGTGTGCGGTGCCCCCTGCCACCATATTCCTCGATAATACTGTAGCGGAGTTTAGGCGAAGCCCTGCTGCTGTAGTTCATCAAGATCGTCACCACGCCGTCGTGTTGACGAAACTCTTCCCCGACACTTTGCTGGATCGGAGTCCGGGGATCGTCATCGAGCTGAACGTGTGCTCGAACTCGGAGGTGCCGTAGTTTCGGTGCTTGATCGGTTGGATCGTGAAGACGTACGACTACTTCCTCTACGTCGTGTCATCGCTTCCGCAGTCGGTCTGCGTTGGGTACGTAGACAACACTCTCCTCTCGTTGCTATGCATCACATGATCCTGTGTGCGCGTAGGAAATTTTTTGAAATTACTACGAAACCCAACAGTGGTATCAGAGCCAGGTTATTGATGTTGATGTTATATGCACGAGTAGAACACAAGTGAGTTGTGGACGATACAAGTCATACTGCCTACCAGCATGTCATATTTTGGTTCGGCGGTATTGTTGGACGAGACGACCCAGACCAACCTTACGCGTACGCTTACGCGAGACCGGTTCCCTCGACGTGCTTGGCACAGAGATGGCTTGCGGGCGACTGTCTCTCCAACTTTAGTTGAACCAAGTATGGCTACGCCCGGTCCTTGCGAAGGTTAAAACGGAGTCTATTTGACAAACTATCGTTGTGGTTTTGATGCGTAGGTGAGATTGGTTCTTACTTAAGCCCGTAGCAGCCACGTAAAACATTGCAACAACAAAGTAGAGGACGTCTAACTTGTTTTTGCAGGGCATGTTGTGATGTGATATGGTCAAGGCATGATGCTGAATTTTATTGTATGAGATGATCATGTTTTGTAACCAAGTTATCGGCAACTGGCAGGAGCCATATGGTTGTCGCTTTATTGTATGCAATGCAATCGCGATGTAATGCTTAACTTTATTACTAAACGGTAGTGATAGTCGTGAAAGCATAAGATTGGCGAGACGACAAAGATGCTACGATGGAGATCAAGGTGTCGCGCCGGTGACGATGGTGATCATGACGGTGCTTCGGAGATGGAGATCACAAGCACGAGATGATGATGGCCATATCATATCACTTATATTGATTGCATGTGATGTTTATCTTTTTATGCATCTTATCTTGCTTTGATTGACGGTAGCATTATAAGATGATCTCTCATTAAATTATCAAGAAGTGTTCTCCCTGAGTATGCACCGTTGCGAAAGTTCTTCGTGCTGAGACACCACGTGATGATCGGGTGTGATAGGCTCTACGTTCAAATACAACGGGTGCAAAACAGTTGCGCACGCAGAATACTCAGGTTAAACTTGACGAGCCTAGCATATGCAGATATGGCCTCGGAACACGGAGACCGAAAGGTCGAGCGTGAATCATATAGTAGATATGATCAACATAATGATGTTCACCGATGAAACTACTCCATCTCACATGATGATCGGACATGGTTTAGTTGATTTGGATCACGTGATCACTTAGAGGATTAGAGGGATGTCTATCTAAGTGGGAGTTCTTTAATAATATGATTAATTGAACTTAAAATTTATCATGAACTTAGTCCCTGATAGTATCTTGCTTGTTTATGTTGATTGTAGATAGATGGCTCGTGCTGTTGTTCCGTTAAATTTTAATGCGTTCCTTGAGAAAGCAAAGTTGAAAGATGATGGTAGCAATTACACGGACTGGGTCCGTAACTTGAGGATTATCCTCATTGCTGCACAGAAGAATTACGTCCTGGAAGCACCGCTGGGTGCCAGGCCTGCTGCTGGAGCAACGCCAGATGTTATGAACGTCTGGCAGAGCAAAGCTGATGACTACTCGATAGTTCAGTGTGCCATGCTTTACGGCTTAGAATCGGGACTTCAACGACGTTATGAACGTCATGGAGCATATGAGATGTTCCAGGAGTTGAAGTTAATATTTCAAGCAAATGCCCGGATTGAGAGATATGAAGTCTCCAATAAGTTCTATAGCTGCAAGATGGAAGAGAACAGTTCTGTCAGTGAGCATATACTCAAAATGTCTGGGTATAATAATCACTTGATTCAATTGGGAGTTAATCTTCCAGATGATTGCGTCATTGACATAATTCTCCAATCACTGCCACCAAGCTACAAGAGCTTCGTGATGAACTATAATATGCAAGGGATGAACAAGACTATTCCCGAGCTCTTCGCAATGCTAAAAGCTGCGGAGGTAGAAATCAAGAAGGAGCATCAAGTGTTGATGGTTAACAAGACCACTAGTTTCAAGAAAAAGGGCAAATGGAAGAAAAAGGGGAACTTCAAAAAGAACGGCAAGCAAGTTGCTGCTCAAGAGAAGAAACCCAAGTCTAGACCTAAGCCTGAAACTGAGTGCTTCTACTGCAAGCAGACTGGTCACTGGAAGCGGAACTGCCCCAAGTATTTGGCGGATAAGAAGGATGGCAAGGTGAACAAAGGTATATGTGATATACATGTTATTGATGTGTACCTTACCAATGCTCGCAGTAGCACCTGGGTATTTGATACTGGTTCTGTTGCTAATATTTGCAACTCGAAACAGGGACTACAGAATAAGCGGGCACTGGCAAAGGACGAGGTGACGATGCGCGTGGGAAACGGTTCCAAAGTCGATGTGATCGCGGTCGGCACGCTACCTCTACATCTACCTTCGGGATTAATATTAGACCTAAATAATTGTTATTTGGTGCCAGCGTTGAGCATGAACATTATATCTGGATCTTGTTTAATGCGAGACGGTTATTCATTTAAATCAGAGAATAATGGTTGTTCTATTTATATGAGTAATATCTTTTATGGTCATGCACCCTTGAAGAGTGGTCTATTCTTACTAAATCTCGATAGTAGTAATACACATATTAATAATGTTGAAACCAAAAGATACAGAGTTGATAATGAAAGTGCAACTTATTTGTGGCACTGTCGTTTAGGTCATATCGGTGTAAAACGCATGAAGAAACTCCATACTAATGGACTTTTGGAACCACTTGATTATGAATCACTTGGTACTTCCGAACCGTGCCTCATGGGCAAGATGACTAAAACACCGTTCTCCGGTACTATGGAGAGAGCAACAGATTTGTTGGAAATCATACATACCGATGTATGTGGTCCGATGAATATTGAGGCTCATGGCGGATATCGTTATTTTCTCACCTTCACAGATGATTTGAGCAGATATGGATATATCTACTTAATGAAGCATAAGTCTGAAACATTTGAAAAGTTCAAAGAATTTCAGAGTGAAGTTGAAAATCATCGTAACAAGAAAATAAAGTTTCTACGATCTGATCGTGGAGGAGAATATTTGAGTTACGAGTTTGGTGTACATTTGAAAAACTGTGGAATAGTTTCGCAACTCACGCCCCCCGGAACACCACAGCGTAATGGTGTGTCCGAACGTCGTAATCGTACTTTACTAGATATGGTGCGATCTATGATGTTTCTTACAGATTTACCGCTATCATTTTGGGGATATGCTTTAGAGACGGCCGCATTCACGTTAAATAGGGCACCATCAAAATCCGTTGAGACGACGCCTTATGAACTATGGTTTGGCAAGAAACCAAAGTTGTCGTTTCTTAAAGTTTGGGGCTGCGATGCTTATGTGAAAAAGCTTCAACCTGATAAGCTCGAACCCAAATCGGAGAAATGTGTATTCATAGGATACCCAAAGGAAACTGTTGGGTACACCTTCTATCACAGATCCGAAGGCAAAACATTTGTTGCTAAGAATGGATCATTTCTAGAGAAGGAGTTTCTCTCGAAAGAAGTGAGTGGGAGGAAAGTAGAACTTGACGAGGTAACTGTACCTGCTCCCTTACTGGAGAGTAGTTCATCACAGAAAACTGTTTCAGTGACACCTACACCGGTTAGTGAGGAAGCCAATGATAATGATCATGAAACTTCAGATCAAGATACTACTGAACCACGTAGATCAACCAGAGTAAGATCCGCGCCAGAGTGGTACGGAAATCCTGTTCTGGAAGTCATGCTACTAGATCATGATGAACCTACGGACTATGAAGAAGCGATGGTGAGCCCAGATTCCGCAAAGTGGCTTGAAGCCATGAAATCTGAGATGGGATCCATGTATGAGAACAAAGTATGGACTTTGGTTGACTTGCCCGATGATCGGCAAGCAATTGAGAATAAATGGATCTTTAAGAAGAAGACTGACGCTGATGGTAATGTTACTGTCTACAAAGCTCGACTTGTCGCAAAAGGTTTTCGGCAAGTTCAAGGAATTGACTACGATGAGACCTTCTCACCCGTAGCGATGCTTAAGTCCGTCCGAATCATGTTAGCAATTGCCGCATTTTATGATTATGAAATTTGGCAAATGGATGTCAAAACTGCATTCCTGAATGGATTCCTGGAAGAAGAGTTGTATATGATGCAACCAGAAGGTTTTGTCGATCCAAAGGGAGCTAACAAAGTGTGCAAGCTCCAGCGATCCATTTATGGACTGGTGCAAGCCTCTCGGAGTTGGAATAAACGTTTTGATAGTGTGATCAAATCATTTGGTTTTATACAGACTTTTGGAGAAGCCTGTATTTACAAGAAAGTGAGTGGGAGCTCTGTAGCATTTCTGATATTATATGTGGATGACATATTACTGATTGGAAATGATATAGAATTTCTGGATAGCATAAAGGGATACTTGAATAAAAGTTTTTCAATGAAAGACCTCGGTGAAGCTGCTTACATATTAGGCATTAAGATCTATAGAGACAGATCAAGACGCTTAATTGGACTTTCACAAAGCACATACCTTGACAAAATTTTGAAGAAATTCAAAATGGATCAAGCAAAGAAAGGGTTCTTGCCTGTGTTGCAAGGTGTGAAATTGAGTAAGACTCAATGCCCGACCACTGCAGAAGATAGAGAGAATATGAAAGATGTTCCCTATGCATCAGCCATAGGCTCTATCATGTATGCAATGCTGTGTACCAGACCTGATGTGTGCCTTGCTATAAGTTTAGCAGGGAGGTACCAAAGTAATCCAGGAATGGATCACTGGACAGCGGTCAAGAACATCCTGAAATACCTGAAAAGGACTAAGGATATGTTTCTCGTATATGGAAGTGACAAAGAGCTCATCGTAAAAGGTTACGTTGATGCAAGATTTGACACTGATCCGGACGATTCTAAATCGCAAACCGGATACGTGTTTACATTAAACGGTGGAGCTGTCAGTTGGTGCAGTTCTAAACAAAGCGTCGTAGCGGGATCTACATGTGAAGCGGAATACATAGCCGCTTCGGAAGCAGCAAATGAAGGAGTCTGGATGAAGGAGTTCATATCCGATCTAGGTGTCATACCTAGTGCATCGGGTCCAATGAAAATCTTTTGTGACAATACTGGTGCAATTGCCTTGGCAAAGGAATCCAGATTTCACAAAAGGACCAAACACATCAAGAGACGCTTCAACTCCATCCGGGATCTAGTCCAGGTGGGAGACATAGAGATTTGCAAGATACATACGGATCTGAATATTGCAGACCCGTTGACTAAGCCTCTTCCACGAGCAAAACATGATCAGCACCAAAGCTCCATGGGTGTTAGATTCATTACAGTGTAATCTAGATTATTGACTCTAGTGCAAGTGGGAGACTGAAGGAAATATGCCCTAGAGGCAATAATAAAGTTATTATTTATTTCCTTATAATCATGATAAATGTTTATTATTCATGCTAGAATTGTATTTTCCGGAAACATAATACATATGTGAATACATAGACAAACAGAGTGTCACTAGTATGCCTCTACTTGACTAGCTCGTTAATCAAAGATGGTTATGTTTCCTAACCATGAACAATGAGTTGTTATTTGATTAACGAGGTCACATCATTAGTAGAATGATCTGATTGACATGACCCATTCCATTAGCTTAGCACCTGATCGTTTAGTATGTTGCTATTGCTTTCTTCATGACTTATACATGTTCCTACGACTATGAGATTATGCAACTCCCGTTTACCGGAGGAACACTTTGGGTACTACCAAACGTCACAACGTAAATGGGTGATTATAAAGGAGTACTACAGGTGTCTCCAATGGTCGATGTTGGGTTGGCGTATTTCGAGATTAGGATTTGTCACTCCGATTGTCGGAGAGGTATCTCTGGGCCCTCTCGGTAATACACATCACATAAGCCTTGCAAGCATTACAACTAATATGTTAGTTGTGAGATGATGTATTACAGAACGAGTAAAGAGACTTGCCGTTAACGAGATTGAACTAGGTATTGGATACCGACGATCGAATCTCGGGCAAGTAACATACCGATGACAAAGGGAACAACGTATGTTGTTATGCGGTCTGACCGATAAAGATCTTCGTAGAATATGTAGGAGCCAATATGGGCATCCAGGTCCCGCTATTGGTTATTGACCAGAGACATGTCTCGGTCATGTCTACATTTTTCTCGAACCCGTAGGGTCCGCACGCTTAAGGTTACGATGACAGTTATATTATGAGTTTATGCATTTTGATGTACCGAAGGTTGTTCGGAGTCCCGGATGTGATCACGGACATGACGAGGAGTCTCGAAATGGTCGAGACGTAAAGATTGATATATTGGAAGCCTATGTTTGGACATCGGAAGTGTTCCGGGTGAAATCGGGATTTTACCGGGTTACCGGGAGGTTACCGGAACCCCCCGGGAGCCATATGGGCCATCATGGGCCTTAGTGGAAAGGAGAAAGGGGCAGCCCAAGGTGGCTGCGCCTCTTTCCCCTCCCCTAGTCCTATTAGGACTAGGAGAAGGTGGCCGGCCCCCCTCTCTCCCTTCCCCTCCGAGGAATCCTAGTTGGACTAGGATTGGGGGGAGGAATCCTACTCCCAGAGGGAGTAGGACTCTCCTGCGCCTCCCTCTTTGGCCGGCCAGCCTCCCCTCCTCTCCTCCTTTATATACGGAGGCAGGGGCACCTCTAAACACACAAGTTGACACAATTTGACACAAGTTGATCCACGTGATCGATTCCTTAGCCGTGTGCGGTGCCCCCTGCCACCATATTCCTCGATAATACTGTAGCGGAGTTTAGGCGAAGCCCTGCTGCTGTAGTTCATCAAGATCGTCACCACGCCGTCGTGCTGACGAAACTCTTCCCCGACACTTTGCTGGATCGGAGTCCGGGGATCGTCATTGAGCTGAACGTGTGCTCGAACTCGGAGGTGCCGTAGTTTCGGTGCTTGATCGGTTGGATCGTGAAGACATACGACTACTTCCTCTACGTCGTGTCATTGCTTCCGCAGTCGGTCTGCGTTGGGTACGTAGACAACACTCTCCTCTCGTTGCTATGCATCACATGATCATGTGTGCGCGTAGGAAATTTTTTGAAATTACTACGAAACCCTACAACCGTGACATAGTACACTTCGGTGACTTAGCGGCCATAGTGCGCAAATACTGCGCAATGGAAAGCGCTTGGAAAACCCAAACAAACTTCTGGGATAATCCGGCTCTCACTAAACCCTTCGTCCGAACTAAAAGGGCAAACTCTCGTAAGTTACCCGATTCAATTACCAAAAAATCAAAGCCCGATGCAAGGTGAGGAACCGTATTGGAGGAATGGCTCAATGGGCCATGCAAAATTCAAAGCACACCGGATACCATGCCAACACATAGCCTTAGAGCATGTTGGATACTCCGGCAGGTAGCAAAGAGCGGCGAGGATCTCCTCACAAACCACACAGCAGAGCAACATCCCGCCGGAAATAACAATACGGTATTGACAGTCTTCGAGACTTTCGCCTCAAATAATAGGCGCAAGCGAGCTCAACGCAGTCTCGCCGAAGTTTGCCACATGGCAACAATAAATCCGTGGAACGACATGGCTATAACTTACAATGCCAGTGACGAACCTCAATTCCCAACAGTCCGGGCACCAGCCGCTTTGGTCCTTAGTCCAATCGTGAACGGCTTCCGGCTCACTAAAGTGCTCATGGACGGCGGAAGCGGACTAAACCTCATCTACGAGGAAACCCTCAACAAGATGGAAATTGACAAGAGCCGCATTGAGCGAAGCAGCACGACCTTCAGGGGAATCATCCTAGTCGGGAGGCGCGATGTGCGGGAAAAATCACACTGGATGTGGTATTCGGCACGCTGGAGAATTACAGGTCTGAAGAAATTACATTCCAAGTGGCCTCATTCAGCAGCGGATACCACGCCCTCTTAGGGCGGGACGCATTCACGAGCTTCCAAGCTATACCCCATTACGGGTACATGAAGCTCAAAATGTCCAGGCCCAATGGAATAATCACTCTAGCTAGTGATCCGGATGTCACACTCCGCGCGGAAAATAAAACTGCCGCACTAGCCCTGGAGGCATTATCAGAAGCCCTTGCGGCCGAAGAACTGACAACTTTGCGAGCCACAGTGGATAGAGACTACGTGATACTCGACAAGCGACGCAAGTCCACCTCTTTCAAACCCGCGGACGAGATAGTCAAATTCCAGGTCCACCCAACGGACCCTACAAAGACAGCTTCCATTGGGACACAGTTGAACCCCACAATAAACGCCGCATTGCGAGATTTCCTGCGTGAAAATTGGGATATTTTCGCCTGGCATCCTTTAGACATGCCGGGCATCCCACGTAGGCTGGCCGAACACAGCCTCGATATACTGAAAGGATACAAGCGAGTCAAGAAGACTCTTAGGCGCTTCTCAGAGCCTAAGCGGCGAGCCATGGGAGAAGAGCTAGCCAAGCTACTCGAGGCCGGATTCATCAGAGACATTAAACATCCGGATTGGCTAGCAAACCTGGTGATGGTACCAAAGAAGGACAAATCCTGGCGCCTATGTGTCGATTTCAAGGACCTCAATAAGGCTTGCCCCAAAGATCCCTTCCCCCTCCCCCGCATTGATCAAATCATTGACGCCACCATAGGACACGACTCATTGTGTTTCCTCGACGCATACTCCGGATACCATCAAATCAAGATGGCAGAGTCCGACCAAGCCGCAATGGCCTTCATTACGCCATACGGCCCCTTCTGTTTCAACACCATGCCTTTCGGGCTAAAAAACGCCGACACAACCTATCAACACATGATTCAGACATGCCTGGAAAAACAAATCGGCAAAACAGTAGAGGCTTACATAGACGACGTGGTCATTAAAACAAGACATGTTGAAACTTTAATAGATGACTTCAGGCTCACGTTTGAAAACCTCCGAACATACGACATCAAGCTCAACCCGGAGAAATGTGTCTTTGGTGTACCCTCCGGGAAATTGCTCGGCTTCATCGTTTCCAATAGAGGAATTGAATCAAATCCGGCAAAAATCTGAGCTCTGTCATAGTTGCCTATCCCAACAGACCTCAAGCAGATTCAAAAACTAACCGGATGTGTGGCTGCCTTAAGCCCCTTTATCTCCCGATTAGGAGAAAAGGCACTACCTCTTTATCGCCTTCTTCAACGCACCGAACACTTCGAGTGGACGGATGCGGCCACGGCCGGACTGGAAGAAATAAAGGCACTCTTGGCCACCAACCCAGTCCTGACCGCGCCAAATACTAGCGAGCCCATGCTATTATACATAGTGGCAACACACCACGCTGTAAGCGCAGTGCTCGTCGTCGAATGAGAAGCCTACAGACACAAGTTCCCGCTCCAAAAGCCGGTATATTACGTGTCCACTGTCCTCACTCCATGCAAATATCGGTACCCACACTATCAAAAGATAGCGTACGCGGTCTTCATGGCATCCCGGAAGCTACGACATTACTTTCAAGAGTGTTCGATTACGGTGGCCTCCGAAGTACCACTAAATGATATAATAAATAACCGCGACGCAACGGGCCGAATTGCTAAATGGGCTATCGAGCTCCTTCCGTTCGACATAACATACAAACCACGACGGGCCATTAAGTCGTAACTATTGGCTGACTTTGTCGCCGAATGGACAGAAGCCGAACTCCCTAAAGAGTACGGCGCGTACTACAATTGGAGCATGCACTTCGACGGCTCTAAAATGCTGGCCGGATTGGGGGCGGGCATTGTCCTGACACCCCCCACCGGAGACACGGTCCAATACGTACTCCGAATATTATACACAGACTCCAACAGTGCAGCTGAATACAAGGCTCTGTTGCATGGTCTTCGGATGGCAATCTCCATGGGCATCCAATGCCTCGAAGTACGCGGGGACTCGAACTTGCAATATCTCAGATAAATGGAGACTGATGCCAAGGATCCGAAAATGGCGGCTTATCGTAATGTCGTCCTCAAAATGTTAGCTCGGTTCGAGGGGCTCGAATTCCACCATGTGGTCAGAGAAAATAATCAAGCAGCGGATATCCTCACCTGCATCAGTGCTAAACGCGACCCCGTCCCACCTAATATCTTCTTGGAAAGGCTGTTCAAGCCATCCGTGGTATGGGAAGGGGAGTCCGGCAATATTAGTCCGGCTCCGAATACAACCCCAGATTCCGAACCATCTGACGTAATCGGAGGCTCTGCCACCGAAATAACACCTTCGGCCGACGAAATCATGGCTGTCATCGCCCCGTGGACCAAGCCCTTCTTAGCCTACCTAAATAGGCAAGAGCTCCCTCGGGACCAAAATGAGGCACGTTGTATTGTGCGACGTTCTAAGGCCTACAAAGTCCATGAAGGAGAGCTCTACAAGAAAAGCACTACCGGAGTGCTCCAAAGATGAATCTCCGAAGAGGAAGGGCGGAAGCTCTTAGCCGAAATCCATTCCGGACTTGGCGGGCACCACGCTGCAGCTCGGGCACTGGTAAGCAAGGCCTTCCGTATAGGTTTTTACTCGCTGACAGCCCGAGCAGATGCACAGGACCTTGTCCAACATTGCGTTGGTTGCCAACTCTTCGCCAATCAGAGCCATATGCCCCCTACCGCTCTCCAAACAATCCCCATAACTTGGGCCTTCGCGGTCTGGGGGCTGGACATGGTTGGACCTCTTAAAGCGGTAAGCCATAAGAAAAAATACTTATTGGTCATGGTGGACAAGTTCACCAAATGGATAGAAGCCAAACCAGTTAAAACAGCCGAATTCGGACCAGTGATAGACTTCATATCAGGGGTCGTACACCGTTACGGTGTCCCCCACAGCATCATCACTGACAATGGCTCAAATTTCACAGCTGATGAGGTGAAAACTTGGTGCGGCAACATGGGCATCAAGCTCAATTACGCCTCTGTCTATCACCCCCAAACAAACGGTCAAGTCAAATGTGCAAATGGTCTCATCATGAGCGGCATCAAACCCAGACTAGTGCGATGCTTGAAGGAATCAGACACGCATTGGTTCGAGGAGCTCGACTCCGTACTCTGGGGGCTGCGGACCACGCCAAATCGTACGACCGGATACACACCATTTTTTATGGTGTACGGCGCAGAAGCAGTGCTACCCTGCGACATAATCCATGACTCACCTCGCGTGCGCATGTATGAAGAGAAGGAAGCCAAACTAGACCGGCAGGACAACTTAGATGCTCTGGAGGAGGAGCGTGACGTTGCAAAAGCCCGTTCCGCATTCTATCAGCAACAGACTCGAAGGTATCAAAGCAGAGAAGTACGGGCCAAAACTTATAACATTGGTGAACTAGTTCTACGCCTCCCCGAGAAGAAGAAGGACAAGCTCAAACCCAAGTGGGAGGGTCCCTTCATCATTGATAAAGTTATCACCGGAGGAGCGTACCGTCTGCGCAATGCATCTGATAACAGACTTGAGCCGAACCCATGGAACGTGGCCAGACTCCGAAGATTCTACGCCTAGTGCCGAACTCGGGGTTCGTCTCCTCACCTCTGCTTCTTCAGTTATGTTCTCTTTCTTCCTTTCTCGCCTTCTTTTCCTTTTCACATACAGCCTTAAAAAACTGTACGGATGCTTTGATCGCTCCGGCCACACTATGCATGCACACTATACCTGGGGGCTTCCTACACGGAAGCTAAATATAACTACTTTAATGTCTCCTTGCGATCCACATATGCGTTTTCTTTCCATATGTGCCTTTTCTTCACCATTATATGCATCGATATGACTTAAGTTTTGGCCATGCTGGGTTGCCTGGCTATTGTGTTTATGCCCTACGTTCCCGTTAATTCGGCTAGGGCATAAGGGGAGCACCTCTGTGATTGTTACTTCCGGTTCAACCGGATGTGTACCTCAGACTGGGTGAAGCCGAAAGCTAGCGTCCTTAAGGAAATATTCGGTCGGTGAACAAAAGATGTTTTCGTTTATTACAACGTGAATCCCCGGATGTTTTGTTTCCTGCTCTTCTATTCGCAGTTCGGACATGCACATCGATGCATGCGCACCCAGGGAAAGGAACCCCTAACGGAACTATTCTCTCTGGAAGATGTTTCTTACTATCCATGTAATATAACATAACTAGTTGGGTACTTGTCTGTTCAAGCACTTATGAACCCTACGCCTGGTTTCCATGCATACCCCGGTTTTCCATAACTGTGCGGGTATTCGGATACACTTCGGACTGTCGGGTCCGGGGGCTGAAGCGAAAAGGTCCGCCATGACAAATGATTTTCAATCCGGCTAGGGACTACATAGGTCCATTTAATTGCATAGTCACTTGGACTGGCTATATTCTTCCTTTATACCATCCAACAGGCTGTCTAGCCTACAATCCTGTTGGGAATACTTTGCGGCTAACGCTACTTGGTCATATACCAGACTTATGGGTATCTCTTGCCCATCTGACCCCACTGGTCCGACTTCGGCCATATGGTTCGGGTCAGCCTTGGCGTATCGTGTCTTCACCATGGCCCAGGCTTCCCTCACACCTTGTCGGCAGGCTGATATCTTCCATAACCGGAAGCACAGCCATGCTCCTTTGAGCATCTCCACAAGCTTGCTCATGCCTCCTGGCAGGGAAGCGGGTGGCCACAAGGCCTGGGCAATACCCTGCATCACCTGCCGCGCTCGCTCGTGCAGTTGTGAAAGATCTTGCAGCATATCGCCTACGGATCCGGGCATCTCCTCTTCAGGACGGCCCGTCAGCATACCTACAGACATAACTCTGTCAATACGCTTCCTCGCCGAACTGTACTACAGTTCATTTAAGCACTTACTATAAATGCCGCGTCGAAGCCTCCTGTTCTCCTTCACGGAGTCAGCGAGCTGAGCCCGAACATCTTTTAATTCGACGTTCAGTCGGATATTAGCATCTTGGAGATTATTTTTCTCTCGAATAGCCTGCCTTAGCACACGCTCGCCCGCCTTCAGCTGACTTCGCAGATGTGGCTCATTATCTTCCACAATCTTCGGATTCTCTCCGGGATTGTCTGCAGCATCTTTTGTTAGCTTTATAAACCATGTCGAATAAATAACTGGTATACATCCTTACAAATTCCATTATCAAGGCAAGTCTTACCAGAAGAGGCCTTTTTAATTTCCTCTTGTTCGGCAGCAGCGGCCTTTAGCTGGGTCTTACATTCCTCCAGCTCCTGAGATAAATGGGTATTCTTCTCTACAAGAACCTATGCATACAATGATCCTTAAATCAGTTGTGCCAACTGTTTCAAGTCTCATGGGCTACTACTACACATACTTATCAAATTTTCTTACCCGTATATCCTTCGCATACTGGTCCATCGCTCTGGCAAGTCCATCTTGAGCGGTGCGAATATATGCATCTCTGGAATTGAAGGCATTGAAAGCCTCCTTGGAGAAAATACCATTGTGGAGTACGGCCCATCTGCGATGATGATTCATGGCGCTCTCCACTTCGGAGTTTGTAGCGGAAAGCCTGTCCGCACCCTCTGTGGGAGGGCAATTCGGCGTTGCCCCCACATCAGCCTCCACCCATGAGTCCGGTTCAGGAATCCGACTGCTTGAGGCGTGGCCGGCAGGGTCTCCGGATATAGTCCGGCAGAAGTTTTTTCTGCCAGGACATAATGAAAACTGTCACATTTCGGCAAAGATAATCACAGAGCAAGCTTAACTTGTACCTCCGCCCCGGCGTCTCGGTCCTAACTGCCTTCCTCTTACGCCTGCCCAGCCCGGGTGCCCTTTGCTGATGAGCCCCCGTGGGCTCGGCACGGCGTCCTAATGGCCATTTCTGTAAAAATACAACATGTGCGCTTAAGGCATGGCATAATTCAGAAGTTAGGGCTCCGGCTTTACTTACATTCGACATCGGGAGCAGCCCGGGATAATCGGCAAGGATGGCCACCAAGGCGTCGTCGCGGCTTGCTTGATAGAATGTCCCGTTGACAAGCTACACTGATATATCCGGATCTTCTTCAAGTCCAGGGTCGAGAGCCCGGCCAGGATCCTCTGGCTGCGGAGGGGGGCTGTTGAACTCTTCCACGACCCTTCTCAGTTCCTGCTTTGAAAATAGCAGGATAAATGATTGGTGACAGAGGACACAGGGATGAATAGAGTCGAGTGAGGAATGATAGCTTACCCAGCTTGGGGGTTGTACATGGAAAATCCATCCCACGGCTTAATGCGGAGGAACTCCTCTTCTTCCCCTTTGTACAAGTCGGACAATATTTTCGCCAGTGCGGTGGCGGAGTCCGGACCTTTACGACCGCAGCGGGTGGCGTCGTCTTCTTCGTTGAAGTGCCACATGGGTTTCCGCCGATATTGAAGTGGCTGCACCCCCCCCATTATGCATATTGACATGACTTCTATTATTGTCAATCCTTATTTGGCCAGTATTTTTTATCCTGCCCATCAGATAGAGGACCTCTTTGTCATCTTCCTCCTGGGGGCTCCGCGGGTGCCAGTTTTGGCGTTTCTTCAGCGGGGCATTGGTGAACTCGGGAAGGCCCGGCCGGACTGGGTCCAGGGGGAACATCATCTACATAAAGCCACTCCGAAGGCCAGTCTTTGGATGCCTTCTTTGGAGTGCCGTACAGGTATCCGGCCTGGGCGACGCGCCATATTTCGGCTCCGCCCACTTGATATATAGATCCCTCCTGATTGCAAGGGACGAGGCAGAATAGCCTCTTCCATAACTCGAAATGAGCTTCGCAGCACAGGAATAGCTCGCAGAAGGCAACATACCCTGTGATGTGCAGTATGGAGGCGGGAGTGAAGCTATGCAGCTGGAGACCATAGAACTCCAGGAGCCCGTGGAGGAATGGGTGGATTGGAAACCCAAGTCCTCTCAGCAAATATGGGACAAGGCATATTCGCTCCACTCTAGATGGGTTCGGAAAGTTCTTCGCTTGCTCTCCGTCGTTATAGGTGGCTAGTACGGCTCGGAGGGGGACCATATATGCAGGTGGAAGGAACCCTTGGGTCTACAACTCTACTAGACGGCTATGAGGGACGGAACACTTTTTCCAGTTACCCGGCGCAGAACTACGGGGGCAAGAAGAGGAGTTGCGGCGACCAGCCATGATGGAATGGATTTCTCCGGACGCGCTCTGTTGAATGCTTGCTTCGGAGAAGATGGTGAGATTTGGATCTGAGAATCCCCGTCTCTTCAAATAGATGATTCGCTCATAGGGTCAGGGTGGCAAATGTAAAAATGCCCCGGCTCCTCATATTCGCTCGACACGTGGAGGTGGCCATTATTAAGGCGCAGAGGCCGAGGAGTACAACATTAATGGGAGGCCGGACACTGTTCTCTACGACAGGTACTCTGGATTTAAAGAAGAACCCGCCTTGCAATGTCGAAGACAATCTGCACGCTGGACTCATCGTCATTGAAGCCTGGTTCGGGGGCTACTGAGGGAGTCCTGGATAAGGGGGTATCCGGACAGCCGAACTATATACTTTGGCCGGACTGTTGGACTATGAAGATACAAGATTGAAGACTTCGTCCCGTGTCCGGATGGGACTCTCCTTTGCGTGGAAGGCAAGCTTGGTGATTCGGATGTTAGATCTCCCTCTTTGTAACCGACTCTGTGTAACCCTAGCCCCCTCCAGTGTCTATATAAACCGGAGGGTTTAGTCCGTAGGACAACAACAATCATACCATAGGCTAGCTTCTAGGGTTTAGCCTCTACGATCTCGTGGTAGATCAACTCTTGTAATACTCATATCATCAAGATCAATCAAGCAGGAAGTAGGGTATTACCTCCATCGAGAGGGCCCGAACCTGGGTAAACATCGTGTCCCCAGTCTTCTGTTACCATTAGCCTTACACGCACAGTTCGGGACCCCCTACCCGAGATCCGCCGATTTTGACACTGACAGTTGGGCACCCCCAAACCCTTCTTAAACGCCCGGGTGAACAGCCCGGTTAGTGACCGGTCAAAAAAACCCGACCCAGACGGTCGCCTCAAACGGCGGGCTGACCGGCACCCCTCATATCCAGCCTAAATATGGATGGACATGGGGATGTCCGGGCATGCAACGTCAGACCCAACAAGCCTACGTCACCACAAGTTGCATCAATTCCACCCCCTCGACCTACTAGATCCATTTGCTCCCTCCTCTGTTCTTCCTCCTTCATCTCATACATCTTGTAGCTTCACCACCACCCTTGCCCAGCAGTCGTTCCGACCCTCAGTGCCACTAGCTGATGGAAATATGCCCTAGAGGCAATAATAAAGTTGTTATTATTATATTTCCTTATTCATGATAAAGGTTTATTATTCATGATAGAATTGTATTGACTGGAAACTTAAATTCATGTGTTAATACATAAAAAATACCGTGTCCCTAGTGAGCCTCTACTAGGCTAGCTCGTTGACAAAATATGGTTAAGGTTTCCTAACCATAGACATGTGTTGTCACTTGATAACGGGGTCATATTATTAGGAGAATGATGTGATGGACAAGACCCATGCGTTAGCTTAGCATATGATTGTTCAGTTTATTGCTATTGCTTTCTTAAAGTCAAATACATATTCCTTCGACCATGAGATCATGCAACTCCCGGATACCGGAGGAATAACTTGTGTGCTATCAAACGTCACAACGTAACTTGGTGATCATAAAGATGCTCTATAGGTATCTCAGAAGGTATTTGTTGAGTTGGCATGAATCAAGATTGGGATTTTGCATAATATGATTTGTTGAGGATGATGGTGATGGTGTTGCCCAAACCAATGATTTTGAAGCACCACGAGAACAACTTCAAATCCCGGAAGATCAAGATGCAAATTAGCTTATGAACTTTCTGCAGATGCATCAGAATCTTTGAGATCATCAGGTGCACGCGTAGCTACTCAGTGATCTTGTGGAGCATATGTAAACCCATAATGAAAACCAAAGAGTTAATGTTTGAGTTGTGCATTTAAAATAAAATTCATGTAAGAACTTTGTATTTTCGGTACCAATATTTTTTATTTACGTGCGACATTGACATGTATGATGGACGTGCATGGATTTGCATGTATTTCAGAGTCTGAATTTGAGGGATGTGGATGTCGGGCATGATATATGATGGGCCGTCTGGCCATGTCCGCGAGCGTGCCCGGGCACGTCCGCGGATGTATAGGGGTGCGGATTTTTCCGAATGTAGATGCTCTAAGGGCTTGTCCACATGTGTGTGGGAGACGACATGTACACAAAAAAATGATAGGAATGTTCTCAAGAGCACCACAAGGTCACAATTTGTGTCTCAAAATGTTTAAAGAGGTATTCTAGGGAATTACAATATTATGGACTTTATTGTGTGCCTAATACATGCTATCTCTGTACCAAAATGTCAGACCTTTTTTGTTTTCGATAGGGCATAAAAACGTCTTACATTTTTTTACCCCGGGAGTACATCATTATTATTTTTCTAATACACTTGAACATGTATGAAGCGACAAAAATTCAATTGATTCAAACCACCTTCGATGTTTTTTTTTTTGCATGAGTAAAGTAGCGCAAGCTCCAAAGTTTTTTTTTGTGTGTGTTTTCCCGTGATAAGAATATACCGTTTGATGTGTGCTTAGAGAGTTGAGAATCCAAGATTCAAAAAAAGGCTGCAATCATAAATTCAGTAATGTGAAAGGTATGCCACTGGATTTGACATGAAATGTACTTTTGTATTACAAATTTATTTTATTTGAAAAAATCTATGGTTCTTGGTCAAACTCTTACTTGAAAGAATATGCCACTCCAGACGGTATGTGTGATCAAAATATACAATTGTATTTTGCTAATATTCACTTGAACTATATATCGGACGGAAATTTCAATTGATAAAAACCAGTTTGGAAGTTTTTTTAAATGTTTTCCGGTATAACAATATACTGTTTGATGCACTCTTGGAGGTAAGAATCCAAGATTAAAAATATGTAGCACTGCAATCATACGATAATATGAAAGTTATGGCATTGGATCTGTCATGAAATGTACTTTTGTATTACATTTTTTTTATTTGAAACAAAATATTTTATCAGCATTTTCGGTCAAACTATTACTTCAAAGGCTCTGCAAGTCTGTGATTATCTCCCTTTCTTGAGAAAAAATATTCAACGTACTTACTGCTATAAATATTCTTAAAAATGAAATTAGTATATTGTGAATCAGAGGGCGATATAATTTTTAAGACAATCAGAGGCCTGTTTGGTTCAGCTTTTATCGACGGATTCCGCTGCCGCGTAGCAGAATCTGAACCAAAAGGCGAACCCAGCTGAATCGGATTCCAGAAATCCGCTGCCAAAATCTGAACCAAAAGCAGAAGCAACCCAGGACGTGCTTTCCAAAATCTGATTCCACTGCGGGCTAAAATCTGAAAAAGCTTATCAGCTAGTTTGCCAAATGACCAACATCTTTTTCACATCAGATTTTCCACGGCTGTTTTTCCACAGCAGATTTTCACAGCTGAAATTCACAGCCGAACCAAACAGGGCCAGAGGTTACATACATAGCATTACATAAGCTCTACCCTTTTTAGGGGTTACCACCGTTTCTTTTTAAGTACTCCCCTCTGTAAAGAATTTAGTCATCTAAGAGTATCTACAGCCGGACATGGCAAATTCGACCCCTTAAACGCCCGCAGACGCGCCCGATTGTATTCATGGACAGTGACCGGTCACCCTTCAAAAAATTCATTCCACATCCGAATACCTCAAATTAGAAACTTCAAATCTATATTATTACATGCAACATGAAACCTAATCTAAGAGGAGCTTGTCCGGTTCCGCTCCCCGCTCGCCCGGCTCTGCCCTGGCCATGTCCGGCGGCCGGCTGTGCTCCTCACAGTGTTGGTCAGATCGCCGGCAAGGTAAGGTAGGGCATGGGACACGATCCGGCTCACGAGACTCAAGGCGCCTTCGTCTCCCATGCCCTACTCTTCCTCATCGGAGCCCGGAATCCGAACAGTGTCGGTGGACGTCAGATCGATGATGGATACGTCCGGGGACAAGTCGCCGACGTCCACCACGATGCGGTTGCGGCACCCGGACTGATGTGCCATACGGGCGCCGGAGAATGCGACTTCGCCTCGCCGACGTCCGCCGCCGCCTCCCGCGCCTGGTGCCTTGCACGACGGGCACGTCGTGCCATGACCTCGTGGAACGATGGTGCGTCCTGAATATCGGCACGCCACCGGAGGGGTTGCGTGTCCGCCAGTGCGTTCGGACGCCAGACGGACCGCACGGCCTCCGTCGAGACGCCAGACGGACCGCACGGCCTCCGTCGAGACGCCAGACAGACCGCACGGCCTCTGTTGAGACAGCTACGACTGGCCTAGCGCCGGATCCATGCGCCATTTGAGCGGACACAATGGATTCCCGACGGATGGAGTCCCAGCGCCGCCGTGCACGGGCCTCCTTCCTGGCGCGGCGGTGCGCAAGATGGACGGCCATCTCCTCCTCGGGGCCGCGTGGGATGAGCTCGGGGTCGACGAATTCGCTGCCCGCCATTGCCGAAGACGACCGGAAGGAGCCGGAGACGAGCTTGAGTGGCGGAGAGGAGTGCAGGGGAGGGGAGTGAAGTGGCTAGGGTTTGGTCCGGCGAGCGAATGGGAAGAATTTTATGTGGGGTTGGATGAGACAGCGTGGGTCGGGTCCAACTTGACGGGCGCCCTCATATCCGCTCAATATTTGGGCTGAATATGGGGGGTGCCGGTTAGCCCGGGTGTTTGAGGGCCATTTGAGGGGCCTCTCTGGATCAAAAAATCGTGACCGGGCGGCCCGCCCAAATGTATAAGGCGTGTTTGAGGCGACCGGGTGTAGATGCTCCTAACGTTCTTGTATTTCGTTATAGAGGGACCACCAATAACATCCGGCTCATCGCTATGGCCTCAGTTTCTTTAGCTGCTGGTTGTTATCTTTGGTTATCCACCTCCACCTCCCAAAGTTGTCATGTCGTTTGTTGAAACTGTCACGGACCTAGCCCATGATGAAACACGTTTTGGGCCGTGGGCAGGGGCCGAGGCATGACAGACACTTTTTTTCTAGTGAAAGAAAAGAGAGAAGGCATGACAGAGACCAGCAACTTTGCGAGCAAGTTGCCATTAGCGAGAGACCGGACCGGAGAATGTGATTGCAGGGGGAGTCGATGGAGGCCAGTCGAGGGCAGCAACTGCTAGAGATGGCAAGAAGCAGATAAGGCAAGCAACAGTGCAGCCACCCCGCGTGGCGACAGCCATGGCGCCCCTGGGACGTGGGCGCCATGTGAGCAGCGCGGCGCTTCCTTCCACGGCGGGCCCGGCCGCCTGGCCGCCGGTCGCCGGAAGAGTCCAAGAGTCGTCGTCGTCGTGGGTGCGGGTGGTCCTGCCCGCCAGCGCACCAGCGGCAGCGCGCGTACGCATGCAAATGCAAGGCAGATGTACGTAGTACGTGCGTGCATTATTGGTTTTGAACCGAGGCCGTGCGGCTGCAGATTGCAACGGGCTGCATCGCGTCACCGTCTTCATCGCACAGTGACGAACCGGACGTACGTGCGCGCGTGCGTGATCTGCGTAGATCGACTGACTGGCTAGCTGGCCCGTTCACGTGCCACGCCTGACGATGCCGATGGGTGTTACTGTCACTTGGACGGGAGACACGCAGGCGGGCCGTTGCCGACCCTCTCCTCTCCGCTCCTCTCCTCAGGGAACAGCCTCCAGCGGGCGGGAGCGTGCCCGGCGCAGCGGCGTCACAGGCTCACAGTGGGGAGCATGCATGTGTGGTGGCAGTGCCAGACCCGGCCGGGCCGGACCCCTCTCCTGGCTCGGTATCGTGCGCGTCTGCAGACACGACGACAGGCCGGTAACGAACGGGAGCAGAGCGAGACCGGGTTTATTTGGCAATGCTATAGGTTTCGTCGTCCGTGACCGCCCTGTCGCCGCCCGCTAAAAAAAAGCCAGCTAAGCATAGATTTCTTGTGGTGAAACCAACCGCTCAGGTTTAAGTCCCTAGACTTGACACGGATGGATGTCGCAAGTTTCATAAACTAGGTAACGCCCCGCGTGTTGCAGTAGATTTCTTTAACAGTGAAATTATTAAAATTAAAATTAGAATATATGATAATAGTACCGCACCACATTGAACGTAGAGATAAATGGAGGATGGATGCATGTTATATTGTCATGTGACATTGAAGTTCAGTTATTTATTAATGAAAATTAAATTTAAAACTAGATAATGTGGGAGGTTTTGATTCTTCTTTGATGATGTGGAGGGCATGCATGTGGTGGAAAGTGAATTGATTGTTCATCCGCAAAAAAAAATAGTGAAGTGATTGCGTGCACTTGATGATGTGGATGGTTTGCATGTGCATTCAAATAGGAGGGGGCATGTGTGAACATATGTGATGAGTGTATAGATTGCATGTTAAGATAAATAAAACAGTGAAGATGAATTTCTTAGACTAGCCACAATGGAGAGTAACATACACTAGTAACATACAGATATCTGTAGACTATGTTACTACCTTCATAGTGGGTAGTAACATAAGTTTGATGTCATGCAAAGCTTCATTTATTAGGTAATAGACTCATACTGCATTGGGACATGTGATGTTACAGTAACTAGTTAAGTTACTCAAATTACCTCTCTCCTCATTAACTCATTGCCACATAAGCAAATTTGTTGAGTTGGAGTCGATGTTACTGCTGAAGTTACTCCCACTGTGGCTAGTCTTAGGTCTATACTAGCACATATGCCGGTGTTGTAACGGAAAAAATATTTATTACGAGAAGCAACAGGAGAAAAATGATATGTCATCCAAAATCAGTCTCCGCAGTGGTGGCCGACAGAGCTAGGAGCTGCGATCTTCTCGCGGGTCATGTTTGGCCTACGAGATCGTGATAGTGGTGGGGTTGGACGGTATCTCTTATCACGGCTTAACCAGATGAATTACTAATTGCAGCGCATAAATCAAAGACCCGACGACGTGGTGCCAGCTAGTCGAACAAACATGCCCTAATAACCAATGAGCAGCGCGAATATTTAAGAAAATAATGCAATGTTAGATTCGAAACATTTTTATTCAAACTTATCATAAAAAATATGAATTACTTTGCAAATATTCTTTGAAACATGAACAAATTTTGATATTCCAAACAGTTTTTTTGAAAATTATGAATGTTTCCGACAAACATGGAAAACATTTTCAATTCGCATATTTTTCAAAATTCACAAACATTTTCTGAAAACATGAACCTTTTATAATAACATGAAAAAAATGAATTAGTGAACACCTTTTTAAAATGGAAACATGTTTTGAACATTCAGAGCAAATTTTGAAAATGTGTTTTTCAAATAAGAAAATTATTTTAATTTCATAAACATTTCACTAAAATAACAACATTTTCAGATTTGAAACATTTTTAAATTCAAAAGGAAATATTGGAAATCATGATTAATTGTGCGAAATACAAACATTTTTGGAAAATTGAGAAAAAGGTTAAATTTCCAAAAAAACATTCAAAACAGAAACTTTTTCAGAATTTGAAACCTTTATCGAAAACTTGAACAAAAATGAGAATTCTGAGGTTTTTCGAAAACTTCTAATTTCTTAAAAAGAAAAAAAAGAAATTAAACTTGAAAGTGAAAAAAGTAAAATGAAATAGAAAAGAAAAATAGAAAGAAACAGAAAAGAGACTGAACAGAGGATAAAACAAAAATGGGCCGGCCAATATTGGGCGACCTGTGCGAAGGTCTGGGTATTTGACGCTCCCTGCGGCAAACAGGGTTCTTCCAGTTGTGGGGGCAGGAAAATAAGCGGTCTGGCTTCGCAGGACCTTGGCGCGCGGTACAAAATCCTGGACAAAACATTTTTCTTTTCTAGCATGCGAATGTACAAAAATTTAATACCACCTCGGGTTAAAAAGAAATCTTTTCGTCAGAGGACGGATGAAAAAAATAGAAGAAACGCACCTTGCTTTATTAGTAGGTATAGATAGAATTTATTTCAACTTCTCTGGTGAGGCATCCGTTAATCTCAAGATATATGCCTCCTCGGTCTCTCCAGGGTGCTCCGAGCATCCAAACCTTTTATTTCGATTTAAACAATAATTTGTCCCTACATGACATTCCTTTCATGAATGACATTATTAACTTAATTAATATCTTTGTGGAACCAGTCCAAAGGATGTACCCAAATACCATACAGTCAGTGGCGATTCTACGTGTAATCCACGGGTCAGTTGACCCCACAGCTCTCAGAGAAAATAGCCTACAAATACTGTACAGTTACTGTACATTATGAAGAAAATTATCTCAAAAATTACCAACATCCTACAGATTATTCCCGTTGGTTTCACCCACTGCATATAGTGCTGCGCTTTCGGCTAAGCTTAGAGGAAGCTAGGTGCATTTGTGTATGTATTCGTCTGTATTTGTACTGTGTTTATAAAAAGAAAACGCTGAATGATAGGCCAGTAAGCGCCGTTTGAACAATTATTCATACAGTCAAGACCGAAACCCAGGCTGTCATGCGAGTCCAGCCGGACCATCGGACAGAGGCACAGATCCACAGAGGCACCGGTGCCTGGTACTGCCAGTTAGAAAGATTCGCAGATCATGCTTCCAAAAACCGCATCGATGTTTCTTTCATAGCCACCAATCATAACGACCGAGAAAACGGAAAGTGCATGGACGAATCTAGGTGCATATGAACCCACTTTGAAAAACAAATTTTTATATGGTAAAAAAATCCGAAAAAGATGGCATCGGTACGTCTTCGTGTTCTACGTGCATGCATAAAGTTTCACGGAAAAATAACTTTTTTTTGACTAAAAAATTGTTTTGTGAAACGCTATTTAGAAGCACTGGAATTTGTCTTTTTTACAAAGACAAAATAAAAAGACATTTTTTCACAAAACTTTGCACCGCGCACACACATTTGTGAACATGTATGCATGAAACTTTCATTCGATTTTTTTGAGATTTTAAAATGTGCTTACAATGCATTTTTTTTGAGAAGTGGGTGCAGATGCCCCTGGGTTCAGATCGTGCCCACTCCCGAGAAAACCTGGATCTTCCACGTCAATGCAGATTCTGATCACAAGTATTACAACGTCTTGGCTTGAATCTTCCACTGTTGCATTATCGCAAGAGGTGTTTCGTTGGAGGGCTCAACTCATCGTCGCTAATCATGTTTTACTTTCATTTACTCTGGCAAATGATGAGATCATTCAAGCAGCAGCATAAACTACTTGTAAGGAAGACCAAGGAGAGAAGAACATGACAGTTCAAGATCACAGTTTGTGCCAAAGGCCGAGACCACACGCAAGTCAGGCCCAACCATCAGAGATGGAGAGCAGCGCCACGATATAGACACATTCACAATCACAGATGCTCCTAAATAGACATGCAGAAACTGCACAAAACCTGTGCTCAGAGTGGCATAAATCCAGGTATCGATGTTTTGCAGCCAAGGTGTATCCAGATATCGAAACAAGATCGTAAGGCAGAAGTTTCCATGTCAAACACGCAAAATCACAAAGCATTACAGCGTCTTCAACTCTTCATGCAAAGGAACTGTCCCCTTCCAAGTCAACTTCACTGTTGCCTGTGCACGTACAATGTATAAAGTCAAGAGCACGGCAATATAAAGTATAATGTCAAGAGCATCACAATACAAAGTGCTGGAGACATGTTTAATATAGGCCCATAGCATAATTACGCTTGTAGTTGAGTACAAGATTCAAACTATCATGGCCAGGCTTGTTTATTCTCGTTTACTTCACCGCAGATGAGATCATTCAAACAGCACTGTACTGTTTGTGTACCAAGAAAAAGAAAAAAAGGACGAGAAGAAATATAAGATCTTACTTGTGAAGACTTTCCATGGCAGCTTCAAGCTTCTTCACGTCAGCACCAACCACTTCGCTGCTCTTCTCGCCTTTGTGATAGAAGTGGAAAGTTGGCTGTGCCAGATTCAGCAAGAGTCAAATATTTGGATTACGAGTTAGGATGAAGGTTGGTAAGAACACAAAATACACAAACATGCTGGTAGAAGGATATTTCTATAATCTGGCTCTCACTTTAAGTGAACTCAACGAACATGCACGTATGCATTTAAAAAAAGTAAGGTTGAATCAATGCATATTCTCAGACTCCTCCAGTCACAAAAACATATGTAACGCATCATTACCATGAAACAGAATAGTACTGTAAAAATAAGAACAAAAATATCATGAATTACAATTTCAGGTATTCAACTTACGATGGAGAATATTTTCAGGTTACTAAGTCTGGTCCCAAGTCCATCCTGCAGAACAAGAGGAAAAGAAATAGTGTATCAATAACAGGAGCAGGCATACTGTTGAGAAATATAAATATAGCCACAACAGCAATGACTTTTAATGTATTTGAAATGCATTCCACCTTGCATGGTCAAATGCATTCCACCTGGCATGTGCTGACAACTGTCGTGGTGTTTATTCCCAATAAGACATCCAGTTAACAAACTGAAGTAACCACTGTAACATTTGTCCCCTTTACACGCAATCCCAAATTCACAATAGAGTAAAAACACTGAACTGAACAGCACCTCAACAAACAGTACTTGATTTTGAATCTTTTCTACTGAGAGCACTATGCAGGTATGGACTAACTGTCAAGTCAATCTCTTACTATAAAAAAATGAGTATGCCCATACAAGGAAATCATGAACAGTAATTTTAAATAGGATTACTAAATTGCATTGGTCTATACTGGGTACATGCCTGGTACCGCATCATCACTTTCAGGCAAGTGATACTGCATAGATCATGCGTGTCTGGAATATGTTGCCGAAGGTAACTCGTCTGGACGAATTTGCTTAACTAAGTGCAGACCAGTTACAAAGCAATTTCATGTATTCTCAAAGTTCTAAAAGAAGGCTAACTGAGAGAGAAAAAATACTGTGGCTCTGAGTTATACCAAGCTTCAACCGTCGTAATGCTAGAAAGCTGGCAAATATAGCTATGCTGAACCAACCAACCAACCTAACAGAGTACAACTTGAGGCTTCCCTTTAGCATGTATGGTATAGGAGCAAACTTTTTTAATGGTCACAGTGCAATTCCACCAACCTAAGAGCATCTCTAGCAAACCCCTTAAAACGCACGAAACTGTAAAATAACCGCCGGTTTACAGTTTTAGACGGAAAAGGCGACCGGAATAGAACCCGTAAACAACTACGACCTGTAATTTTTTTAAGGGGAGCGGACGAAGGAGCTAGCTAACTAGCTAGCTGAATTGATTCGAGCTAGCTAGCTAGCTAGCTTCGTGCGCTGTCTTTGGTCGCCGGCGGCTTCGTATTTGGTCGCTTCCAGCTAGCTAGACGCCGGCGGCTTCGTATTTGGCCACTTCGTGCGCTGTACGCCAGTTTCGTAGGAGCGAGTTAGCTGATCGTGGACACGGCCGAGAGGAAGAAGAAGACTTGGAAAAAAATATAAGCGAATATTCGGTTTTACAGTTTAAGTTCAAGGGCTCTGTTCGGCCGCAGCTCAAACCAACCCTTAAAACGCGTTTTCCGCGAACTGAAAACCGCGTTTTCAGTTCCGCGGTTTAAGGGGTCTGCTAGAGATGCTCTAACAGAGTAATTCTGCATAAATCCTCCCAATGGGTGCTATACTGACCTTATGACCACATCACAATTTTCGCCCAAGTGACACCACATAGATATTTTCTTAAACGGAGGCAAAAGCTTTGCCTCATCATATTAATTAAGGAGTTTTACAGAAAGAACAAGGGCACACGTACCAAACAATCAGGACTTAGCACCGGCAAAAGCCTCCTGCTAGATTTTTGGAAAGATCGAGCCTACAGAATATCCAACTAACTGTGGACTAGTTATGAAGCAACTTTTACAATGATCCTGGACAAGTGACGGTGCTAACTTAATTCTCAAACTCCTAAGAGAGCCAAGTGAACAAGAAAATGTGGCTCTGAGTGAGCCCAAACTTGATTCACCAAGAAAGCTGACAGATATATTTATTTAGATCCAACTCTATGAGATCACAACTTAAGGCTTCATTTTAACAGGCATGGTCTTATCAACAATTACTTGTCATAACTTAATTTCAAACGTCGCAGTTTACGTGACACAACTTGACGAATGAACACAAGGAGTGTGATGCAGTGATCTTTGGTAAAATAAGGTTACAACTTAGAACAGACTCATACAGTCACACTCATGCAAATTTACCATTCATATCCAAACAGAGCACACTTTAACATGGAATATGCTAGCAGATGAACATTACAGCAAGGCTGAAATCCGATCGCTTACCATGTCGATGTCGACCTTGTACACGGGTATCTTGGGGTACTGCCTGCTCATCTTCTCAATCACAGGTGCCATCATCCGACCTGCAACACCAAACAACATAATTGTAGCTCTCTCTAGTCACTCACTCAAATCCCAATTCATGGCACGGAGGCGGCACTTACACGGCCCGCACCAGACCGCCGTGTAGTAGAAGACGGCGGGGAGCTTCTCCACTGCAAAAGGCAAGAGCCACCACACCACACACGTGAGAACGAAACTCGCGCACGCATCGTAGTGCCAACAGAATCGGTGGAAAAGCTGGAGCGAGAAGGGAGGGGATCGGCGCCGCACCTTGCACCTTGGCGTGGATGTCCTCGAAGGAGTCCGCGGAGCCGACGACCACCATGCTGGAATCGCCTGCGGGAGCCGGGAAAGAAACTGTCAGCGCCGGTCCAGGGCCACGGGGAAGCGAAGGATCGGCGGGGAGGAGGAGTTGGGGGAAGGAGGCGTTTCGGGCGTACCTGCGGATGACGAGGAGAAGAGGCGGGGGAAGGCGGAGAGCGAGGGCGTCGGCGTCGGGGAGGAGGGAGAGGGACGGAGGTGGGCGGCGGGGCTAGGGTTTAGGGCGGGGAGGCGGGGCTGGGGCTTGGGGGCGGCGGCGAGGGGGAGGAGGAGGCGAGGGAGACGGCAGAGTCGGCGAGCCATGCCACGGATCGATCCCGCTGGGCTAAAGACGATTTTGCCCTTGTATAATAGCCTGGGTGGGTACGGCAGGCCCATCATGAATGGGCCTATACGGGCCGAATGCGGCAGGTGGGCTCTTGTTCCAGCACCGGACGGTTAGGCCCCGTTCGGTTTGGAGTTGAAGAAACCACAGGAATTGCTGAGGATACATGGGAGCTCCTAGTTGGCGCTGTAGGCGCCGGTTCGCGCCGCTGGCGCCCGCGCGGACAGGAACTGGGCCGGCCCAGCAAGCTGCTGAGAAGCAAAAAGCGAGGGAAAAATTTTAGTGTACGAGGTTTATTTGGGAGAAAGCGGGAGTCGATTGGGAGAAAGCGGGAGTCGAACTCGTAACGCCCAACAAAACGACCACATGGGTCAACCACTGGACCAAAGCTCGGTGTGATGCTCATTTTGGGAAATCGTGACTCTTAAATATTTCATACAGTACAAACATTAAACATATACTACTATTATATACCCCCCTATAAATTCTTTGAATAAAGAAAACATAAATTGAAAATGCATTCATATAGACCATGAATTGAAAAGAAAAGTTCGCAAATTGGAAAAAGTTAGTGAGTTTGAAAAAAGTTCATCGAATTTGAAAAAAAATTTCATCAATTTGAAAAAAAGTTCATCAAATTTGAAAAAAGTTCATTGAATTTGAAAAAAGTTCATTGAATTTTAAAAAAAAATTCATCAAACTTGAAAAAAGTTCATCAAATTTGGAAAAAAGTTCATCGAATTTGGAAAAAGTTCATCGAATTTGAAAAAAAGTTCATCGAATTTCAAAAAAGTTTATCAAATTTCAAAAAAAGTTCAGTGAATTTAATAAAGTTCATCAAATTTCAAAAAAGTTCACCGAATTTCAAAAAAGTTTATCGAATTTGAAAAAAAGTTCACGTATTTAAAAATAATTTCACGAATTAGAAAAATCACGTAATAAAGAAAACAAAAAAGGTGAGAGAAAAAGAATAAGAATAAACCAAATTAAAGAATGAGAATAAAAGAAAAAAATGCACTGTATTTACACTCGCGGGCGGATAGCGTGGTGGCTAGAGCCGATCGCTAGCAATGAACCGATGCGAGTTCGAATCCCCCTCCCCGCACTCTTTTTGACCTTTCCAAAACAGAAAGGAAAGAGAAAGAATGGGCCGGCCCAGCTTGGACTGCTGCAGGCGCCCGTTTGCAAATTGCACTGTAACGGGCGCTGCAAGCGCCAAATAGGAATTCCCAGGATACATGAACACTACATGAATATAATGCTAAAACATAGGAACCAGAAATTCTGAGAAAGATCTGGGATTTGGCGTTCGGCTTGCAGGAAGAGAAACAAAGGAATGTGTGGACCCTAGTCACAACGGATGGTGCAAAAACTCATTTTTTATTCTTGCAGATGTCACTTCATGTAGCTGTGGGGCTTAAGACCGAGTCAGTACCCCTCAAAAAAAAAAAAAGACCGAGTCAGCAGAGACACGTACATTGGCTTTCCTTTGCATTGCGTCGGGACTCCGCCCAGAAAAAGAGAATCAGGTGGATTCTTTTTTTCCTGTGAATCTGAGGGCTATCGAGCCGTTCCTCTGGAATCTCTCCCTTCCAATCCTTCACACCGAACGTCCCTTTTGTGAAACTTCCCCCGGGTTTTGGATTCCTGCAGTTTCCTTGTGAAATTCCTATGTACCGAACGCACCCTTAGTTTTTTTCTCTCGATTCTTGTCTCAGATTTCCGCAGATAAAGCCCGACAATTTCCCGCATATTCTTTTTGAACATGCTCCTAGAGAGACTAATAGTGCTGCCAATAATTTAAGTCAAACTAAGTAGAAGTAAAGTGTGTGCGGTGTGGATGGAAGATCCACACGTACAGATTGTTGATACTCTTGTAAAATATTCTATGGTGATCATCTTGCAATAAAGAGTACTTTGATGTTAAAAAAATTCGACTGTACATAAGGGCGTCACCAAAGCTGACCCTCGAACTGCTTGCAACCGTCCGTACTGTACAGTCCGGACGTTTTTTGGTCATCCAAGGCGGGCTTGTATATGTCTGCAGGGTGGTCCTTTTTCCCACAAACCGAAAGCAAACGCGGGGGGGGGGGCTTTGCGGGAGTCCAGATAGCAGCCACGTAGAACTCTGACACTCCCAGCTCACCCAAAACTCCTCCCGGACCCGCGCCTCCATTATTTTTCATCTTTCTCTGTATCTGTTTCTCTATTGTCGACACCTCCGCTCCACCACCCCGGTCGCTCAACCCAAACCTTCCTGGAACTCCATAGTCATATTTGCTACTAGCATGGTGTCGGTGTTTGAATCTCAGTACCTGAGAGAACAAACTATCACATACATCGAGAGATCTTTGCAATGTCTGAAGGAAGTGGGTGGCCAGGTTTGCTTGAATCTCTTGACTATCTGCACTGGAGATGGAAGAATTACCCAAAAGCTCTATAATGGGAATATCAGGGCTATGTTAAGAAGCCAACCATCATTACCGAAGGAGTTACATCACACGATCTTTGGATTTGGCATGTCCGGGTCTCACAATGGCATCAATGTGTTGCACGTACGATAACTAGGATGACTGAAGGGAAAGCTCCTCCTTGCCACTATAAATGTCAATGGGCATGAATACAACATGGGCTACTATCTGGTCGACGGTATCTATCCTCTGTGGGCTACCTTTTTCAATACCATCTCTGACCCAGCTGGTCAGAAAAAGTCTCACTTTACCCAAAGACAAGAAACAGCTAGAAAAGATGTTGAATGAGCATTTGGAGTTCTGCGGGCCCGTTTTGCAGTTGTCCACAAACCTCGTTGAAGGTGATGACATTTTGTGCGATCATGCACAACATGATTGTGGAGGACGACAGTGAGGATGTTGTCGCAGCTCTTGAATTTGAGAACATGGGTGAGCCTATCAAACTTCTAGAGCATAATACGAGTTTGTTCAAATGCATCAACAAATCCGGCGTCGAGCAACTCCTGAGCAACTGAAGAAAGATTTGATTGAGCATCTGAGGGCGGTTAAAGGGGACGAACCATGTGGTCGAACTAGTTGATCTTTCAAACAAATAGTTTTGCTAAAGCACATCTAGATGTGTCATAAGTAGTGCACATCTAAGTCCTATCTCATTGATCTTACGTGAAGATCTGGGTGGATATTTTTTTTCTTTTTTATGGTTGATTGAGTCACTTAGATATGCAATAATTAGGACATATCTAGATTCATAAGTATTGCACATCTAAATCCGGTCTCACTAATCTTACGTAAAATTCGTGTGTGTATTTTCTTTTTTTTCTTTTTCTTTTGTTTTATGGTTGATTGAGTCATTTAGATGTGCAAATAACTAGGGCACATCTAGACGTGTTCTAGACAGACCCAAAATATATATTGTTCGTATAAACGCAGTAGCTAGCCACTTCTTTATTTTCCGGAATTAGAGCGTTTTTCCTCCTCCACAAGAAACTCTCCTCTAATATAGGGTTTCCACGCCTCCCATTGGCGGTGTCGCCGATCTTTTTTTGTCTCCTTTGGCCTTAGGACCATGGAGGCGTGCTGGATTCCGGCCCTTGCCGGTGGGAGGGCTCCTGCTCTATTGTTAGGTCTTTTTTTAGTTCCTTTAGGTTTTGTGTACTGCTCAGAAAGGCGAGACGGCAGCGGCTCTCTGAAGATGAATAATGTTCTCCTCGTCTATCCCCTGTCTCGGCATTGCGTCTAGCACCATCGGAGGGCTTGTGGAGTTCCCAGTGGATCTTGTGGGATTCGATTAGTGTCTGTTCGTTGGATTTGCTTGGATCTGGCCTTCGTTTGTCTGTGTTCATGTGTCTACGGGTTAGATTCGTTCGATCTACGCAACTCTTCATCGTTGATGGTCGTTGCTCTGATGCGCTAGCCTTTGAGGCCTTAACACGACGACTTTCTGACTGTGTACTACAAAAAGCTTGCCCCGGCTTTGATGAAGGAAGGGAAATGATAGCGGCGTGCCTTTTGCTTGCTCCATTGGTTGTAATCATCGTTAGGTAGTCTATGAACATTTTTTTTGAGGGAAAGGTAGTCTATGAACATTAATGTAATTTCTATTGCTTCTTGTGTTCCCTTTTACCGCCATGATGATGAACAAATAGATCATAAGTTTTTCCGCAAATAAACTAGCTAGTCTTTTTGTAATAAGCCAAGTATGCCCCTCCGCAAAATAAAAGACCAAGTATACCCCGTAATCCAATTGGCACCGCAATAGGCAATGAAACCTGTCCATTGTTTTCTGCTTTAGAAAGAAACCGTACAATATTGAAACTAGAGGTCAAGACTCCTTTCGCTAAAAAAAAGGCGAAGAGCCCGCTCCATCGTGTGAAGCATGTATATCATTCTATTGTGTTTGTCTAGGGCATTTTTAAACAAAAACACTAACGCCCACACGTGTGGCAATATTGTAACTCACCCACACGCCTGGATCACCGTCCAGTTAAGTTTGCATGAATCTTGAAACACCGAGACAGTTTTCACGTGTCACGTAGGACAAGACCGGTGTGTGGGTGTTGGAGAGGTCGCCCACACGCCCCCACAGCACGCGGTTGCCAGTTGTGCTGTGTGGGCGAACTAGTTTCTGCCCACACAGCTACCATCTAGTCCACGCGCGTGTGGGGGAACTGCTTTTCATCCACACGGCACATGACAACTAGGTAAACACACATGGCAACTATGATTCGTTTGTTAAATAGCAATTGCATTGCGCTTACGTGGCAATCGGGTAAACATACATGGCAACTGTGATTAATCACACGTGGCAACTAGGTAAACACACATGACAACTATTATTTGACTATATGTGGCAAGTAGTTAATCACATATGACAACTATGGTTTGATTACACGCGGCAACTACCATAAATTAGACATGGCAACTATAATTAACCAAAACAGAGAGAGTTGACATGCTTTTACAACCATATTTGCCATTCCGGATAACTACATCTGCCATCCCGGATGACAACTAAATCGTCAAACCCGCGGATACCTATTGTAGTTGTGCCAGGACGTGTGGACATACTTTCTTCGTGCCATACGCGCGGGGTGGGGATGAGTAGTACTTGTTGGGCGTGTGGCACGAAGTAGTTGCGTCCACACATGTGGGCAATTCTCTGTTCGCCCATACACAGCCCGTGCGGGCTGCCCCCTGCTCATGTCACACACGATGTGTAGGCGAATGCCTATTATGCCAGACGTGTGGTGGATATCGGTGTCCTTTTTAAATGTGTTCTAATTATTGCACATCTAAATGACTCGATCATCCATAAAAAGAAAAGAAAACGTCCACATGAGTCTCCATCTAGGTCAATAAAATAGGAGTTAAATGTACAATGCTTATGGCTCATCTTCATAATGTACATGTAAAGAAACATTACTAGATAAGAACTAAAAAATTAAATAATATTGAAGCTTGTCAAAATTGACTACTCCCTCTGTTCAGAATTACTCGTTGAAGAAATGAATGTATCTAGATGTATTTTAGTTGTAGATATATCCATTTTTATCCATTTTTGTGACAAGTAATTCCGAACAGAGGTACTTTTTAGAGGCCGGTTAATTTGGTATTCCACCAATAAATATCCATTTTTCTGACTTGCCAGACATTGAGATACCAAATTTTGGTATTAAACCATGCATGCCCATCAATTCGACGGATAAAAGCCATTTTGTGGGTATTACCCCTTGCTCTGAAACCTCAGAAGTCAGAAACCCTAGTACAATCTATATATCTCGTCCTTGCCGGCCTAGGCGCGCGTGCCGATCGGATTTTCAGGTAGCAATGCTAGCGCGGGCGTTTGCGCTGGTGAGAAGCAAAGGCACGCAATGCCCCCCGCTAGATCGCTCTGTCCAGGGCTCTGTCGCTCTTCGCCGCTGCTCCCACACGCCGCTGCAGCAGTTTTGCCGACGGTCATTACTATCTGATTCTGCCTCCCAAGAACAGCACTCGCCACAAGATTACAGCACAGGAACACCTCCTGCCTGCAGTACCTTCGAACAGGGGCGGAGCCAGGATGAAAAACAAGTGGGGGCAATGATGTGTAGAAACTTTTCTTCTCAGGAAAGGAGTTCACTTGTGCCTAGATCATTTACATCACAGAAGCAGGCTTGTCGGTGCTAAGAAGCGAAATCATATAGTTCCATATAAGATAATTTCATCGCAGAGAATATGACAGTTTGTTCCAAAAGTCAAAGTAAATTCACTATTTAAGAAAATGACTATTTCTGGCTTGACAGTTGTAGATTTTGCAACACAAATATCTCCACATGCATTGACACCAATTCAAATAGTTGACATTAAATCAAAGGCATACCAGAAGACAAATTAATTCTATATATTTCCTTATAATCTAACATGCTCAAACTTATTTTATACAATTTTTTAGTGAACCTAGATTCAGTTAACTTATTGCCAATTGGTGCATTATACTCATGTTTGGTATTTTAATAAAATAAAGCTCAACCCAGTTTCTACCATGTAATTGAAAAAACACAAGAATCTAGAAATAGGAAGAGAAAGATAATAAAGAATAATTAACTCCAGGGCTTACCGTGGTCCGTTAACAGCGCCAGAGCGATTTTCGAATTAAATTTCAAGAACCAGAGGAAGACAGTGTGGGCCGGCCGGCCGACGTGAATGGCGCACGTCGACGGATATTGCTAGAGGCGAGCTGGGTAGGGCACATCACGCAGTCAGGGCGGCAGACGGCGATTAGTTTAACTCCCATCTCGGGTTTCGATTCTTTCTAGACATCATTTTTTTCTTTCTCGGATGTAGCCATGCAGGCCTAGTACTCCCTCTGTCCGGTGAAGAGTGTACATCTAGCTTCAAAATTTGTTCACAAAACAGTGTATTTCTATCTTCCCAATGCACTTTAAAGTAGAAGAAAATACTTCTCTCCCATCACACGGTAATCAAGACCAATAGCAATCTATACATGGTCTTCTTAATTTATACATGCACTTAGCTCATTAGGGGTTGGGTAATTGAAGAGGAGAGAGATGGTGGCTTGCACCTTTTCAATGCATTTTTTACTTAACTTCATAATTTGTTCAAAATTCCTAGATGTACACTCTTCACCGGATGGAGGGAGTACGTGACAAGGAACCCCTAGTGGGCTGACAGGATGGGCTTTATTTCTTATGTACGGGCTTTGGAGGAAGGAGTGGGGGCAAAGGCCATAGGCTGAGTGGGGGCATTGCATTATACTCCAGGCCTAGTACAAGTGGGCTTCAAAATCGAGTGGGGGCATTTGCCCCCATGGTCCTTCACGTGGATTCGCCCCTGCCTTCGAATCAATCTGGACGACGATGCACAACAATTCTTCCCCTAAGGAGAATCCAGCCGACGATTCTTGTCTTGAATCTACTACGAACGATGATATCGAAGAGGTGGATTTTGATCAGAGGTTTGCGATGCTGAGGAGCATAGGGGAGTGCACCGACGAGGACGACCTCAGGGCGCTGCTGAAGAGGAAAACTACTCCCGTCTGCTACGTCTGGTGCGACCCCTCCCCCACGATGCACATAACCAAGGGCATCACGATGGCGATCAACGTAAACAAGCTGCTCGAAGCCGGCTGCAAGGTCAAGATATTCATGGCGAACTGGTTCGCTCTCACAAGCTACAGCGTCAGTCTGAGAAAAGTCATCGACGTCTGCTCGTACAACACCGAGATGTGGAGGACAGCCGGCATGCGCATCGACGAGGTGGAGCTCGTTCGCTCGTCGGACGAGATCAGCCGCGACCTGCACCGATACTGGCCGCTCGCCTTGAAAGTCGCGAGGAGCACCAATCTGAGCGAGGTGACGGAGTGCATCCTTTCGTCCAAGGACACGAGGCCGTACTACGACGAGCCGAAGTCGCTCTTCTCCCACGAGGTCTTCGGCACGTGCATGCACTCCGCCGCCATACTGTCCCGCGACGAGGCGGACGTGTGGCTGCTGGACGTCGGCCAGCGCGCGAGCAACAAGGTGGCCGAGCGGTACCGCGAGCGGGAAGCGGCTATGCGCGAGGATCCGCATCGGCGGGTCGTCGCCCTGTTCCACGGCGTGCTGCCCAGCCTGCTCGAGTACCCGGAGATAGAGATGTTTGGGGACCCGAGGTGGGCGATCTACATGGAGGACACGGAGTGGGAGGTCGGCCGGGCGATGCGGAAGGCGTTCTGCCCGCCGGGGACCGTGGAAGGCAACCCGTGCTTGGAGTACATCAGGCAGATAATCTTTCCTCTGTTTGGGAAGTTTGAGGTGGTCCGTGAGGACGGTAGTGACAGGACGTTCTTGAGCATGGAAGAGCTTGCCGCTGACTATGAGAGCGGTGCTCTGCAGGCCGCCGACGTTAAGCGCGCGCTTGAGAAGGCCATTAACGCGGCGTTGCAGCCCGTCCGTGATCACTTCAGCTTCGCCAGCAACAGGCCTATGAAACGACGATAGGTTGCTGTGTCATTGGCTGAGCGCAACCCGGTGATTTTATTCAGTGTTTTGCGACGAATGTCAGGTGCAGCTTTTGTTTCTGAACGTGGACTGTTTAATTCTTATTCAGTGTTTTGCGACGAATGTCAGGTGCAGCTTTTGTTTCTGAACGTGGACTGTTTAATTCCTATCCTATATTCTGCTATATTATGCCTTATATTACGCCTAACAGAGTGATCCCTATTACTTCTAAATTCTAATTATCTCAACACTTGTGGTTTCACATCATCAAAAATGTTATAACAGTTAGATTACTAGCTTAATCCACTAGCATCCGTTTCACCTATATGCATGACACTAGTAGAAAACAGGGCTTTGGCTCGGGCCTGGCCAGCCCATTAGTCCCGGTTCTTCACGAACCGGGACCCATGTGGGGCATTAGACCCGGTTCATGAGCCCAGGGACCCATTTATCCCGGTTCTAGGCACGAACCGGGACCAATGGGCCGAGCTCCTGGGCCACATCCATTGGTATCGGTTCTTGCCTTAAACCGGTATAGAAGCGGGGTCTTTAGTCCCGGTTTATGCCACGAATTGGGACAAATAATTTGCCTATATATACCCATCGTCGCGGCAGAGCACTCTGTTTTTTCTGGCCGGCGAGGGGAGGTCATTTGGGTGCTCTAGCTCACCTCCTATGCACATGAGGTGTTCGATGAAATGCCCAAGCCACACTAGTTAAGCTTTCTCCTCTCGAAGCTCGACCTCGGAGCTCCATTTTTCCCGAGATTTATCTAGATTTAGCGGTCCGTCACGCCCCGTCCCCGTTTTCACCGCCGTTGATCGCCCGCGCCGATCTCGTCGCCGGCACCACCGTGGTGAGCCTTTTGTTCTTATCTTCTTTCTGATTTTCTTACTTTAGATAGATACTTGTCTGATTTTCTTACTTTAGATAGATATTTATCTGATTTTCTTACTTTTGACACACATAATTATATATAATGCACGCAGATGAACCGGCAATGGATGTATGGTGACAGACACACCTCCGAGTACATTAAGGCGTGCATAATTTTCTTGAAGTGGAGCAGAATGGTTTTATGTGTTGTCCATGTCCTAAATGTGGGAATACGAAGTCTTACTCTGACCGGAAAATCCTTCACACCTGCCCGCTTTACAAGGGTTTCATGCCACACTATAATGTTTGGACGAGGCACGGAGAAATAGGGGTTATGATGGAAGACAGCGAAGAAGAAGAGGATGATGACAACTATGTGCCCCCTGAATACGGTGATGCTGCAACGGGGGAGCTGCTGAAGATTAAGAGGAACCAGACGATGTGCCCGATGATGCTGCAACGGGGGAAGCTACTGAAGATCAAGAGGAGCCAGACGATGTGCCCGATGATGATGATCTCCGCCGGGTCATTATCGATGCAAAGACGCAATGTGAAAGTCAAAGGGAGAAGCTGAAGTTCGATCGCATGTTAGACGATCACAAAAAAGGGTTGTACCCCAATTGCGAAGATGGCAACACAAAGCTGGGTACCGTACTGGAATTACTGCAGTGGAAGGCAGAGAATGCTGTGCCTGACAAAGAATTTGAGAAGCTACTGAAAATATTGAAGAAGAAGCTTCCAAAGGATAACGAATTGCCCGATAGTACGTACGCAGCAAAGAAGGTCGTATGCCCTCTAGGATTGGAGGTGCAGAAGATACATGCATGCCCTAATGACTGCATCCTCTACCGCGGTGCGTACAAGGATTTGAACGCATGCCCGGTATGCGGTGCATTGCGGTATAAGATCAGACGAGATGATCCTGGTGATGTTGATGGCGAGCCCCGCTGGAAGAGAGTTCCTGCGAAGGTGATGTGGTATGCTCCTATAATACCATGTTGAAACGACTGTTCAAAAACAAAGAGCATGCCAAGTTGATGCGATGACACGTGAGGACCGTAAGAAAGACGGGAAGTTGAGAGCACCCGCCGACGGGTCGAAGTGAGAAAAATCGAGAGAGAGTACTGGGATGAGTTTGCACGTGACCCAAGGAACATATGGTTTGGTTTAAGCGCGGATGGCATTAATCCTTTCGGGGAGCAGACAGCAATCACAACACCTGGCCCGTGACTCTATGTATATATAACCTTCCTCATTGGATGTGCATGAAGCGGAAGTTCATTATGATGTCAGTTCTCATCCAAGACCCTAAGCAACCCGGCAACAACATTGATGTGTACCTAAGGCCATTAGTTGAAGAACTTTTACAGCTGTGGAATGGAAATGGTGTACGTGTGTGGCATGAGCACAGACAGGAGGAATTTAACCTGCACACGTTGCTGTTTGTAACCATCAATGATTGGCCCGCTCTCAGTAACCTTTCAGGACAGACAAACAAGGGATACCACGCATGCACGCACTGTTTAGCTGACATCCAAAGTATATACCTGGACAAATGCAAGAAGAATGTGTACCCGGGCCATCGTCGATTTCTTCCGACCAACCATCAATGTCGAAAGAAAGGCAAGCATTTCAAAGGCGAGGCAGATCACCGGAAGAAGCCCACCATGCATACTGGTGATCACGTACATGCTATGGTCAATGATTTACACGTAATCTTTGGAAAGGGTCCTGGCGGACTAGCTGTTCCGAGTGACGCTGGGGGACACGCACCCATGTGGAAGAAGAAATCTATTTTTTGGGACCTACCCTACTGGAAAGACCTAGAGTCCGCTCTTCGATCGACGTGATGCACGTGACGAAGAACCTTTGCGTGAACCTGCTAGGCTTCTTGGGTGTGTATGGGAAAAAAAGATACAGCTGAGGCATGGGAGGACCTGCAACGTTTGCACGAAAAAGAAGGCATGCCTCCACAGCAGTATGAAGGTCCTTGTCGGTGTCAAAACCGGCGGATCTTGGGTAGGGGGTCCCGAACTGTGCGTCTAGGCGGATGGTAACAGGAGACAAGGGACACGATGTTTTTACCCAGGTTCGGGCCCTCTCGATGGAGGTAAAACCCTACTCCTGCTTGATTAATATTGATGATATGGGTAGTACAAGAGTTTATCTACCACGAGATCAGAGAGGCTAAACCCTAGAAGCTAGCCTATGGTATGAATGTTGTTCATCCTACGGACTAAAACTCTCCGGTTTATATAGACACCGGAGAGGGCTAGGGTTACACAGAGTCGGTTACAATGGGAGGAGATCTTCATATCGCATCGCCAAGCTTGCCTTCCACGCCAAGGAAAGTCCCATCCGGACACGGGACGAAGTCTTCAATCTTGTATCTTCATAGTCCGGGAGTCCGGCCAAAGGTCATAGTCCGGCCATCCGGACACCCCATAATCCAGGACTCCCTCAGTAGCCCCCGAACCAGGCTTCAATGACGATGAGTCCGGCGCGCAAATTTGTCTTCGGCATTGCAAGGCGGGTTCTTCTCCAAATTCCACGTACCTGTCGAATAGTGTCCGACTTCTAGTGCATGTTGCGCTCCTTGGCTTCTGTGCCCAATAATGACCATCTTCCACGTGTCAAACAAATGCGAAAAGCCAGGGAGTTTTTTCATTTACCCCCCTAGCTGCGCAAATGAGCCGCCCATAAAGAGACGGGGATTTAGATCCAATTCACACCATCTTCCCTCCGCGAGCATTCATTGGAGCGCTTTCGACAAAGATCCATTCCATCATGGCCGGTCGACGCAGCCCCTCCTCTCACCCCTCCAGCCCTCGGCCTGGAGATTGGGAGCGGTGTTCCGTCCCGCATAGCGAGCTAGTAGTGCTCCAATCCAAGGGGCTCCTCCCCCCAGCATACATGGTCCCAGTTCGAGCCGGGCTTGCTACCTATAGTGGCGGAGAGCAGGCGGAGAGCGTCCCCAATCCCTCCAAAGGAGAGCGGGTATGCCTAGTCCCTTATTTAATAAGAGGGCTCGGATTTCCAATTCATCCATTTCTCCGGGGGCTACTGGAGTTTTATGGCCTCCAGCTACACAACCTCACGCCTGCCTCCATACTGCATATTGCGGGCTTCATGGCCCTTTGTGAGCTGTTTTTGGGCATTGAGGCCCATTTCGCGCTGTGGAAGAAGTTGTTCTGCCTCGTGCCCCGCTCTCAGGAGGGGTCGATTTATCAAGTGGGCGGAGCCGAACTATGGCGCATCGCCGGGACCGGATATCTATCCGGAACCCCAAAGAAGGCGTCTGAGGACTGGCCTTCAGAATGGTTTTATATAGATGACGTCCCCCTGCCGGACCCTGTACGGATCGGCCTCCCTAAGTTCAATAATGCTCCCTTGAAGAAACGCCTGAGCTGGCGCCGACGGAGCCCTCAGAGGGAAACTGACAGGGACGTCCTTTACCTGATGAGCCGGATAAGGTTGTTAGCTCATTCTGGACTGACCATGATCGAGGTCATGGCCACATGCATTATGCGGGGGGTGCAGTCGCTTCACTACAGAGGCCACCCCATGTGGGGTTTCAACGGGGAGGACGATGCCACCTAATGCGGTCGCAAGGGGCCTGATTCGGCTGCCACTCTAACGAAGATCTTATCCGCTTTGTACAAGGGAGAAGAAGAGGAATTCCTCCATGTCAACCCACGGGGCGGATTCTCTATGTACAGTCCTCCAAGTTGGGTGAGCGAACACTTTCACTCACCTATCCGTTTTCAAGTTCCCATAATTGAGTACTTAGTCTAGCAATTTTAACGCAGGAGCTACGCCAGACTGTAAAGGAGATAAACAGCCCTCCTCCACAACCCGAGGACCCGGAATGGTCCCTCGACCCGGACTTCCAAGAGGACCCGGACTTATGTGTGGAGCTAATTGATGGGGTGTCTCATCAATTGAGTAAGGACAACACCTTAGTGGCCATTACGGCCGATTATCCCGGACTACTTCCAGCCTCAAAGGTAACCGAGACCGAAGTCCCAATACTTTCAAGAGGATCCATCCATGCTTATTTTGATTACCATAAACCAATAGCGTTTCTTTTTGCAGGGGAAATCCTTGAGGCGGAGGGCCGAGCCCGCGGTGGGTAGCCAACAAGGGCCATTGAGGCCCGGCAGGATAAAAAGAAGTGCAGACCGGATCGAGACGCCGGTGCAACGGTACGGCGTGCGACTTTAATGCTCAGGGTTTATGTCTTCAAGGCATACTAACGTTCATGCTCTCTTCAGGAAGAAGAGCGCCCGCCGGACTATATCCACCGGCCAGGCTTCAAGGCGGGTCCGGAAGCGGAGGCGAACACGGGGCGCGCACCGGACGCTCCTCTGACAGAGGACATGGACGGGCTATCTGCCACCAATTCAGAGGTGGAGAGTGCCATGAACCACAGGCGTCGCCGGACTGTTCTTCGTGACGCATGTTTTTCCCAAGAGGCGTTGGACGCCTTTAATATGGGAGATGCGTACCTCCGTGCCTCTCAAAATGGTCTAGCCAGAGCCACAGAGAAGTATGTAAAAGACATACGGGTGAGTAAATCTGATGGTTATATATGTTAGTAGCCCCCGACACTTGAAACAGTTAAAATAACTGATTTAAGGATCATTTGTTATGCAGGATCTTACAAAAAAGAATATGCAACTGTCCTAGGAGCTGGAAGAGTGCAAGGCCCAACTTGAGACCGCACTAGCCGCTACAGAGAATGCCAAGGGGACCCCCTTAGGTAATATATGCTTCGAAAGATAAGTATGTTGTGAAGTGCGGCATGTGTGCAATTCTGACAATAATAGTGCAGATGAGGCCGGAGTGGATCCGGACAAGCAACAACTCTTGCACCAGTTAAAGGCCGGCGAGAGCATGCTTACGGGGGTGAGGCAAGAGAAGAACAAGCTTCAGGATGCCAATACCCAGATGGGCGAGGAACTAAAGGATGTTCGTGCTCAGTTGTCGGATTCCGTAAAGGAGAATCGGCGACTTCGACGCGGCATTTTTAGTAAGTGCTTGAACGAATCTTCGAAAAAGAGTTCGGCGAGGAAGTCGATTGACAGAGTTATGTCTGTAGATATGCTGACAGGTCGGCCTGCGAAGGAAATGCCCGGTTCTATGGGTGACCTTCTTCCCGAGCTATCGCAACTTCACGAACGAGTTTGGCAGGCGATGCAAGGCGACATCCAGGCTTTGTGGCCATCCCTCTCCATGCCCGAAGGCCTTGGAGAGCTTGCAGAGAAGCTGAAGGGAGCGCGGCAGCGCTTCCGATTATGGAAGATATCGGCCTGCCGTCAAGGCGCCAGGGAGGCCTGGGCCATGGTGAAGACGCGGTACACGAAGGCAGACCCAAACCACATGGCCGAGGTCGGCCCTGTGGGGCCCGACGGGAAGGAGATCCCTGTCAGTTTAGTGTACGGCCAGGTAGAGCTGGCCGCCAAGTATTCCCAACAGGACTGTAAATTAGACATCCTGTTGGATGGTATTAAAGAAGAATATACCCAGTCAAATTGACTATGTAATTTAAAATGACATGTAAAATGCCTTCTAGCCGGATTGTAGATCATTTGTCATTGCGGACCTTTTCGCTTCAACCTCTGGACCCGATAGTCCGGAGTGTGTCCGAATACCCTCTCGGTTATGCAAGAACCGGAGCATGCGTGGAGACCAGGCATAGGGGTCATAAGTGCTTTAGCAGACAAGTGCCCAACTAGTTATGTTATATTACATGGTTAGTAAGAAACATCTTCCAGGGAGAATAGTTCCGTTAGGGGTTCCTTTCCCTGGGAGGCATGCCCTAAAGTGCATGTCCGGACTGCGAAAAAAGCAGAAAAGCATCTGGGGGCAGATAAATAAACAAGTGAAAAATCATCTTTTAGTTCACCGACCGAATATTCCCTTAAGAACGCTAGCTTTAGGCTTCACCCAGTCTGAGGTACACATCCGGATGACCCGACAGTAACAATCGCAGAGGTGCTCCCTTTGCCACTTAGCCGAACAAACGGGAACGTAGGGGTACGCACAGGAGCCAGGCAACCCAGCTTGGCCAAAACTTAAGTCATAATGATGCATATAATGGTGCATAAAAGGTTCATGCGGAAGTGTCACACATGTTTTGGGCATGAGGCCCGTGTATATAAGCTTCTGATAAAGAAGCCCCCAGGTATAGTGAGCACGGGTGGCGCGTCAATTATGTGCGAACAATGCGCCAGCAAGCCCTTAAAGGCTTGGAAGAAAAAGGGAGGGAGAAGGAGAAAAATACAAGGAAGCTAATTTATAAAAAAAACGGACAGAGGAAGGAGACGAACACAGAGTTTGGCGCTAGGCGTAGAATCTTCGTAGGCGTGCTGCGTTCCATGGGTTCGGCTCGAGTCGGTTATCCGATGCGTTTCGCAGACGGTACGCTCCACCAGTCAGGACTTGGTCGATTATGAAGGGACCCTCCCATTTGGGCTTGAGGTTGTCCTTTTTCTGGTCCGGCAGGGGTAGAACTAGTTCACCAACATTGTAAGTTTTGGCCCGTACTTCTCTGCTTTGATATCTCCGAGCCTGCTGTTGATAGAATGCGGAACGGGCTTTTGCCACGTCGCGCTCCTCCTCCAATGCGTCCAAGTTGTCCTGCCGATCGAGCTCGGCTTCTCTTTCTTCGTACATGCGCACGCGAGGTGAGTCATGAATTATGTCGCAGGGCAGGACTGCCTCTGCGCCGTATACCATAAAAAATGGTGTGAATCCGGTAGTGCGATTCGGCGTGGTCCGCAGCCCCCAGAGTACGGAGTCGAGCTCCTCTACCCAGTGCATGTTAGATTCCTTGAGGGATCGCACTAATCTGGGTTTGATGCCGCTCATGATTAGACCATTGGCTCGCTCGACTTGCCCGTTAGTTTGTGGGTGATAGACTGAAGCGTAATCGAGCTTAGTGCCCATGTTTTTGCACCAGAGTTTAACCTCGTCGGCCGTAAAGTTTGTGCCGTTGTCAGTAATGATGCTGTAGGGGACGTCGTAACGGTGTACAACCCCTGATATGAAGTCTATCACCGGTCCGGATTCGGTCGTCTTAACAGGCTTGGCCTCTATACATTTGGTGAATTTGTCCACCATGACCAGTAGATATTTTTGCTTGTGGGTTCCTCCTTTAAGGGGTCCAACCATGTCAAGACCCCAGACCGCAAAAGGCCAGGTAATGGGTATAGTTTGGAGGGCGGTAGGCGGCATGTGGCTTTGATTAGCAAATAATTGGCAACCGACGCATCACTGGACTAAGTCTTGAGCGTGTGCCCGGGCCGTCGGCCAATAAAATCCGGTACGGAAGGCCTTGCTCACAAGGGCCCAGGCTGCGGCGTGGTGCCCGCCGAGTCTGGCGTGAGTTTCAGCCAGAAGGTTCCGCCCTTCCTCTTCGGAGATACACCTTTGAAGGACTCCGGTGGTGCTTTTCTTATAAAGCTCTCCTTCGTGGACTTTATAGGCTTTAGATCGCCGCACTATGCAGCGTGCCTCATTTTGGTCCTCGGGAAGTTCCTGCCTAGTTAAGTAGGCTAAGAATGGTTCTGTCCATGGGGCAATTACTGCCATTATTACGTGGGCTGAGGGTGTGACTTCGTTGGCGGAGTCTTCCTTGTGTCAGAATGTTCGGTGTCAGGTGGTGCGGCCAGGTCCGGATTGTTATTTCCGGATTCCCCTTCCCACTGTACGGATGGCTTGAATGGCCTTTCCAGGAAAATGTTGGGGGGGGGGACTGCATCACGCTTTGCGCCGATGTGTGCCAACACGTCTGCTGGCTGATTGTTTTCCCGGGCTATATGGTGAAATTCCAGCACTTCGAACCGAGCTGACATATTTAGGACGGCGTTGCGATAAGCTGCCATTTTTGGATCTTTGGCATCAAAGTCTCTGTTTATTTGGGATATCACGAGGTTCGAATCCCCACACACCTCTAGGCGTTGAATGCCCATGGAGACTGCCATCCGGAGGCCATGTAGAAGGGCCTCGTATTCGGCTGCATTGTTGGAGTCCGTATACATTATCTGGAGTACATATTGGACTGTATCTCCTGTTCGGGACGTCAGAACGACGCCAGCCCCCAGACCCGCCAGCATTTTGGAGCCGTCGAAGTGCATGGTCCAGTTGAAATATGTGTCGTACTCTTTAGGGAGTTCGGCTTCAGTCCATTCAGCGACAAAGTCGGCCAAGGCTTGCGACTTGATGGCTCGCTGTGGCTTATAGGTTATGTCGAACGGGAGGAGCTCAATGGCCCATTTGGCAATCCGGCCCGTTGCGTCACGGTTGTTTATGATATCGTTAAGAGGTACTTCGGAGGCTACTGTTATCGAACACTCTTGAAAGTAGTGTCGTAGCTTCCGGGATGCCATGAACACTGCATATGCTATCTTTTGGTAATGCGGGTACCGGGACTTGCATGGAGTGAGGACAATGGACACGTAGTAAACTGGTTTCTGGACAGGGAATTTGTGTCCGTCCGTTTCTCGTTCGACGACGAGGACTGCGCTTACAACTTGGTGAGTTGCCGCGATGTATAACAACATTGGTTCGCCGATGTTAGGCGCGACCAGGACCGGGTTTGTTGCCAGTATGGCTTTTATTTCTTCGAGTCCGGCCGTGGCGGCATCCGTCCACTCGAAGTGTTCGGTGCGCCGGAGGAGGCGGTAAAGGGGTAATGCCTTTTCCCCCAAGCGGGAGATGAAGCGGCTTAGAGCCGCCACGCATCCAGTCAATTTTTGTATTTGCTTGAGATCTTTTGGAATATCCAATTGTGACAGAGCTCGGATCTTGGCTGGGTTTGCTTCAATTCCTCTACCGGATATGATGAAGCCCAAGAGCTTTTCGGCTGGTACGCCGAAAACGCATTTTTCCGGGTTAAGCCTAATGTCATATGTTCGGAGGTTATCGAACGTGAGCCTCAAGTCGTCTATTAGAGTTTCGACATGCTTGGTTTTGACGACCACATCATCCACGTATGCTTCAACTGTTTTGTCGATCTGGTTGGCCAGACATGTCTGAATCATGTGCTGATATGTTGCGCCGGCATTTTTGAGCCCGAAAGGCATTGTGTTGAAGCAGAATGGGCCGTATGGGGTGATGAATGCCGCTGTGGCTTGGTCTGACTCTGCCATCTTGATTTGGTGGTAGCCAACGTATGCGTCGAGGAAACACAATGAATCGTGTCCTGCGGTGGCGTCGATGATTTGATCAATGCGGGGGAGGGGGAAGGGATCCTTTGGGCAGGCCTTATTTAGGTCTTTGAAATCGACGCATAGGCGCCAGGATTTGTCCTTCTTTGGTACCATCACCAGGTTTGCTAGCCAGTCTGGATGTTTTATATCTCTGATGAATCCGGCTTCCAGTAGTTTGGCTAGCTCCTCTCCCATGGCTTGTCTCTTAGGTTCGGAGAAACGCCGAAGAGCCTGCTTAACAGGTTTGAATCCTTTTAGGATGTTCAGGCTGTGCTCAGCCAGCCTGCGTGGGATTCCTGGCATGTCTGAAGGGTGCCAGGCAAAAATGTCCCAATTTTCACGTAGGAATTCTCTTAGTGCGGCGTCTACATCAGGGTTTAGTTGTGCCCCGATGGAGGCCATTTTTGTAGTGTCCCTTGGATGGACTTGGAACTTGACTATTTCGTCTGTCAGCTTGAAGGAGGTGGACTTCGAGTATCACGTCGTCCCTGTCCACCCTGGATCGCAACGTAGTTAGTTCCTCGGCCGCTAGGGCTTCGGATAATGCCTCGAGGGCCAGTGCGACTGTCTTGTTTTCATCACAGAGCGCTCTGTCCGGATCGCTAGCAAGAGTGATGATTCCGTTGGGTCCGGGCATTTTGAGCTTCATGTACCTGTAATGAGGTATAGCTTGAAAAATTGTGAATGCTTCTCGCCCTAACAGAGCGTGGTATCCGCTGCTGAACGGGGCCACTTGAAATGTGACCTCCTCGGATCTGTAATTATCCGACGTGCCGAACACCACATCCAGTGTGATTTTTCCTGTACAACATGCTTCCCAACTAGGGATTATTCCTCTAAAGGTTGTGTTGCTTCGCTCAATGCGGCTCCAGCCTATTTCCATTTTTCGTAGGGTTTCCTCATAGATGAGGTTCAATCCGCTGCCACCGTCCATGAGTACCTTGGTAAGCCGAAAGCCGTCCACTATCGGACTGAGGACCAGTGCGACTGGTGCTCGGGCTGTCCAGAATTTAGGTTCGTCATTGGCATTAAAGGTAATAGCCGTGTCACTCCATGGGTTTATTGTCGCTACCTGGTAGACTTCGGTAAGGCTGCGGAGCGTTCGTTTCCTCGCATTGTTTGATGCGAAAGTCTCTAAGAATGTTGATACCGTACTGGCGTTCCTGGGGTGGTGCTCTGCGGATTCTGGAGTTAGAAGATTCTCGCCACTTCTGGCCACCTGCCGGAGTATCCAACATGCTCTAAGGCTATGAGTTGGTGTGGCGCCCTATGTACTATGAATTTTACAGGGTCCATTGATCCGTCCCTCCAGTACGGTTCCATACCCTATAGAGGGTTTTTGTTTTTTGTTGTTTGGCCCAGGTGCCTGGCGATAATGCGCTCTTTTGTTTCGGACTGGGATTGTATTCGGAGTCGGATTGTCCCAGAATTTTGTTTCGATTTTCCGAACGCCTTCTGTCACACAGTACTTTCGTACTATGGATGCCAAGTCGGCGAAGCGTGTAATTTCACGGCGACTTATGGTGTTGAGGATTCCGATGTCTGTGCAGTTGTTGCAGAAGAATGAAATTGCATCCCCCTCGCGGCAGTCATTTATCCTGTTCATAACCAAGAGGAATCTGGCCCAGTAATGGTGTACTGTTTCTCTGGGCTCTTGCCGAATTTGGGATAGATCCCTTATATTTGGGTGGGCGGGTAGATTTAAATCCGGAACCTCGCCCGATCTAAGACTCGGGGGCCAAGAAATTTTCGAACTCAGAAGCTTGGGTTCTTGGACGTTATCCAATGAATCAGGCCCGCTGCTTGACTTTAGGTTCAGGGCTTGAGTGACGTCCTCCCCTCCGCGGATGTCCGGCTTGGAGGGATCAGGAATCTGGACACATCTGGTCCTTAGGATGGGTGAAGATTCACCGCATTGTTCCTCCACCACTTCGACATGGTGGGTGGCCTGGGGAGAGTCAATCTCTCTCGGGTCGGGTTTAAGCCCAATCTGACCGTAGTCTGTAGAGACTCCCAGGGCGGCGATGTGATCCAAGAGCTCGTTTAAGGAAGAGAGCTCCATCGGATCTAACTGCTCGGCAAGTTACGAGTTGACGTGGAGATTGCTTTCGATGACCCGAGAAGTCATCGTCGGTGCGGCGGCCGAACAGGTGGTCACTAAAAAGCTACCTAGCCAGAGAGTTTGGCCGACAGCCAAAGCTCCTTTACCAACAACACCATCTTTAAAGACGGGGTGCGGCATCCTTCCTGACGGTGACGACATAGAGGAACTCTCAATGAAAGCACCAATGTCGGTGTCAAAACCAGCGGATCTCGGGTAGGGGGTCCCGAACTGTGCGTCTAGGTGGGTGGTAACAGGAGACAAGGGACACGATGTTTTTACCCAGGTTCGGGCCCTCTCGATGGAGGTAAAACCCTACTCCTGCTTGATTAATATTGATGATATGGGTATTACAAGAGTTGATCTACCACGAGATCAGAGAGGCTAAACCCTAGAAGCTAGCCTATGGTATGATTGTTGTTCGTCCTACGGACTAAAACTCTCCAGTTTATATAGACACCGGAGAGGGTTAGGGTTACACAAAGTCGGTTACAATGGGAGGAGATCTTCATATCGCATCGCCAAGCTTGCCTTCCACGCCAAGGAAAGTCCCATCTGGACATGGGACGAAGTCTTCAATCTTGTATCTTCATAGTCCGGGAGTCCGGCCAAAGGTCATAGTCCGGCCATCCGGACACCCCCTAATCCAGGACTCCCTCAGTCGTGCCAGCTACACTCTTACCAAAGAAGAGAAGGAAATCTTCTTTGAATGCCTGCTTAGTATGAAGGTCCCGACTGGCTTCTCGTCGAATATAAAGGGAATAATAAATATGCCAGAGAAAAAGTTCCAGAACCTAAAGTCTCATGACTGCCACGTGATTATGACACAACTGCTTCTGGTTGCATTGAGGGGGCTTCTACCAGAAAACGCCTGATTAGCCGTTGTGAAGCTATGTGCATTCCTCAATGCAATCTCTCAGAAGGTGATCGATCCAGAAATCATACCAAGGCTAAGGAGTGATGTGGTGCAATGTCTTGTCAGTTTTGAGCTGGTGTTCCCACCATCCTTCTTCAATATCATGACGCACCTCCTAGTTCATCTAGTTGACGAGATTGTCATTCTGGGCCCCGTATTTCTACACAATATGTACCCCTTTGAGAGGTTCATGGGAGTCCTAAAGAAATATGTCCGTAACCGCGCTTGGCCAGAAGGAAGCATCTCCATGGGCCATCAAACAGAGGATGTCATTGGGTTTTGTGTTGACTTCATTCCTGACCTTAAGAAGATAGGTCTCCCTGAGTCGTGGTATGAGGGGAGATTAACTGGAAAAGGCACACTTGAAAGGGACTCAATAATATGCAGGGACGGATATTCTTGGTCTCAAGCACACTACACAGTTCTACAGAACTCTACCTTGGTGACCCCGTATGTCGATGAACACAAGAATAGTTTGCGCTCCAAACACCCGGAGCAGTGCGATGACTAGATTACATGTGAACACATCATGACTTTCAGCAGTTGGTTGGAAACACGTCTCAGAGGTGAGAACACTGTTTGTGCTGAGCTGTACTCATTGTCCAGGGGACCATCTTCGACTGTATTGACTTACAAAGGATACAAGATAAATGGGAATACATTTTACACGATCGCCCAAGATCAAAAGAGCACCAAGCAAAACAGCGGTGTCCGCTTTGATGCAACAAACGAGAGGGGAAATGACACATAGTATGTTACATAGTGGACATATGGGAACTTGACTACGGACATGATTTTAAGGTCCCTTTGTTTAAGTGCAAATGGGTCAATTTGTCAGGAGGCGGGGTACAGGTAGACCCACAGTACAGAATGACAACAGTGGATCTGAACAATCTTGGGTACACTGACGAACCGTTCGTCCTAGCCAATGATGTGGTACAGGTTATCTATGTGAAGGACATGTCTACCAAACCGAGAAAAAGAAAAGATAAGGAAGCGAATACATCATACGATGAGCCAAAGCGCCACATAGTTCTATCAGGAAAAAGGGACATCTTGGGAGTGGAGGGCAAGACAGACATGTCTGAAGATTATGAAAAGTTTTATGAAATTCCTCCCTTTAAAGTCAAGGATGGCCCAAGCATCCTGATAAATGATGAAGATTATCCATGGTTACGGCACAATAAGGAAAGGACACAAGCGAAGAAAAAGTGAAGACTTTCTCCACAACTATTATGATGATACCATGCCAACTTTCAACCTTTTCGTAGTTCATTTGAAATGTCTGTTGTAACAGACAAGTTTCCGTATGAAATCCAAATACTTCGAAAGAGATTGTCCGTTTTGTACATGAAGTGCATTCAGATCTTCAGAGTTCATTTGAAATGCTTTTCAATTTTAGGGTCTTATAGCTCAAAATAATCAGTAAATGCATGAAAAATAACTAGTGAAGTCGGAAAGGATTGAAAATTGATGATGTGGCTTTGAATGGTGAATTTTGAACACACAAAAAGTCAGGAGTTCAAATAAGTTTTAAAAATGAAATCCCTGTGTAACAGATGAGTTTCCGTATGAACCCCTGATACTTCGAAAGAGATTGTCCATTTTGTACACGAAGTGTATCCAATTTTTACCATAACCCTCTCAAGTAAAACAAAACTATGATATTCTTTAATAGCAAAAAGAATTTTTTTGTTAGAAACTTTAGTAGCAAAAAGAATTTTCATAAAGAGTTTTTTTGATAGAAACTAAAATAACAAAATCTGTTTTTGAATATAATAATAAAATGCAGTAATATTAAATAGCAGGAAAAAGAATCACTCAAAATATATTCTTATAGTGAAGTTATTCACAAACTAGTGATTCACACAAATTTCAAAGAATTAAAATTTAAACTATTCAAATTTGGAAACTAATGGAGTAACAGAAAGTTTATAATTATTCTGAGCTAAAAGCAAAAAGAATAAAAAAATAAAGCAAAAATCAAAAGAAAATAAATAATTCAAAAAACAAAAAAATAGTGAAAAAAATAAAAAAATTGCCGCCTAATGGGCCACACAGCCTGCATACGACTAGAAACCCATCTGTACATGGGCCAGGATGGAGGCCCGCAGGCCCAATAGGCCCAACATGGCAGTATTAAAGGTAGGCAAGTAATGCCTGCATATTAGAGAGGAGCTCGGCACCTGAGCTGCAACTCAGCTTATAAACAGATGCTGAGCTCTCTCAGCTAGCAAGGTGGGACTAAACTTCCCACCGCACTGCGCCAGCACAAGGCCTTTAGTCCCAATTGGTGGAACCAACCGTAACCAATGCTCCCCTTTGGTCCCGGTTGGTGGCACCAACCGGAACCAATGCCCCCCTTTAGTCCCGGTTGGTGCCACCAACCGGGACCAAAGCCCTCTGCTTCCCGCCCTTTGGACTGCTGAAAAGAGGCCTTTGGTCCCGGTTGGTGGCATCAACCGGGACTAAAGGTGGCATTCGTCTCGGTTGCTATCACGAACCGGGACCAATGCTTCGTCTATATAACTAGCACTTGTGAAAATTTTCATTCAGTTCGTCTTCCCTGCCCCGATGACGCCGCCAGGATGCCCCTCCGCGCCTCGCCGTCGCCGTCGTCGCCCTGCCTCCGACGCCGTCCCGCGCCGCCCCGACGCCGTCGCCACCCCGCGCCCCCGTGCCCCGATGTCGCCGGCCCTGCCTCGTCGTCGCCCGTCGCCGCGCACCCCTCACCGTCGCCGTCGCCGTGCCCTGCTTCATCGTCGCCCGTCGCCGCGCACCTCACTGTCGTTGTCGCCGCGCAGTGAGCTCATATATATGAATTTTCCTAAATTAATTAGATATGTAGTTAATTTAGATGTGTAGTTAATTGAGTCGTTGTAATTTGTTCATATTGTGTTAGAATTTTTTTTCTGTTCATATATTTTTTTGGTGATATTATTTTTGAATATACATGTTTGTATGTTCATATATATGCAAAGAATATGTCAATTTTTTTATGATTTTTTTTTCTGTTCATAGAATTTTTATGATTTTTTTTCTGTTGTAATTTTGTTCGTATAATTTTAATGATTTTTTTGTTCATAGAACTTTCTTTGTCAATTTATGTATATGTTCATATTGTGTATGTATATGAAAATTATGTATGATCAAAGTCATTTATGTATATGTTCATATTTAGAAGAAAAAGCAGGAGAGGAAAAAGAAAAATAAGAAGAGAAAGTGTTTAATATAATTAGTTAGAAAAATAATAGAAGTCGTTAAACTAGTTTATTTTTAGTAAGTACTACTTTATTTTATTTATAGTAAGTGCTTAGTAGTTGAACTAGTTTATTTAATAAAACTACTTTATTTTAGTATAGAAGTAGTTTATTTTTAGTAAGTACTACTTTATTTATTTATAGTAAGTGCTTAGTAGTTGAGCTAGTTGATTTAATTAAACTACTTTATTTTACTATATATAGAAGTAGTTTATTTTTAGCAAGAAAATTAATAGAACTAGTTTATTTTTTCAGTTCAAGCAATTAATCCCGCATCGACGTCGACGATGCCTATCCCTCATCCTCGTCGTCGACTCGGCGGAGGAGGCCGGCTTGATCAGAGGGGCCATGTCCGGGAGTGGGCTCTACCGGGCTGGTATTGGGAGGTGCTACCTTCCGGGGGGCGTAGGTTGGTGAGGAGCCAGCCCGTTGTTGACCCGATCCTTGTTTGGTGGCGGTCGCGTGGGGCAGTGACGGTGCCGAGGCTTCCGGACACCGCGGAGGTGGTATGTGACCGTGTCAGCGAGGAGGACGAGCACGTCCATCGCTACATGGTTGCGTTGGAGGGCAAGTTCGACAATACCTGGCAGGTTCTTCAGGGATCTCACTAGAGCTATGATCCTGTGATGGTTCCTTCTCTTTGGGTGTCCACCGCCCGCGACGATACCCGTCGGGCACTACGGTTCTAGCTGTATTAGCGATGCTATATATGATAGTATTCGAGGAGTATTACTAGTGATAATATTCGACGATGTACGGACACAAGAGATGATGTACTTTTGCTTATAATTGAATGCATGCTAATTCGAATACTACTTTATTTTACAATTTGGTTTTGCTTATTGAATGCTCAAATTGGAAAAGTATTCCTACTTTGAATGCTAAAATTGGAGAGCACTATGCAGAAATCTAGGAGCCCCCTCCATCATCTGCGCCGTCGTCCCTGTCATCGACCCCCCTCCGACCTCGAGGTGAGACCAGCCAAATCTCCATGTCAGTATGAGTCCTATAATATGAGTCCTTGGGTGACTTTAAGTCTGTCGAGTCTCCACCTATATGAGAGGACGAAGAATCCCCACTGTTGTCGTGGGGGTAGCTTCTCCTTCGTTCCCGTGTGCTAGACACAACGTGTAATGCACTCGGGAACGAAAGGATGAGCTACCATCACCGACGGTCGCAAATGTCATAGAGGAATCAGTGAGGGAGAGTCTCCAACCATATATATATATATATATATATATATATATATATATATATATATATATATATATATATATATATATATATATATATATATATATATATATATGAGAGGACGAAGAATCCCGACTATTGTCGTGGGGGTAGCTTCTCCTTCATTCCCGTGTGCTAGACAATTTGGTGTAATGCACTCGGGAATGAAAGGAGGAGCTACCATCACCGACGGTCGAATATGTACACCACATGAGCTGAGAGTTTTTTAGTACATATATTTAATTGTACAAGTTTAATATTTGAATTATGAACATAGGAAATGTCGTACTCGGACGACGAAAACCACCCGGGGGAGTGCGACTGGTGCCACAACGACCGAGGTATGTGCGACAGGTTCCTTGAGCTGGACGAAGATCGGCGCTTCAGCATTAAGCTCGAGGAGACCTACGATGTTGAAATGGTACGCAACGATGACAATAGTTTTTTTCGTAATTAAGCACGACTTCAACTATTTTAACGTGTACTTTTCATCTTTTCCAATTCGACTAGCTTATCCCATGCTATGCAAGACTCTATGTCTTGGAGAGGATGGGTTTTGAAGACCATGAAACTATGGAAACAAAGAAAATTCACCTAAGGACCCATCATGGTGTGGATTTTGAAGTAAAGTTGTACAATTCTGAGAGTGTAACCCATTTTGGTTGCAAAAATTGAGAATCACTTTGCAAGATATATGGTTTTGATGAGGGTATGCTTGTCACCATGGATCTTGGTGATCCTGAAATCGAGCAAGACAATATGGACATTTGGGTCCTTGTTGATATGCTTCCAATTCTTCCCCTATGTGAGCTTCTCAAGCATAGTTATTAAGTAATTTATATTATTTATTTCAAAATAGTTGACATCTTATTTCTATTGACAACTTATTTTTATTCTTCAAAGAATGTGCGGAAGATGGTAGATAAAACCCACTACACCGATGGCATCGAATTAACTTATAAGGAGAAAAATCATCTGATCGCATTTTGTAATGATCTTGAGAATTACAATATCTACAATCGAACTCCTCAACATTATGGTCAATACGTGCCACTAGTGCATGTGTTGAACTACGGTAACTACCATGGAGATACCCTGGTAAGATTTTTTACTATTACGACATCCGTGCATCTTTTGCATACTTCTAAAACTAGTACATCATTGCTAACTACGAAGTTATTACTATGTTTTTCAATAGATAATCCCGAATGATTATGTGCCTCATCTGATGTATACGCACGGTCGCCTTGATGTTTTGAACATACAACCAGGTCGTCCTATGAATCTCAACTGTCCATACCGGATTTCTAAAAGAAGTGGAGACATGACAATCAAAGAATGGAAAAAATGTATGGACAGTCGTAAGGAGGTTATTGGAAGCAAAAGGAAGCGAAGCGCAAGAATTGGAGACAGGATGATCTCCATTCTCCATAATGGAGAGTCAAGGTCTATATTGTTTTATGCTATTTTACCTTAAAGAAGGTATTTATACCTCATAATGATGATCATGTGCTAATACAATTAAGTAGGGTTGGTTCGATGACTATGAGGATGATGATCGTATGACTTGTTATTAATAACGAGTAGAAGTTGTATGATGACGATTAATTAGTAGGACTTCTTATTATATATGGATGCATGATGCGAGCGGGTGAAATGAACATGTATTGGATTGAAGCGAAGGCAACATGCATGTGGTGCATGTCGAAAGTAGTACAATCCAAACTTGATCAAGTTAGGATTAGTATTACTTTCGACACGCACCACATGTTGCCTTCACTTCAATGTAAACCATGTTAACGTTAGGCATAGCAGTAGCGTTGGTAAACCAAGCACGGAGATATATAAAAGAGGACACTTCTCTCTATTAGCTAGCTAATAACAACCTAAATTAACCCCCAAAACCCATAAACCAGCCCTTTAAAAAAACAAAAACCTCAGCTCCAGCCAGCTGCTGACGCGTGGATGCCTATTGGTCCCGGTTGGTGTCACCAACCGGGACCAAAGGCCCCCCTGCCTGGGCTGGACGCAGCGGCCACTTGGAGGCCCATCTGTCCCGGTTCGTGTAAGAACCGGGACTAAAGGCCAAGGGCATTAGTAACGACCTTTTAGTCCCGGTTCCAAAACCGGGACAGAAGGCCCTTACGAACCAAGACAAAAGGCCCTTTTCTACTAGTGTGAGAATCCTGTGCTACGCAACATGCACATGAGTTCATTCTAGGTGGGTTTTAGAATTTAGATACACACTTATTGTGGCATGCACAACTTTTCAAGTTAGAATTTTTCTTGATTATGTAGAAATTTCTCAGGTTGTTTAAATCGTTAGACTAAATTAGCATTCTACAAAATATCTACAAAGTATATATTCAATTTCACAGCAATGTGTGGGGTGTCGTCTAGTTACCAAAATAGAGTAACCTGCAAGCCCGTGCGTTGCAATGGGAGAAAAAACATAACGCACGCTCTTAACCCAACAACCATCACCCAAGATCACAATAGGTCCATCTCCTTTATTTTAGCGAGGCATCATTTTTGTGTTGCCGCTAATCCTCCTCACCCTCGCCGGTGATGGCCTCAGTGTTCACACAAAAAAACGTGTTTGAATATGCTTAATCCTAAGGCGTCTCTCTCTCCCTCTCTCCTCTCTCTCTCTCTCTCTCACTCTCGATGAGAAATCTGTTGTTTTCCCCTAGGACATTTTTCAGAGGTATGCATGTGTTGTTATCGATGTTTTTTTTCCTATATAGTTATAGTGGGGTGTTTATTTGCAATCCGGATCGCCGTCGGTACGAAAGAAAAATGGATCGTGCGCTATAAATTATAAGTTTACTTCAAAAACAATATTTAAAAATATTTAACAGGTGAAATTAACATCATATTCAGATTCCACACATTTTTCTAATCAAGTTTCATATATAACATGTTAAAATCGGAGTTACAGTCTAAAAGATACAGATAATTTAGAAAATCATTTGTTTGACTTAAATATCTTCCAAATAATATTTAAAAATACTTAACAGGTAAAATTAATCTCATATTCATATTTTACATATTTTTTAATCAAATTTCATATATAACCTGTTCAAATCGGAGTTACGGTTTAAAAGATATGAATGATTTAGAAAAGCATTTGTTTGACTTAAATATGATGCACAGATGAATTACCTAAAAGGTCAGGGGGGTCTTCAAAAAATGTAAAATAACGGTTCAGATGTGACTTAAATCCGGACGGCTGGTTGATATCAAGAAAACCAAGGGCTTTTGTGTAAAATACGAAAAAAAACGATTCGTTCTTATTTAAAATAGGACTGCGGGTTGAATTCTCTGAAACAGAGAGACTTTTCTGCAAAATGTCATGACAGATGACCAGAAACCTAATTTTCTTTATTATTAAGTAAAGATAAACCTTATTACTCATATGGTGCAAAAAAGGTTGTTTGTGTGGTATAAAACTTTGCTCTTATAGTTATCAAAAAACATTACTTCACTAAACCCTAACGGCGCCTAGGGTTTAGGTTTGCTTGTGTGTTACAAAACGTTGCTCTTGTGTGGTATAAAGCGTTGCTCTAATAGACTATCCCAGGCTGCTTAAGTTGTTATAAGGGCATCCTAGTCGATCCCTTAAAAATGTTCAACTCCTCAAAATAGTCTGTTTTGAAAACTTAACCGCACCTAGCCTATCCCTTATTCTGTTAACTCCTTAAAATTTGGAGTTAACTCCCACAGCCTTGCCCCTCTATTAATTTTAAGCGGCTGCGCAGTTTTGTGAAGAAATAAATTCCCCTCCCAGCTACCGTCTGCAGCGTCACATCTTCCCACCTCCGCCACCCAAACTAGTTGTCGTAGCCACCGTCGGCCCTGATTTCGATGCGAACAAAACCTTGTGCCGACTCTGCAACATCACATTTCTCCATCTTACTTAGTCAATGTTAAAACTGGATATGGACATAATCATACGTTTAGAACAGGGGCCAACCTACGGGGATGAACGGGTGGGCCAGGGCCACCTTGAGATTTTGTAACATTCTATATGATAAATTAAATACTCCCTACGTTCCCAAATATATGTCTTTTTAGAGATTCGAACAAGTGACTACATACGGAGCAAAATGAGTGAATCTATACTCTAGAATATGTCTACATACATTCGTATGTTGTAGCCAATTTGAAATGTCTAAAAAGACTTATATTTAGGAACGGAGGGAGTAGATAACAAGTCCATCTGGCCCGAAACTTATATGAGAAATGGCCTACACTCGCGCAAGATCATGGATTCACCACTGTTGCCAGTACCTACATTTATACATCAATCTAATTAACATGGTTTTATTTGTAAAAATGCAAGTATATGGATGGGCATGCACACAAGAGATATGTACAAATTGAGGGAAGGAAGATATACATCTTTTTGCACTTTCGTAGTTCTTTCTCTTTTCATTTTTGGTCATTGTGTTGAGTAAATTATGAATGAGTTTTTTATATATGTTTAATTTCCGGTAGCAATTTCAAAAAGTCACAATATTGGAAATAACCAACGCTTCTCAACACACGATCTCAGGCATTTTTTTCTTTGTGATTTGACAGCTGACCGGAAGAGTTGTTTACCTTGTGATTTCAACTGGAAAATACAATTTGGCATTAACAATGCTTGTTATTGATAAATTTTAGAGAGATGTTATGACAACATGGTATAATCGGTTCTATGTTTCACGATTTCGGAACTTCGGAAGGGTAGTTCTTTAGCTTATAATTTTATGTCGAAGTGCCAATATTGGGCCTAGAGTAACTCACTTCCATATTTTGGATCTGTTCTTCCTATTGAAGTTTATCTGTGATCTTGGTTGCGTGAAGTCATAGTTAGTTTTTGGCTCTGAATAATTAATTCACTTTAAATTTTTTGAAATTCCATGTCTCCGTGTATACATTTACTATGGTTTTTATTAGGGCAAATAAATGATCAACGGAAAGGATCTCAGGCTGGTCATAGTGGGGAGTAACTTAGACTAGTAACATGCATATGTTACTAGTCTATGTTACTACCTCTATAGTGCATATTATCATAGATTAGTATCATAGGGGGTCTCATTTATTGCTATGCATGACACATAGTACCATTACATTTATTATGTTACAATATCTATCTATGTTACTATAACCATCTTTCTATTCTTTAATTGCCTGCCACATAAACATGTTCGCGAGTCTCAAGTGCATGATACTACTTATGTTACCCCCACTATGGCCAGCCTCATGTGCAAATTTTTGCATGGTTTGCCCAGGCGGGCCTATATTCATTTGGGGACATAGCAATTGGGGTTGTTGGTTTGATGCATAACAGTGCCAACAATCAAAATTTGCTAATACACATGACAACATCATTCAACCACTTACTGCTCAAACGCATATCAATATAACGCAAACCAAGTAGCCATATGACCATCATTGAGACGTGAAGGGAATCAAGATGGGTGATCTACATGAAGGAGACGGAGTGGGACGTTGGCATGGATGCACAAGATTTTCTATCCCCCTCAACCGGGAAAGGCAACCCGTGCTTGGAGAACGTAAAACATATAATGCTTGAGATGACTCAAAGGAAGATGTCGGGCGTAAGAGCATTTACAACCAGACCACTCATATCATCCCTATACATCCGGACGGACAACCTGTTCACTTCCCGGGCACGATTTTGCCACCCAACCGAACCCCTGAAACCGGCCCTATACGTCCGCGCTCACCAGCACCCTCCATACCCAACCCATATGGGGACACTCGGAACGCTCGCCATGTCAGACAGATGGGCAAACAAGCCCCATGCGGAAAGTCACACTACGGGCGGGCGCATCCTCTGGTTTGGTGAGGACGGCATTCATGCGCCCGTTCGACTCGTCACCCGAGGGTCCAAATCCAGCCATTTAAGCCAAACGGCAAGGTAACCCTAGCCCCGCCCCCATTTCCCTCATCTAGGCCTCACGCTTGTACCGCTCGTGCGGCGTCCTCTCCCTCTTGCACTTCCATTCCGAGCCCGCCACCAGCCGCCATGGTCAGGCAGAAGATCATGTATTACAAGATGCTCATGCTCGAACGTCAGGCAGAGATCCAAGCCGAGATGTGCGCCGTCGAGGAGCGTCACGCCGCCGAGCTTGCAGCGATGGAGGAGCTACAAGAAGCACAGGTGCAAGAGGAGGAGCTACTCAATTCAGTCCTAGCAGAATGGACCAATCACCATCGTTTCCACCTCGCGGACGTGGCACTGGAGGAGCTGTTCGCGTCGCTCTCGGATGACGAGGACGAGGATAAGCCAGAGGTGCGTCCCGTTATATGTTGCATATGGAAAATAGGCTTTGAATTTGAGGGTTGTGATTGTAGCGCCAGTCAAATGAGGGATGACCGGCTCTTGTCTGTGAACACGCGGACGGGGATAAAATCTGACCAATTGGGTTGTAGATGCTCTAAAAAGAAGTCGGGCATGACACTATCAGAGTGGAGCCTTGCAGACTGCTGACATGAAGCAGCTGATTCGTGTAAATCCCCCTCAAAAAATAATAGAGTAAAATATACGAGACGTCCTAAAACTGTTGGAGGTATGCCAAGTTAGGCCAAAAACTTAAAAACTGCATATTTGGGTGCGAAAAGTTTGTAAATGTTTACCACCTATACCGAACATGCAGTCTTAGGACCAACTTACACGTCGAATAGCAGAAGTGAAGACTTCAGAGTTGTGAATCTACATTGTAATTTTTTAATACAGACTCATCAACGATCCATCAGTCTGTACTGCTAACATGTCATATGAGAATCTGGGATAACCAGAAAAGGATCACAAGGACCGGCACAAAACAGCCAGTTACTCCCTCCGTAAACTAATATAAAAGCGTTTAGAATACTAAAATAGTGATCTAAACGCTCTTATATTAGTTTACAGAGGGAGTACAGAATAAGAAGATTCAGGTGCAGACCAAGCTGCTCGAAGGCAGCAACAGATGTTCTAACAAATGGCACATAAAGAGTTTCAGACGCATGACACAAACTTGACATAACCAAAGAGAATACGACGGACCAGACCCGGTAGCCAGGAGAACTCACTGGCCACCACGTAGGCGGAGCACCAAATGGAGAGTAGACTCCTTCTGAATGTTGTAATCCGCCAGAGTGCGACCATCCTCAAGCTGCTTGCCCGCAAAGATCAACCTCTGCTGGTCTGGAGGGATGCCCTCCTTGTCCTGGATCTTCGCCTTCACATTGTCGATTGTATCCGAAGACTCGACCTCTAGAGTGATGGTCTTGCCAGTGAGGGTTTTCACGAAGATCTGCATGCCACCCCTGAGCCTGAGCACCAGATGGAGTGTGGACTCCTTCTGGATATTGTAATCAGCAAGCGTCCGGCCATCCTCGAGCTGTTTGCCAGCAAAGATGAGACGCTGCTGGTCTGGCGGGATGCCCTCCTTGTCCTGGATCTTTGCCTTGACATTGTCAATTGTGTCAGAGGACTCGACCTCAAGTGTGATGGTCTTCCCGGTGAGAGTCTTCACAAAGATCTGCATCTGAATAGTAGAAAATTGCAAGAAACAGGATAAGTCAGGCATGTATGGACAAAAAAAGAAAGACAAAAGACAAAAACAACAATAATATAAGATATGCATAGTTGGAAATTGCAAGATAAATCAGCACGGTAGGGACGTATACAAAGTTACAAAGAGATCATGAACAATGTGAAGTAAAAGATTTAAACCTTACAATAAATAGTAAATCTGCATCTGTATATTAACAGATAACAACAGCAGAGCAGATGTACATCAAAGATGTGGACTGGAAACTGTTAGGATCTATTTCCAGTTTAAATAATGCAGATTTCTATTTAACAGGTGGATTTAACTGACCCAAATTAGCAGAAATAGATAGAATAACAATAAGGCAGACCCTGGATGAATTCTAACGAGATTCTACTTAACAACATTGGCCAGCCGAGGATCTGGTGCAGAAAAAAACAATCTACCACAGTAGGTCCAACACTAATCGGCAAAATTCTACAATAAACAACTCCAGATGAACCATCACGAGACAGCAATTTCATGGAACAGAATTGACAAGGAGCTCATACACCAATGATCCCCCAACAGTAGCTCGAGACACGGTGATCTCCGCGGATCTACGGAAATCGCCTAGGTGTTTGTACGGACTAATCATGGTATGCATCTAGATTAATAATCCCATAACGTGAACACATAGCTTGGGGGAAAGTTAAATCGATGGCGGGCGCATACCTTGATGGACGTTCGCGAGAGCCGAGATCGACGCTTGTGTTGCGGCGGATTTTGTCGATCGGAGTGGATTGGGGATTGGGGGTGGTCGATGCGTGTGGGGAGCAAAACTGAATTTTATACTGTAGGCCGGGGACGACGGGGAAGAGGCCGGCTCGGTTACGCGCACGCGCGAGAGCCGAACAGAGCGTACGGGTTCGAGAGGCGGCTGCGGTGAATCCGTCCCCACCACGCCGTCTCTGGAAGCCTCTCGAGGTGGGCTTTACGTGCGCCTAAGGCCAACTCCACAAACGGAAATTCGGTTTGATCAGATTTTGTCCCTTTAAAACGTTGATGAATTCGTCCATGTCCGGCTTTGTCCGTTGAGTCGTGCGTGCACCCACCACGCGGTCGCACCCCAAATCACGCCCGTGTTGAACATTATTAAAAAAAATAAGAAAACGAAAATAAAATGACTAAATAAATAAATAAACGCAGTTTAATAAACATAAACTTAGTTAGGGGGTCACGGCCATAAAACGGTCCAGTTTAGCAGTTCATACAGTGTCATAATTAACATAAAAAAATAAAAAACACCGCCGCGTGTCGTGGAATTGTCACGTCAGATGTCCTCGCGAAAGGACTTAGTTGTGGAGCCATCGCAACTAGGAAGCTTGAAGGGGATAAACGGGACAAAGGACACGAGAGTTGGCGCCCACCGTGGGGCCAGCGCACGGTGGATTTGAGTTCTTGAAGGGCAACTTCGAAGGGCTCAAGGGATACGTAGTGGGCCGGATGACCAAAAGTCGTCGCGGCAAGATCTACATCGACGACGAAGACTGGGACCCCGACGCCGGCTCAATTGAGTACGGGTACCGGGTCCCATTTGAAGGGATCCACGTCTTTATCGGCCGGATTGGTGAGTCGGGGCCTGAGCCGGACAACTGCACCGACCTCGTCGAGACGGCTCAGCGTGCGAAACCCGCTCGAGTTCAACCCGGTAGGAAGCGTGTCTTTGTGGGCTGCGTCCACGGAGAGGAGCTTTCTGAAGGTCCTGAAGATGGTGGTGAGACGGCCGTCCCCTCTGATGGTGATTCGTCCACCGGTTCAACAGATTCTTTGTATCAAGTTCAAGATGGTGCGCTCGGGGGCTGTTCCGATGGCTTTAGTATTCCGGACCTCTGTGAGTCGCCAAATTGGGCAGGAGTCTTTATGGCTGGGACTCAACCCGGACAAAACTTTACAGCCGTAGCCGCAATCACTTCCGGGTTAGGAGCAGCCGGGGCAGGAGGCCCTATGCGCCCGCCGGCTCAAGTACTGATAGACCTCATGGATAAGCTTACGATCCTGTTAACCGCCACAATCATCCCTGCAAACAAAGATGAGCATGACGCGGAGGTAGCACAGGTACGTGAAGAGATAGCTCAGGCAAAGGAAGCCTTAGCAGCTGAGGACACTAGGCTAGCTACGGAACGGGCGGCTCTCGACGCCCGGGCGCAACGGTTGCAGTCAGAGGCTTATCAGCTCACAATGAGTTTAAACGCGTCCAATGAAGTAATGAGGAGGAGACACCAGAAGACCCAATCCCGGTTACCTCCGAATTACGATCCTAGGGTTCTTTTTGCCACACACGGAGCCGGCCCAAGTAACCCGCCCAATGCTAATCAGTTTATGACACCCGGAGCGGGGGGACCGGCTCAGCGTTAGGAGATGCCACCTCCTCATATGAGCATGGCACCGCCGCGTTATGTGCCAATACCGGAGGGTCACTTTTCCAACCCCATGGAGAATTTAATCGCAGCATCAACACGTTTGGCAGCTCTTCCAGTGGAGGGTGATGATCCAACAGTAGTGGAGACCCGGAGGATCAGGGAACTTGTCCAGACGGCCCTGGCCCAGCAGGAGACCTATTCTTACAACAGGGATAGGATTCATTCAACCCCTCCGCCTTGGTTAGCGCCGCCTCGTCAGAACTGGAGCCCGAGTTACAACAGGCACATGGAGTCCGAAGCTTTATCAAGCAACGCCCAACGCCGTAACCAACATGGGGCTATAACCCGGTGCAAGACCGAATACATCAGGAGAACGAGCGGGCGGCTCAACAGGCGGCTTAGCTGACGACTCATCAAGACACCCCGAAGTACCCAACGACTTCTTTTGAGTTGGGAGTAGCCACCAGAACCGGTGGGGTTCCCTGTTTGATACCGGCTTTACGCAACGTGCGCCTGCCTAAGGACTTCAAGGGACCTCGGAAGGTGCCGAATTACACGGCTGACTTACAACCCGGAGCATGGATTGAGAGCTATGAGATGGCCATGGAGCTGTTGGAGGTTAGTGACGCGGCAATGGCTAAATACTTCACCATGATGTTAGATGGAACGGCCCGGTCCTGGCTAAAAGGTTTACCACCCAATTCCATTGGTTCGTGGGAGGAGTTAAAGGCCCGGTTCATCCAGAACTTTAAGGACACCTGTAAGCAGTCCATGTCAATTGTGGACTTGACAAGTTGTAAGCAGGGGGAGGGTGAGTCCACTACCCATTGGGTACGCCGGGTCAAGGAGATAATCCATTCATCTAACAAGATGGATGCCGGCTCTGCAGTCCTCATGTAACGCCCCGAGACCGACGCTCCAGAAGACTTCCAATTATTCCGAGTTTCGTCGTGTGTTTCTTTTGTGCTTGCTCTTTTATTTTTGCATTGCATCATGTCATCATGCCATCATGTCATTAATTTTATAACTCCTTTAAATAAATTGTATGGATTTTTCGATCCATTTAAATTGAGGGATATTCACAATGGTGATTTCTCTTTATAACATACCCTCCCGATATTTAGGGAGATATTATAAAATATTCCATTGTTTTGGAATTAACCATAGCCCACTTGCAAAATATCCCATGCCATTGTTATCTCAATTCTTGGTCTCCAACCTTGCCCATAATTTCTTTCATCATTTTCCGGAGCTCCACCAAAAATCCGAACATTTTTGGACCTTCCTTTTATCAAGTCCTAGTTCAAACCCGTTTGAATTAAATTCAAATGAGTTTGAATTTACATCTTTCATTCATGCCTTTTTTCTATTTTCTCGAAACAAGCATATTTATGCGAGTCCGGGAAAATAATCCCCATGCCCAAAATTCTATTTCTACCTTCCTTTCTTCTCCGTTTCTTCCTAGATCTATTTTCTATTTTTGGGAAATAAAGAAGTAGGGAGAGAGAGAGAGAGAGAGAACCAGGCTTTTTCTCAAGCTCCACCCGCATGGGCCAAGGCTCCTCCGCCGGCCTCCCTAGGCCCACCTAAGCCGGCCCACCTAACCCTCCTAAACCCTAGCCTGAACCCCCCGCATCCATCCCCGTCGCTCCCTCCTCCTCATTCCTGCCGTCTTCGGTGCCACTGCCTCGCCCGAGCTCCCCGCTCGACCAGGAGCTCGTCAACTCCGGCGCGTGCCCCAGCCTCCTCTGCGCCCCGTCGACCCGCGCCCGTCCGCCTCGGAGCCGGCCTCCACCGCCTCCTCCCGAATCTGCTCCGCCTCGCCTCCCCAACCCGAGCTGGCCCAGTTCCAGCCATCTTCGACGCCTTGGGTCGCTGGCCATGGACGCCTCTGCTCCATCACCGGATGGTTGCTTCTCCGCGTGCCTCTGTTCGTCGTCGTTGTCACCACGAGCCTGGTGACCGCTTCCTGCCGCTGACCACCACCATCGCCTCCTTGCTGGCATCCCGAGGCACTTGTGTTGTTTTGTGTTGGACCATCAAGGCCGGCAAGATCGACTACTTGGACGCCAAGACCACACCATGACCGCCAAGCATCGTCTCCGGGAGTTTTTCAAGTACCACTACGGTCGTCATCCGCCAAGTACCCCTTCGGATCACCAAGTTCGACTACCATCGTCGTGAACCGCTTCCGAAACGTGTACCACTACCGTCGACCCTCGAAGACCCCATGGACCCTGAACATCCACGGGACATGAACAACTACTTCCACTACGAGATGTACCACTACCGTCGCCAAGATCGCGAGTACCTCTACCGTCGCCGCGGACGACTACTTCCACGATGTCCGTGAACCACTACTTCCACTACAACCGTCCCATGAACGACTACTTCCTCTACATCGTATCGAACTCGTTCCGCCCGTAACGCACGCTTCAAAGGTATAACCCGAGACGACCGCGATGAGATGCCCTTGCATGTATGAGATGTACGATATGTTTGCACCGTGCCCGTTTGTTTCGTGCACGTTCCTCGTTTGCCATGCCGCCGTCCCGTGGGAACCCGGAATCCGGGATCACCCCACCATCTTGCATCACTCGCTCACGTCACACTTCCTTTTGCACCGGTACCTCCATGAGTTACCCGGACCGGAACGTTGCCGTGGCACCATTTCCGTTTCACCGCCGTGGCACCTTTTTCCTTCCGCCATGGCGACAAATGTTTCATACCATGCTCATGTCAACATTTTCATAAATTTTGCCTAAACTTGCATATGTCATCCGCATCATGATAACAACATTAAAATGTTTAAAATTGTTGCTTGCTTTAAATTGCTAAATGACATATGGGGATTTTTCGGAATTGTTATTTGTTTGTGTTTCGACCTCATTTAAACTTGCCTAAATAGGTAGTTCAATTATGCTTCACCCCTTGCCATGTTTAATAACATTTAATATTGTCATGTTCCTAAACGAGAGAGAACTAAATAATTGATGTGCTGCTTCGTCAATATGCAACTCGTTGCATATTGAGCTCCACTTAACTTGTAGTGTTGTTTGTGCATATTGCCATGCCATGCCTCATTAAACCGGACATGCATCATACTTGTTTGTGCATCATGACATGTTTATGCTTGTGTGTTTACCATGTTGTTTGCTTCGTTCCGGTTTGCTTCTCTCGTTAGCTTCGGTTTCGTTCCGGAGTTGTGAGGATTCGTTCGTCTACATCTGTTTGTCTTCTTCATGGACTCGTTCTTCTTCCTTGCGGGATTTCAGGCAAGATGACCACTACCCTCGATATCACTTCTATCTTTGCTTGCTAGTTGCTTCGTTCTATCGCTATGCTGCGCTACCTATCACTTGTTTACCATGCCTCCCATATTGCCATGCCAGCCTCTAACATTTTCACCATTCCTAGCAAACCATTGCTTGGCTATGTTACCGCTTTGCTCAGCCCTCTTATAGCGTTGCTAGTTGCAGGTGAAGTTGAAGATTGCTCCATGACGGACAGGATTGTTGGGATATCACAATATCTCTTATTTAATTAATGCATCTATATACTTGGTAAAGGGTGGAAGACTCGGCCTTATGCCTGGTGTTTTGTTCCACTCTTGCCGCCCTAGTTTCCGTCATACCGGTGTTATGTTCCTGGATTTTGCGTTCCTTACGCGGTTGGGTGATTTATGGGACCCCCTTTACAGTTTGCTTTGAATAAAACTCCTCCAGCAAGGCCCAACATTGGTTTTAACATTTGCCACCTAAGCCTTTTTCCCTTGGGTTCTGCAGACTCAAGGGTCATCTTTATTTTACCCCCGGGGCCAGTGCTCCTCCGAGTGTTGGTCCAAACTAGAGCACCGTGCGGGACCATTCCTTGGCAACTTGGATTACGTCAGTACCTGTACGCTTAGCTTATCCGGTGTGCCCTGAGAACGAGATATGTGCAGCTCCTATCGGGATTTGTCGGCACAACGGGTGGTCTTGCTGGTCTTGTTTTACCATTGTCGAAATGTCTTGTAAACTGGGATTCCGAGTCTGATCGGGTCTTCCTGGGAGAAGGAATATCCTTCGTTGACCGTGAGAGCTTGTGATGGGCTAAGTTGGGACACCCCTGCAGGGTATAATCTTTCGAAAGCCGTGCCTGCGGTTATGGGCAGGTGGGAATTTGTTAATGTCCGGTTGTAGAGAACTTGACACCAGATCCGAATTAAAACGCATCAACAGCGTGTGTAGCCGTGATGGTCTCTTTTCGGCGGAGTCCTGGAAGTGAACACGGTTTTGGTTATGTTTGACGTAAGTAGGAGTTCAGGATCACTTCTTGATCATTGCTAGCTTCACGACCGTTCCATTTGCTCTCTTCTCGCTCTTATTTGCGTATGTTAGCCACCATATTTTCTTAGTGCTTGCTGCAACTCCACCTCATTACCCTTTCCTACCCATAAGCTTAAATAGTCTTGATCTCGCGGGTTTTGAGATTGCTGAGTCCTCGTGACTCACCAGATACTATCACAACAGTTGCAGGTGCCGATGATACCAGTGCAGGCGATGCAACCGAGCTCAGATGGGAGCTCAACGAAGATCTTGGTCGTTGTTATGTTTCGTTTCATGTTGATCAGTAGTGGAGCCCAGTCGGGACGATCAGGGATCTAGCAGTTGGGTTATCTTCTTTTCTTTTGGCTTCGTCCGTAGTCGGACTATGTGTGTACTCTGAATGATGTATGATTTATTTAAGTACTTGTGTGATGTGGCGACTGTAAGCCAACTCTTTATCCCATTCTTGTTCATTACATGGGATTGTGTGAAGATGACCCTTCTTGCGACAAAACCACAATGCGGTTATGCCTCTAAGTCGTGCTTCGACACGTGGGAGATATAGCCGCATCGTGGGTGTTACAAGTTGGTAATCAGAGCCATCCCCGACTTAGGACCCCCCTGCTTGATTGATCGTTGGCGTTGTTGAGTCTAGAACAAAAATGTTTTGAGTCTTAGGATTATATATATCGGAGAGTAGGATTCTTTTTACTCCTCAGTCCCTTCGTTGCTCTGGTGAGGTCTCCTGACGTAGAGGTTTTGACTTTCCTCTCCTCAAATTTCACTAATTTTTTTTAGGATCACGCGGGTATCTTGGGATCGTTCCGATATTCTTATGACGAGAACATTGTTCTTGGTGCCTCCTAACATTTAGGGGTTGTGGCAGTGTCCCGGGGAGTTGAGCTCTGAGGTGTTGTCGTCATAATTTTATCGTTGCAGTTCTGGAATACCTGAGTTTTGCCGACATAAAAAATCTCTTTTATGCAGTTGTTGGTGAGATAACCTCGACGCCACCCAGTACTGGGGAGTTCGGGAGTATTGCCATAGCTCGTATAACGGATGCTTTTCGAAGGTTGAGGTACACGATTTCTGAAGGTTTCTTGGTTATGTGTTGAGGATGGATACAACTTGGATGTAGGGATTGTTAGTTTTGGGTGAGATATATATTGCTTCCCCTGTGTCCCCAACACCAGATTGCATAACCAGAAAGTTTAGGGAGTTTTATAGGTGGGAATTCAAGTAGCTCTAGTTTTTTTCTTTCCGACAGATGCATGATATGAGATTGGGGTTCGACGTCTAGTGGTCCGCCTATCCACGGTCGTTTTTAAAGTGGTCTCGTTGTGTCTTAAAGAACCCTTGGCTATGCTGGTTCGGGGACGCTTCGTATGTCATGTGCACTGCCTTGTACATGATGGTGCTGTACAATCGAGCCCATGTGGGCCCCACCACAAAAACTTTGGACGGAATCTCTATCATATGTTTGTTCCGGCTTATTCTGCAAGACAAATCCTTTGTTTTGTTTCGAGTTGTGGTATTCGAGTTGCTTCGAAGTCAAATGTTGAATCCATACCTTTCCTGAACGGTGTTTTCATATTGCTATGTGAATACTAATCCTTCTTGTTCATCGAGATTTTCATGTCAATTCTTTCCGACCGGTGTGCTTCTCTTCAAGTGGATCAGATCATTTCAACATCCGCAAGATCAATTCTAAGTTTTTTCTCAATGGTATCCATTCCATCTGCCCCAAGTTGTCTTTGTTTTCCCGCCCTCCCACCTTTTTCTTCAAGGACTTTGGTTTCTTAATCAAGTACCCATCTTATGGATGTGAAGTCTCTTCATTCGTTTCTTTCAATGTTCTTATCCGGTGATTTCCCATGAAGATGCTCAACAATTTCAAGTTCATCATCCTTCATTGTTGTTTCTTCTCCGGTGGATCCAATTCAAGCTTTCGGTGTTGATCATATGCCTTTCCTCGTTTCAAATGTTTTCCCATGCCGGTGCACCTCTTATTTATTCACCTCTCCTAGTTCATATCCGGAGTGTTGAAGTTATCTCGGAAGATTCGTGTTTCCATTCTCTATCTGTTCATCGTTCAAGTTATTTTGAGGTTGTTATCTCATTCAAGCCATTTAATTCAACCGGCGCAATCCCCCCTTTCAATTAATCGTTCAACGGTGTTTTCCTTTTGAGTGGGCCCTAACCCACGGTCTTTTCCCAGGATCTTTCTTGACTCTTCTAATTATTCCGGAACTATCCCAAATTCATTTCAAAGTTTGATGTAAGAATGAATTATCATCAGTCAAATGTCTTTCTTCAAGATCTTTCAAATTCTTTCATTGTTGGTTCTACCTTTCAAATTGTCATTCCGGAGTGCCTCAACAATTCATGGTGGTTCTCATCATCATTCTCAACATTTGAAGACCGAAGAAGGATTTCTCCTAAATCTTGGTCCGTTCTCTTGAAGATTCATAGTTCAAGCTTGCCGCTATCCTCTTATAATTGTTTTTCGATTGTGAGAGTTCTTTTCACCCATCCAGAGCAATTCAGGAGTCTCTTCAGTTTGATTCTCCGGAGCCCATCATCTCAGAATTATTCATTCTCAGTCTTAGCTTCCAGCTCTCGTTCTCGAATTCTTCCGGTGCATCATCCAAATATCCTCTAATCAGTTCATGATCTCTCCGTTCTCTTATATCTAAATCCCCTCAAGTATCTTCATTTGTTTTCCAATTCTTCCCGGTGAATTGTGCCTTTGCCACTCCCATTTTCAATTCTTACAATGGTTCGTTCAAGATTTCACTCCCTTCGTTATCATATCAATTCATTCGTTGCTTCCAAATCCCACCGGTGGTTCCATCAATACCTTCTCAAGTTTACGCTATATCTCTCTTAATCCTTTCTACGAGAATAAGTAGTATGCCAAATCCGTTGCTTGTCATCAATTTATATTGGTGAAGGATATGCATAACATAATTCTTGTTCTTGTTTCATCCAAGTGAATTTAATTCCTTTTTCCGGAGTTCGTAGTGATATCAATTTCTCAGTTATATGTGTTCATCTTCTTCCGGAGTTCCAAGTTTTCCGCATCATCTCGTCGCGAAGCTCCATCTAAATCATCGCAAGGCCTCACCCTATGTTTTCAACTTCTCTTTCTTTTTATCATCCTTCTATTACCGGAGTTCTTCATGGAGGCTCTACATGGTGGTTCATCAAGGATTCTTTTCATTCTTCAATTGTTCTTCAAGATTTCTCTCGAAGTTATGACCCGCCAAGCTATACTCTAAAATAAACATGGTGTTCAACACATGTTTTGTTTTCTGGATTTCAAGTATTCTTCATCATGCATTCCAAAGTGCAATTCTCCTACCTTATCTTTTGAGATGGTGTTATGTCATCCTTGACAATTTCCTTCATGTTTCATGATTCATATGTTGTCAAGAATGAGGTATTTTAAATCCATCAAACTCTTTGTTGTACATATCTTGGGATATATTTAACCTAAAGCCTTCCCTAAGGAATGTTGCTATTTGTGGTGCTTATCAATGATCCAAGTTTTCTCCTATCCTCTCGGCAAAAGCAGTTTTCATCTCTTCGTTGATCTCAAGCAAGCAATTGTTTCAGTTAGTGGCCGGTTGTCACCTCATAGTTTTGAGAAGTTTTCCATAAGCCCACAACAAGCTTATCCTTTCATTGTTGATTTTCCAACAACTCCGTTCAATTCTTCTTTGCAAGGATGCTTTCCAAGTTCATTTGTGGCAGAAGATGTCATTTTCTTCTTCGTTCTTTTCTTTCCATCAATCTAGCTTCTATTCTTTCGTTCCGGAGGCATTGTGATGTTGCTCTCTTCACCCATCACCTCGTTTTGTCAAGATCACGTTATTTCCTTGCTCATCCATTTAACCGGAGTGTTGTGTTCTCATTCAAGTTCTTTCATCTTATCAAGCCTTGCATCTCTTTTCAACCGGAGTGTTGTCCGAATTTGATCTTCCTTGTTCCTTGTTTATCTCGTTTCAACCAGAGTGGTTCCAATTCCTTCTTGTCCATTGTACTCGTCATTCATAGCTTTGCAACCTCCAAGGTTCACATGGTGTTCCTTGTTTCTATTTTCTATCGTAGTGCTCTCAATTGTGTTTCAACTCCGTTATGTTCTTTCTTTCAACTTTTCAACCTCTCAAGGTTCTTTGGTTTCACTCATTGGTCGAAGAAGCAACTTAGTTTTACCTCTTCTCTTCCTCTTCCGTTTCTCTCCGGTGCCATCGTAGATCTCAGGACGAGATCCTCTTGTAGTGGTGGAGTGTTGTAACGCCCCGAGACCGACGCTCCAGAAGACTTCCAGTTATTCCGAGTTTCGCCGTGTGTTTCTTTTGTGCTTGCTCTTTTATTTTTGCATTGCATCATGTCATCATGCCATCATGTCATTAATTTTATAACTCCTTTAAATAAATTGTATGGATTTTTCGATCCATTTAAATTGAGGGATATTCACAATGGTGATTTCTCTTTATAACATACCCTCCCTATATTTAGGGAGATATTATAAAATATTCCATTATTTTGGAATTAACCATAACCCACTTGCAAAATATCCCATGCCGTTGTTATCTCAATTCTTGGTCTCCAACCTTGCCCATAATTTCTTTCATCATTTTCCGGAGCTCCACCAAAAATCCGAACATTTTTGGACCTTCCTTTTATCAAGTCCTAGTTCAAACCCATTTGAATTAAATTCAAATGAGTTTGAATTTACATCTTTCATTCATGCCTTTTTTCTATTTTCTCGAAACAAGCATATTTATGCGAGTCCGGGAAAATAATCCCCATGCCCAAAATTCTATTTCTACCTTCCTTTCTTCTCCGTTTCTTCCTAGATTTATTTTCTATTTTTGGGAAATAAAGAAGTAGGGAGAGAGAGAACCAGGCTTTTTCTCCAGCTCCACCCGCATGGGCCAAGGCTCCTCCGCCGGCCTCCCTAGGCCCACCTAACCCGGCCCACCTAACCCTCCTAAACCCTAGCCCGAACCCCCCGCAGCCATCCCCGTCGCTCCCTCCTCCTCATTCCTGCCGTCTTCGGTGCCACTGCCTCGCCCGAGCTCCCCGCTCGACCAGGAGCTCGTCAACTCCGGCGCGTGCCCCAGCCTCCTCTGCACCCCGTCGACCTGCGCCCGTCCGCCTCGGAGCCGGCCTCCACCGCCTCCTCCTGAATCTGCTCCGCCTCGCCTCCCCAACCCGAGCTGGCCCAGTTCCGGCCATCTTCGACGCCTTGGGTCGCTGGCCATGGACGCCTCTGCTCCATTGCCGGATGGCTGCTTCTCCACGCGCCTCTGTTCGTCGTCGTTATCACCACGAGCCTGGTGACCGCTTCCTGCCGCTGACCACCACCATCGCCTCCTTGTTGGCATCCCGAGGCACTTGTGTTGTTTTGTGTTGGACCGTCAAGGCCGGCAAGATCGACTACTTGGACGCCAGGACCACACCATGATCGCCAAGCATCGTCTCCGGGAGTTTTCCCCCAAGTACCACTACGGTCGTCATCCGCCAAGTACCCCTTCGGATCACCAAGTTTGACTACCATCGTCGTGAACCACTTCCGAAACGTGTACCACTACCGTCGACCCTCGAAGACCCCGTGGACCCCGAACATCCACGGGACATGAACAACTACTTCCACTATGAGATGTACCACTACCGTCGCCAAGATCGCGAGTACCTCTACCGTCGCCGCGAACGACTACTTCCACGACGTCCGTGAACCACTACTTCCACTACAACCGTCCCGTGAACGACTACTTCCTCTACATCGTATCGAACTCGTTCCGCCCGTAACGCACGCTTCAAAGGTATAACCCGAGATGACCGCGATGAGATGGCCTTGCATGTATGAGATGTACGATATGTTTGCACCGTGCCCGTTTGTTTCGTGCACGTTCCTCGTTTGCCATGCCGCCGTCCCGTGGGAACCCGGAATCCGGAATCACCCCACCATCTTGCATGACTCGCTCACATCACACTTCCTTTTGCACCGGTACCTCCATGAGTTACCCAGACCGGAATGTTGTTGTGGCACCATTTCCGTTTCACCGCCGTGGCACCTTTTTCCTTCCGCCATGGCGACAAATGTTTCATATCATGCTCATGTCAACATTTTCATAAATTTTGCCTAAACTTGCATATGTCATCCGCATCATGATAACAACATTAAAATGTTTAAAATTGTTGCTTGCTTTAAATTGCTAAATGAGATATGGGGATTTTTCGGAATTGTTATTCGTTTGTGTTCCGACCTCATTTAAACTTGCCTAAATAGGTAGTTTAATTATGCTTCACCCCTTGCCATGTTTAATAACATTTAATATTCTTGTGTTCCTAAATGAGAGAGAACTAAATAATTGATGTGGTGTTTCGTCAATATGCAACTCGTTGCATATTGAGCTCCACTTAACTTGTAGTGTTGTTTGTGCATATTGCCATGCCATGCCTCATTAAACCGGACATGCATCATACTTGTTTGTGCATCATGACATGTTTATGCTTGTGTGTTTACCATGTTGTTTGCTTCTTTCCGGTTTGCTTCTCTCGTTAGCTTCAGTTTCGTTCCGGAGTTGTGAGGATTCGTTTGTCTACATCCGTTTGTCTTCTTCATGGACTCGTTCTTCTTCCTTGCGGGATTTCAGGCAAGATGACCATTACGCTCGATATCACTTCTATCTTTGCTTGCTAGTTGCTTCGTTCTATCGCTATGCTGCGCTACCTATCACTTCTTTACCATGCCTCCCATATTGCCATGTCAGCCTCTAACATTTTCACCATTCCTAGCAAACCATTGCTTGGCTATGTTACCGCTTTGCTCAGCCCTCTTAGCGTTGCTAGTTGCAGGTGAAGTTGAAGATTGCTCCATGACGGAGAGGATTGTTGGGATATCACAATATCTCTTATTTAATTAATGCATCTATATACTTGGTAAAGGGTGGAAGACTCGGCCTTATGCCTGGTGTTTTGTTCCACTCTTGCCGCCCTAGTTTCCGTCATACCGGTGTTATGTTCCTTGATTTTGCGTTCCTTACACGGTTGGGTGATTTATGGGACCCCCTTTACAGTTCGCTTTGAATAAAACTCCTCCAGCAAGGCCCAACATTGGTTTTAACATTTGCCACCTAAGCCTTTTTCCCTTGGGTTCTGCAGACTCAAGGGTCATCTTTATTTTACCCCCCGGGCCAGTGCTCCTCCAAGTGTTGGTCCAAACTAGAGCACCGTGCGGGACCATTCCTTGGCAACTTGGATTACGTCGGTACCTGTACGCTTAGCTTATCCGGTGTGCCCTGAGAACGAGATATGTGCAGCTCCTATCGGGATTTGTCGGCACAGCGGGTGGTCTTGCTGGTCTTGTTTTACCATTGTCGAAATGTCTTGTAAACCGGGATTCCGAGTCTGATCGGGTCTTCCTGGGAGAAGGAATATCCTTCGTTGACCGTGAGAGCTTGTGATGGGCTAAGTTGGGACACCCCTGCAGGGTATAATCTTTCGAAAGCCGTGCCTGCGGTTATGGGCAGATGGGAATTTGTTAATGTCCGGTTGTAGAGAACTTGACACCAGATCCGAATTAAAACGCATAAACAGCGTGTGTAGCCGTGATGGTCTCTTTTCGGCGGAGTCCAGGAAGTGAACACGGTTTTGGGTTATGTTTGACGTAAGTAGGAGTTCAGGATCACTTCTTGATCATTGCTAGCTTCACGACCGTTCCATTTGCTCTCTTCTCGCTCTTATTTGCGTATGTTAGCCACCATATTTGCTTAGTGCTTGCTGCAACTCCACCTCATTACCCTTTCCTACCCATAAGCTTAAATAGTCTTGATCTCGCGGGTTTTGAGATTGCTGAGTCCTCGTGACTCACCAGATACTATCACAACAGTTGCAGGTGCCGATGATACCAGTGCAGGCGATGCAACCGAGCTCAGATGGGAGCTCAACGAAGATCTTGGTCGTTGTTATGTTTTGTTTCATGTTGATCAGTAGTGGAGCCCAGTCGGGACGATCGGGGATCTAGCAGTTGGGTTATCTTCTTTTCTTTTGGCTTCGTCCGTAGTCGGACTATGTGTGTACTCTGAATGATGTATGATTTATTTAAGTATTTGTGTGAAGTGGCGATTGTAAGCCAACTCTTTATCCCATTCTTGTTCATTACATGGGATTGTGTGAAGATGACCCTTCTTGCGACAAAACCACAATGCGGTTATGCCTCTAAGTCGTGCTTCGACACGTGGGAGATATAGCCGCACCGTGGGTGTTATACCTCATGTTGGAGAAAAATTGTAACTTTGAGCCGCTGAGGCAGAAATTGGGACGCCTAAAGCGTGACTGCAGCGATATGGGAATGCTGATGGCGGCTTTAGTCAAATATGCCGATTCTGATAATACCAAGGGCCCTGCGTCTGACGATGAGAAAGCAGGGAAGGGTAAAAGGAACGGTAATGGAACAGGTCAACAGCATAACCCGGGGAATCAAGGCGACAATAAGCGTAAGGCGGACGGTAGTCCGGAGCTTGTGGCTAACGCTAGTACACAGGGTAATAATCAGAGACGCAAGGGTAAGTGACCGCGAACCGGCGGATCAGGACCATCTCTTGAGCAGATACTCAACGAGCCCTGTCCGAAACACGGCACTCAGGAGCACCTCGCTACTCGCCTGTGGAAAGATTGTGCGATCATGAAGGCGTTTAAAAATTCTAATATCTTTGATGGTGGTCATGGACCTGGTGGCGGTTCGGGGGTCGGCGGCTTTCATGGCCCGGGTGGCGGTTCAAATTCCGGTTTTCATGGACAATCAGGTGGAAATAATCAACAGGAAGCTGGTCAGGGGGACAACCGTAGCAGCAGTCGGGTTACCAGAGCCAACCGAAACAGTTGAGCGGTGGGCAATATCATGTGTTCACCACTAGCTTATGCAAACGTGACCAGAAGGTTCGTAAGAGGGCTGTAAATTCGGTTGAGCCGGCGGTCCCTTGTTATTTGAGATGGTCAGAGCAACCTATCATTTGGAGCAGAGAGGATCACCCGCTACGAGTTGATAATCCAGGTCAGTTAGCCTTGGTTGTGGCACCTCAGGTTGGTGGATATAAATTCACTAAAGTACTCATGGACGAAGGCAACAACATCAATATCCTCTATTATGAGACCTTCCAGCGTATGGGGTTAACAGAGAAGAATCTGAGGACGTCCAACACTGTTTTTCACGGGGTGGTCCCAGGTAAGTCAGCTTACCCAGTTGGTAAGATTGAATTGGAGGTCGCTTTTGGAGATGAATATGATTCCAGGGCTGAGAAGTTGATGTTTGAGGTGGTCAAGATCAAGAGCCCGTATCACGCTCTGTTTGGGCGACCGGCTTATGCTAAGTTCATGGCCCGGCTGTGTTATGTTTACTTACAGCTCAAGATGCCGGGTTACAAGGGCACCATCACCGTGCATGGGAGTCAAAAGGTGGCCTTGGAATGTGAAGAAGGCGACGCGGCTTACGGTGAGATGGCCTGTGCCGCGGAGGAGCTCAAATTCTATCAAGACAATGTTGACCCGACGGATATGACCTCCCTCAAGAAACCAACTACAGAGCATGACCCGGCGTTGAAGTTTAAATCGGCCGCTGATACAAAGCTTGTTGACTTCACCCCGGGGGATGCCTCTAAGCAGTTCAGTATCAGTGCCAATTTGGATCCTAAATAGGAAAGCGCGCTCATCGAGTTCATCCGTGAGAACCGGGACATCTTCGCATGGAAACCTTCTGACATGCCGGTGTACCGAGGGAACTCGCTGAGCACACTCTCAATATTGATCCAAAGTATAAGCTGGTCAGGCAGTTTCTCCGATGATTCAACGAAGAGAGACGAGCACCCATTGGAGAAGAGGTGGCCCGACTCTTAGCGACCGGGTTTATTGTCGAAGTCTTTCATCCAGAGTGGTTGGCTAACCCGGTCCTGGTACTCAAGAAGAACGGCACTTGGCGGATGTGTGTGGATTACACGGACTTAAACAAAGCTTGCCCGGCTGATCCCTTTGCACTTCGCCGTATTGATCAAATCATTGATGCTACGGCAGGTTGTGAACGTTTGAGCTTTTTGGATGCTTACTCTGGCTATCATCAGATCAAGATGGTAGTTAAGGACTAGGAGAAGACAGCTTTCATCACTCCATTTGGGGCCTTCTGTTATGTATCTATGCCGTTTGGGCTCAAGAGTGCCCAGGCAACTTATCAGCGGTGTGTGCAGAACTGTTTGCACGATCAGATTGGGCGCAATGTTCATGCTTATGTGGACGACATCGTGGTGAAATCCAGAGAAAAGGAAACTTTAATATCCGATTTGAGAGAAACCTTTGACAATCTCCGGGTTTACAAGATGATGCTTAACCCGGCCAAGTGTGTATTTGGTGTACCTCCAGGCAAGCTCTTGGGTTTTCTGGTGTCAAATAGATGCATTGAAGCTAATCCGGAGAAGATCACGGCGATCACCTCTCTGGCTAAGCCGGCGTGTATCAATGATGTTCAACGCCTGGCAGGACGTGTTGCTGCTTTAAGCCGGTTCATAAGCCGGCTAGGGGAGAAGGCCTTGCCGCTATATCAGATGATGAAGAAGACGGACACGTTTGTCTGGAGTGTTGCTGCTAACACCGCCTTTGAGGATTTAAAGAGACAGTTGTCTGAGCCACCGGTTCTTGCAGCTCCCATTGATAAAGAGCCGCTATTGTTATATGTGGCTGCTAACTCACGAGCTGTCAGTGTTGCCATCATGGTGGAACAAAAGGAGCTAGGTAAGGAGCATCTGGTTCAGCGGCCGGTTTACTACATCAGCGAGGTGCTCATTGAGTCTAAACAAAGGTATCCACATTGGCGGAAGCTTGTTTATGGTGTGTTCATGGCAAATCGGAAACTGAAGCAGTACTTCCAAGGTCACCCTATAATGGTGGTGAGCTCAGCTCCTTTGGGAGATATCATTCAGAATAGAGAAGCTACAGAGCGAATTGCTAAGTGGGCCATTGAGCTTGGGCCTTACGGTTTAAAGTATATGCCCCATACTGCCATCAAATCTCAGGCGTTGGTGGATTTTATCAATGATTGGACAGAGTGGCAGGCTCCTGAGGAGAAGCCAGACAATACGTATTGGACTATTCATTTTGATGGGTCTAGGCAGTTAGAAGGATCAGGGGCTGGGGTTGTCTTAACTTCCCCTTGAGGTGAAAATTTTCGTTATGTGCTTTGGCTCATGTTTCCTTGCACTAACAATGCAGCTGAATACGAAGCCTTGCTCCATGGTCTCCGGATGGCTAAGGAGATGAATTGAAGCCGGGTAAGGTGCTTGGGTGACTCAGACCTTGTGGCTCAGCAGGTCTCAGGCACATGGGATTCTAAGGACCCCCTTATGGCGGCTTATCGTCGTGAAGTTGATGCTGTAGCTGGGTACTTCAAAGGGTATCAGGTGGAGCACATTGACAGAAGGAAGAATGAGGCATCGGATGCTTTAAGCCGGTTGGGCTCTCAGCGTAAGCCGGTGCTGCCTAACACCTTTCTGGACATTTTACATAATCCTTCTGTCAAGATACCTACAAAGGAAGAGCTTGCAGTGCCAGACCCAGAGGCACAGTTGGTGGCTGCACTTCATATCATCCCGGATTGGACATTGCCGTATCTGGCTTATATGACTCGGGGAGAGCTGCCTGAGGATGAGACCTTGGCGAGACAAATTGTCAGACGGTCCAAATCAATGACAATTGTTAATGGCGAGTTACATCATCTCAGTGTCACAGGTGCGTTCCAGCGTTGTGTGTCGCCTACAGAGGGTCAAGAGATACTTCGAGAGATCCATGAAGGGGACTGTGGTCATCATGCCGGCTCAAAATCTCTGGTGGCCAAGGCTTTCCGTCATGGTTTTTATTGGCTGACGGCTCATGCTGATGCAGAAGATCTTGTTAGCAAATGTGACGAGTGTCAAAAGTTCTCAAGACGAGCTCATGTGCCGGCTCAGGAGTTGAGGATGATTCCAATTACTTGGCCGTTCGCAGTCTGGGGGCTTGACATGGTGGGGCCTTTCAAAAGGTCTAAGGATAAAAAAACGCACCTCCTGGTGATAGTGGATAAATTTACAAAGTGGATTGAGGCAGAGCCGGTCAGTCAGTGCAATGCGGCCACAGCGGTGCAGTTCATCAAAAAGGTGATCTTTCGTTTTGGTTTTCCACATAGCATCATAACTGATAATGGCACTAATCTCTCCAAGGGTGCCATGGAAGAGTTCTGTCAACGGGAACATATCTGGCTTGACGTTTCGGCTGTTGCTCATCCTCAGTCCAATGGTCAAGCAGAACAAGCTAATCAGGAGATTTTAAGGGGTATCAAACCACGGCTCTTGGTCCCCTTACAGCGGACTCCGGGGTGTTGGGTTGAAGAGCTGCCCTCCGTGCTGTGGAGCATCAACACTACGCCTAACAGATCAACGGGTTACACGCCTTTCTTCATGGTTTATGGAGCAGAGGCAGTTCTGCCAAGTGATATCCGGCACAATTCACCCCGTGTGGCGGCTTACGTTGAGGCTGATAATGAGAAGGCTCGACAGGAGGCTCTGGACTTGTTGGATGAGGAGCGAGACTTGGCAATATCCCGCTCGGCGATTTACCAGCAAGACCTTCATCGCTATCACAGCCGCCGAGTCAGAAGCAGAACATTTCAGGAAGGCGATTTAGTGCTCCGGCTCATCCAGGATCAGACCGATATGCATAAGCTATCCCCTCCTTGGGAAGGACCCTTTGTGGTCAGCAAGAATCTGCACAACGGGTCATACTACCTCATCGATATTCGAGAGCACAAGGACTCAGGTAAATCGGAGGAGGAGACCCACCGGCCGTGGAATATAGCCCATCTTCGGCCTTATTATACTTAAGCCACCGGCTCTTTAATGTATATATTTTTGACAATGTACATATTATATAAAGTAATAAAGCAGGACCTCTGTCCTTTTTTCACCCTCAAAAAAGTGTTTATGTCCTTTTTGTCAGGTGGTGGAAACAACCAGAAGGGACCGGATCAAATCTGAATCCGGTTTACCTTTGGTCCGGCTTATGATCATATCTGAATCTAGCCATGATCACTTGGGGGCTTCCTGTTAAACATAGGTCGTATCCGAACCAAACGGAACATAGCTGTCGATACCCACTTGATCGGCATCCTTGCCAAGCCTACTTGGGGGCTTCCTGATCATATTTGAATCACAGCTTAACCCCTTTAGGTCTGACGTGGATCGTATACGAATCAGCGTCATTAAACAAATCCTATGGTCACTTGGGGGCTTCCTGTTCAAACATAGGTCGTATTCGAACCAAAGAGAACCTAGCTGTCGATACCCACTTGATTGGCATCGCCACGCCACTGGGGGCTATATGATCATATCCGAATCTTAGCTTAACCCCTTTGGAACGGTTTACTGATCGTATCCGAATCAGAGGCATGTAAAAGTATTTTGATTATTTTGATACCTTGTGGAAAGCATTGTAAGGTGTTTTTTTGTCTTGCCGGTTTAATATTCGTCACCCCAGGTTATTTAAGTACCGGGTGAACATTATATGAGCCGGGAAGATCATTCAAGGATTATAGGAATAAGGCAGGCAAAATTTAACACGCCAAGGAAGTGAAAGCCAGAAATATACAACCATGGCGGCTTACAAAAAGCGTTAAGTGATAAAAGCATGCACGAAGGCATGATGAGCATTAAGAAGTTAATTCTACCCTATTACATGACTCCCCGAGTCTGAATAGGTGGAGCATTGTATTTTGGCCAAACACCCAGTGATTCACTCCTTCAGTGGGCTTGAAGGCTCCGGGTTATCCTTCGTCGCTTCTCCGTCGGTTGTTTTTTCCTGGAAAGTTGATGAAGCCCAATCAATGCCGCTCAATGCTTCAAATTCAGCTTCATCATCTATTAAACCGGCCGGGTCCACTTCAGGGGCAAAAGTATGCTTACGAATTGGAGGGATCATGCTGATTTGATCATATGGAGCATTTGGGATTTTCCGGTTGTTGTTGTCATAAGCCGACGCATACTTGCTGAGGTCAGTATCGTTTCCAATAAGGGTGGCCGCCGGACGTATGGCCTTAACATAGGCGTGGAAGTCATGATCATTAAAGGCATTGCCGTCTTCCTTTAGACTCGGATATCCAAGGGCAAGGTCTGCCGGGTCTAGTTCTGGGAGCCATGCTTTTGCCCGGCTCAATGCAGCTACGGCCCCGGCTCTTGAAGATGAACACCTTAAGTCTTGGATCCGCTGAGGTAGAAAGGCGACGCTCTTCAAAACATCTTGCAAAAGGAGGGGGTGTGGAGTTGATAAAGCTACAACGGCCAGGGCACGTTGTGTCCCGGAGTATAGCTGTTCCACTAACGTATAAACTACTTTAAGCTTGATCAACGTGTTCTGCTTCAGATTGACACTCCTGGAGCATGTATGTGCACAAGCATAATGGTAAGCTGGAAGTATTTCTTACAATAGTCATTGTACGGTTGCCATGTTAAAACTATGTCACAATAACTTACCAAAGATGGCTGAGACCATTTGGGATATTTGCTATGTTAAGTTTGACAGCTCAGTTGTTGCTTCTGCAAGAGATGCTTCGGCTGTTTCGGCCCGAGTCACCAGGGAAGACTTTTCATCAGCCCAAATTTTCCTTTCCGACTCAAAATTCTTCTTTAGTTTCTCATTTTCAGAGATACTAAATTCAAATTTGGAGTTAGCTTTTTGCGTTTCAAGCTCTTGAGTTTCCAGACGACTTTTCAGGGCAGCCAGCTCTGATTCAAATTGACTTATGGCAGCCTGCAATTGAGACCGGTAATGGTAAGGATTCTAATAAGGTAGACATTCAAGTCCCAAGCACTTTACAAGTAAAGATACTTGGCACTTGGGGGCTAATGTATGATGAAAGAAAATTTAACTTTATCCTGCCAGGTCAAGCATATTAAGTCTCAAGCACCTTACAAGTAAGGATACTTGACACTTGGGGACTAATGTGTATTGCAAATTTAAAAGCCTTATGTTATACCGGGTTAAATAAATTCTTTTTAAACCGGATAAGTTAACAAGTAAAAGCAAACTTCTAAAGTCTACAGCGTATTTGTTCATATGCGGTAGACTTGGGGGCTGGTACAGTATATATAAGGCTCAGATAAAAAGTATAAGTTATACCTCAGATTTATGCTGTATTTGTTTCACCATGTCAACTTCCAGGTCACGGCTATTATGCACTTGATTCAGATAGCCTGAGACTATATCACCAATGCTTAGGTGAGTATAATCAGTAATGTCCTGCTTGGCTTTTCGGCGTTGGGTAAACTCATCTTTGGCGGAACATTTGGCAAGGACTGTGGGCTGCCCTGGTTCAACAAACTGGGACTTTACAATTTCAACTTCCGGGTCATTTCTCTTCACCGGGCTATGAATTTCCGGGTTATCAGAATCATGGACAGCGTCTTCTGCAGGCGGGTCAGAGGTTGACACCGGAATGCTGAAAGCCGGCTCAGGCGGTGGCGGATGAGTGGTTCTATCAGGAACAGATGAGTCAATCGCCGGTTCAGTGACCACCGGGTCTTGGGGCGGTTTGTTCTTCTTTGCCCTCTTACTGGGTTTCACCTGCAGGCTGTTAGCAAAAGCAGAAGGATGAGTAGGCAAGCACAGGTAAAACAAAAGTGCATAAGTTTATATTACCCGGGAGCAGTTTTGAAAGTCGGCATGTTTGACTGCATGGATTCGCCGGAAGAAGGAGAGGTATCCTGATAGTTGGAGTCAGATGAATTGAGAGGTTGACGAATTAAGCCTGCTAAAGGTAAGACGGAGCATAAATCGGAGATAACCTCGGTCCGATTCTTTCTGGTTACATCAGGTAAGCCGGAGGAGAGTTCTGCATCTTTGTTGTTCCTGGTCTGCCTCCGGCTCTCAAGCTGTTGTTGCTTCAAAATAAATTGAGGATCTTGATAAGCAAGTGCATGTGAAAATCTTACTTTCTGGGTCACCCTCCGGGTCTTTCACTTTGGCAAAGGCTCTGAGTCGGAGGAGATTATAGTTACCTCTTCAGTGGCTGCTCAGTTGTTCCCTGTATCCTCCTGAAGGGATAAAATGTCAGACAGGTGATAGTAAAGGACTTAAGAAAATTTAAAGATTACCTCTTCTTCATCCGAAGAGCTATCCTCCAATCTGAGTAAGTCGGAGGCACTGGGTTTCTTTTTCTTTGAGGTTCCTACCCTGGCGTCTTTCCTTTCAGCTTTCTTGGTCGTCCTGGCTTGTTTAGCAGCTTCATGATCATATTTGGCTTTCCAAAAGTCATCACCAGCCTGTGGAAAAGGTTAAAGTATTATGAGTATCAAGAAAGGTATTAATATATTCGTAAACATTTGTTACGACTGCTAACTAACCGCAGGGGCCGGGTTATTCTTGCAAAATGGAAGTAAGCCGAAGGCGTTGCTCGTCACAGTGCCCTCCTTCAGCAGTGACTGGGTTGTAGCATCCACCACGTCATCTGGTAAATCGTCAGGGCTATGGCGTTGCGGATCAGTCTTTTCTCCAGTATAAGTACACATTAAACCGGGGCGGTGGCTTAATGGAAGTATACGCCAAGTGACCCAGACCCGGACCAGATCGATGCCGTTTAAACCATTTCCTAATAGAGCTTTAATCTTCTTGATGGTGGAGTTAAGAGGCACGCGTTCCAGGGTTGTCAGCTTGTCCGGTAGCGGATGAGTAGATTCAAGGCGCAGGGCGCGAAAGCCGGGCAGAGGCTTTTCATCAGCCGGAGAGGTGTCCTGACAGTAGAACCACGTCTGGTTCCAAGATTTGGGGTGACTCGGTAGCTCAGCATAAGGGAAAAGATAGTCTCTCCGTCGTTGGATTGAGATACTGCCAAGCTCAAGGCTGGACCCGTTGGCACGTTCATTTTCCCGGTTCATATAAAAAAGTTCCCTGAACAAAAGCAGACTTGGCTCCTCTCCCAGGTACACCTCACAGAAGACTTGAAAATTGCAAACATTTGACACGGAATTGGGTCCGATGTCTTGAGGTCTAAGGTCAAAGAAGTTCAAAACCTCTCTGAAGAATTTTGAGCCGGGAGGAGCAAATCCACGACTCATATGATCAGTAAAAATTATTACTTCCCCTGCTTTGGGGTGAGGTTTTTCTTCAGATGGGTCAGGGGCACGGTACGACATGACGTCCTTTTTTGGCAGATGCCCAGATTTTACAAACTCAGCTAGTTTGCTATTGGTCACTGTGGATGGAACCCAATTGCAAGTTACAGGGGCCTTGGTAGCCTTAGGAGCCATCACAGCAATTGGCCTATGGAAAAACAAGAAGATCCAGTTCAATTTTAACCCAGGAGGAAAATCTTGATTAAAGTGGCGGCTTAATGAGGGGCCTAATGACAGAAGGATGACTGTGCAACAATATTTAAGCCGCTACAAGCATCAAAGTACAAATTCAAAAAATTTCTGGGTCATGAGAAGCAATTAAGGTTCTGTGTCATATATTTAATCCGGACGCCTCGACAGTTGTGTTTCAGGGGGTTCATCGGAAGAGGTGTTCCGGGTGATAAAAACAAGTTTCACAGATAACAGTTATTATTCTGGATCAAGATATTGCTCTGAAAGGGAAATTTTCTAGACCTAAAATAGGGCAGGGAAGTTCATGCGTTCGAAGAGGATTTCGGAACAAGGGAAATGAGATCTATTTTCATGCAAGATCAACACAGACAAGCACCGCAGCAGTTCTACGTGGTTCTGACGATCTAAACAGAGCATTGGAAGGAACTAGCGAGGGTTTGGTGTCAGACCGTGATGAACACCGACGAACTCAGCAACGACCTAATGCAGATCTGAGAAAGGGAATGCGAGGAACTCACAGATGCGGATGCGCCGCGGAGGGTTGTCGTCGATCTCTGGTCAGAATCAGGTCGATGCAGCGGCCTGAGTTGGTGAAGACGAGAGGTTCGACGATGGCAGCGGCAGAGCTCGGGAGGAGGCGAGAAGAAGAAGATGACTGAGGGGAAAGACCTAGGTCGCTCTACTTATAAGGAAAGACTGACCGAGAGGGCGCGAAAAACGAGGAGATAATATTCATTATCCAGCGGCTCTGGTGCCTCAATTCTCGGGATGATCAATAAAGACAAAGATCCGTTGAAGATGTGACGGTATAAAAAATAAAGCTTTAATGAAGATGACGTCACAGAGATTTAACCCAAAGTTAGATGATGACGTCACGGCGGGTTAAATCCTTCGCGCAAGATAGAGACTGCAGGGCGGTTCATAAGGTGTTTTAAGATTGACATGAACCGGTTCAAATCAATCTGGGGCCTAATGTTGGGGATATAACTATTTGTGTAAGTCGCCCAGGAGGGGCCGGGTTACGCAAAGAGGACTCACCAGAGAGAAGCCCAAGACAAAGTATGAAGATGGCGGTTCATAGAGAGCTTAAGGCCCACAGGCGACTTAAGGCCCGTTGTAGTAACCCGTTGTAATAATATTACTTGTATCATACGGTAGGCTTAACTAGTCACCGAGCCGGACATTGTTTATGAGCCGACCGGGACTCTGTAAGCCGCAGGGCGTCGACCCGTGTATATAAGGGGACGACCCGCTGGCGGCTTAGGGCAAGAAACAACTCATCGAGAGCCAGGCATAGCGTATCTCGCTCCCTGGTCATCGAAACATCAATACCAACCCAACTAGACGTAGGCCTTACCTTCACCGTAAGGGGCCGAACTAGTATAAACCCTCTTGTGTCCTTTGTCCCGTTTAACCCCTTCAAGCTTCCTAGTTGCGATGGCTCCACAACTAAGTCCTTTCACGAGGACATCTGACGTGACAATTCCACGACACCGCGCGCTCCAGCTGCGCCCGTCGATGCTATGGCCCTCGCCGTCTTCATCACTAGCCGCCGGTGTGGTCCTCATAGCTGACGAGGTCGACGTAGGCCGGCGGCGTCCAGAGGTGGGGCGGCGGCGTGTGGTACAAGGGGGCGGCCTGGAAGGCCGGAGGTGCCTGCACCACATCCTCCCATGGCGAGGCCTCCCGCTCCGGTGACCGCGGCGGAGTGGCGCACCAGTTCACGCCCACGCCGGCGGCCATCTCCGGAGCAGTGCAGGACCAGCCCCACCCCTGGCCCAGCAGCTCCTGGAATGTGGCCACCGGATCCTCCTCCATCGCCTCCTCCCTCCTCTCCTCCTCCGTGACGGCCGCCATCTGCAGCTCCAGGAAGGCGGCATCACCGACAGTAGAGAGTGCCATGGCCTCCTACAGGCCGTCCCATTGCCGCTCGTCATGCGTGTTCATGGAGTCCTCCATGACACGCTGCATGAGACGGGCCTCCTCCTCCGCTGTCATGTGAGGAGGTGGAGGTGGCGACGGAGACTGGGAAGGCGACAGAGACGGGGAAGGCGACAGCGTGGGCGCGAGGCCGCGCACCCGTGTACGCCCGCGCGCCTCTACACATGGCCGCCGCGGCCCCGACACCGTGCCGGCAAAGTACGACGCGCGGCGCCTGTCGTGATCGTCCTGGAGCCATGTGTCCCACAGCCGGGAGTCGGGGGCGTACCCGAGGAGGAGGCGGCGGCGGCGCTCGATCTCATCGCAGCGCGCACGGCCGCCCACGGGCACCGACGGGATCGGGACCCGGTCGGCGCTGAGGTGCCATCCGTTGGGGAGGTGGACGTCGCTCCACGGGACTGGCATCCTCGTCTCCCAGTACATCCGGCACACGTCCGCGCAGAGGTACTTCCGGTCACGCTCGTCGGCGGGCAGGGGCAATGGTGAAGGGGGCTGGCGCGGGGGCTCGACGGGAGGTGCGCGGCGGTGGCGCGGGCTCCTCCTTGTTCACGAAGCCGCGGCGGCGGCCCGAGGAGGAGCCTACCTCGCGGTCGTGCTTCCCCTTGCGGTCGTAGTTCTAGAGCCCCATGGATGCGGTCAGCCGGCGAGTTTGAGGACGGGGAGCGGCTAGGGTTTGGTCATGTCGGCTTTCGAGGGGGCAGAGAGGGGCCGGAGTGGGGAAGTGGAGATGAGGACGACGACCGGTCCACGGGCCCCATTTAAAAAGGACGGCAACCGTTCGATGGCCAGATGACAGGTGGGGCCACCGCCCATGCGTATTTATGTTGGCGGATGGGAGGTAGGTGGTTGTAAAACCGGGATGTAACTTTCCATAATTGTAACTCCAACTCTTGCCATTTCCGGCTATGTGATATGTTATTTCCTCCGTGGTTGGGTTTTGTCTTTCGTTTTGCATTTTGTTCATGTCATGCATCTCATATCATAGCATCATGCGCATTGCATCTGCATGTTTTCATAAAACTCGTAGCCGTTCGCAATTGCCCTTTCTCTCTTTGCCTCCGTTGTCATTTTGTCAGGCCCTTGTCCTCGTTGACCTCTCTCAGACCCCTCGTGTGCGTGTCCGATACTTACCCGAACCCGACCCGCTCTGTCGTTACCAATGGATCCGGATCATCCCCAAACATCTAAAAAACATCTCCGTATTTTTCATTGGACTTCCTAACATATATTTTCTCAATCGTCCGATTATGATCGTAGGGATGTGATATCCCCTAACCTAAATTCATCTGATATAAATATCGGGGCAACCCTAGACCCTAGCCGTCCCATCCACCTAGTCCCATCCGCGCCGCCACCGCTCTCATTCTTCCCCTCGGGATCCATCCCCACCAACCGCAGCCTCCGACCAGATCCTGGTTTTCCGCGCAGCCGCCCGAGCATCTCGATGGATCGAGCGCTTCGCCTCCAAGCACAGCGTCCCCTGCTCATGCCCCGAGCCTCCCGTCGTCCAGGAGCACGAGCTCCATCGCCTCACTACCGCCAACTAGAGCAGCCGGCCATCCCCGTCGTTGCCGAACCTTGCTGCTTCGTCGGATCCCGCCGTCTCGGCCCCGTTCCCGTCGTCCGCACGTGCCTCAAGCCATGGTCGTCTTCGTCTCTGCAACCCTCGAGCTTCTCGCGAGGGAATCATTCGAGCTCCTCCCGTGGCCCCGTGTCCCTTCATCTCCGCCTCCTTCCGGCCAGCCATCGCCGGCGAAACCAAGCAGATGAGTCGCCTTGCCCGCATGCCCGCCGTCTCTCTCTGCTTTCCTCCCCGTGTTTCCTCTCTGAATCCTCTTCTGCATTTTTCTTTCTTCAGGCAACAGCATCGGCCACTGCCCTCCATGGAGCCCAAGTCACGCCGCTGGAGCTCCATCCCCGCGCCCGATCTGCTCCAAGCCACGCCGCCGGCCTCGTCCCGCTCCTCTCCTCCCCTGTATCTCCCTTCCTCCTCGTGCTTCTCTCTCTCACATCTCCCTCTCATTTCTCTAGCAGGAAATCCCATGGCCGCCGACCCCCTGCCTCGCCTTGGGTCTCACTGGGTTGCCATCTCGCTGCTGGATCCGCCATCCCCGCGCCTCCTAGCCTCCTCCGCGCTCGATTCCCGCAGTCCCTGAGCCAAGCCACTGACCGGAGCCACCTCCTTGCTGTCCCCTGTGTCGACCCGTTCCTGCAGTTCCTGAGCCAAGCCACCGACCTGTAACACCCACGATGCGGCTATATCTCCCACGTGTCGAAGCACGACTTAGAGGCATAACCGCATGGTGGTTTTGTCACAAGAAGGGTCATCTTCACACAATCCCATGTAATGAACAAGAATGGGATAAAGAGTTGGCTTACAATCGCCACTTCACACAATGAGCAAATAAATCGTACATCATTCAGAGTACCCACATAGTCCGACTACGGACAAAGCCAAAAGAAAAGAAGATAACCCAACTGCTAGATCCCCGATCGTCCCAACTGGGCTCCACTACTGATCAACATGAAACGAAACATAGCAACGACCAAGATCTTCGTTGAGCTCCCATCTGAGCTCGGTTGTATCACCTGCACTGGTATCATCGGCACCTGCAACTGTTGTGATAGTATATGGTGAGTCACGAGGACTCAGCAATCTCAAAACCCACGAGATCAAGACTATTTAAGCTTATGGGTAGGAAGTGGTAATGAGATGGAGTAGCAGCAAGCACTAAGCATATATGGTGGCTAACATACGCAAATAAGAGCGAGAAGAGAAGCAACGGAACGGTCGAGAAGCTAGAAGTGATCAAGAAGTGATCCTGAACTCCTACTTACGTCAAACATAACCTAAAACCGTGTTCACTTCCTGGACTCCGCCGAAAAGAGACCATCACGGCTACACACACGGTTGATGCATTTTAATTAAGTCAAGTGTCAAGTTCTCTACAACCGGATATTAACAAATTCCCATCTGCCACATAACCGTGGGCACGACTCTCAAAAGTTTATACCCTGCAGGGGTGTCCCAACTTAGCCCATCATAAGCTCTCACGGTCAACGAAGGATATTCCTTCTCCCAGGAAGACCCGATCAGTCTCGGAATCCCGGTTTACAAGACATTTCGACAATGGTAAAACAAGACCAGCAAAGCCGCACGATGTGGCGACAAATCCCGATAGGAGTCGCACGTATCTCGTTCTCAGGGCACACCGAATGAGCCAGACGTCGGGTTGGCATAGACTCTGGTTGCCCAGGGGGTGCCGGACATCGCTCGGTTTGGACCAGCACCCGGAGGAGCACTGGCCCGGGGGGTAGATAAAGATGACCCTTTAGTCTGCAGAACCCAAGGGAAAAAGGCTTAGGTGGCAAATGTTAAAACAAAGGTTGGGCCTTGCTGGAGGAGTTTTATTCAAAGAGAACTGTCAAGGGGTTCCCATAAATCACCCAACCGTGTAAGGAACGCAAAATCAAGGAACATAACACCGGTATGACGGAAACTAGGGCGGCAAGAGTGGAACAAAACACCAGGCATAAGGCCGAGTCTTCCACCCTTTACCAAGTATATAGATGCATTAATTAAATAAGAGATATTGTGATATCCCAACATAATCCTGTCCACCATGGAGCAATCTTCAACTTCACCTGCAACTAACAACGCTATAAGGGGGGCTGAGCAATAGCGGTAACATAGCCAAAAAACGGTTTGCTAGGAAAGGTGAAAAGGTTAGAGGCTGACATGGCAACTTGGGAGGCATGGTAAACAAGTGATAGGTAGCACAGCATAGCGATAGAACGAAGCAACTAGCAAGTAAGGATAGAAGTGATATCAAGGGTAATGGTCATCTTGCCTGAGATCTCGCAAGGAAGAAGAACGAGTCCATGAAGAAGACAAACGGACGTAGTCGAACGAATCCTCACAACTCTGGAACGAAATCGAAGCTAACGAGAGAAGCAAACTGGAAAGAATCAAACAACATGGTAAACAACCATCACATAATCATGGCATGATGCACAATCAAGTATGATGCATGTCCGGTTTAATGAGGCATGGCATGGCAAAGTGCGACAAACAATACTACAAGTTAAGTGGAGCTCATTCCATTATTTTGTTCTCTCTCGTTATGCTACTCATCAATATTAAATGTTATTAAACATGGCAAGAGGTGAAGCATGAGCAAACCACCTATTTATGCAAGTTTAAATGAGGCCGGAAACAACAAACAACAATTTCGAAAAATCCTCATATGTCATTTAGCAATTTAATGCAAACAAAGTTTTAACCATTTAAATGTTGTTAACATGATGCGGATGACATAATCAAGGTTTATGCAATTTTTATGAAAATGCTGACATGAGCATGATACGAGGCATTTGTCGCCATGGCAGAAGGAAAAATGTGCCACGGCAGCGAAACTAAAATGGTGCCACGGCAACATTCCGGTCCCGGTAACTCGAGTGAGATACCAATGCAAAAGAAAGTGTGGATGAGCGTGTCACGCAAGGATGGTGGGGTGCTCCCGAATTCCGGGTTCCCACGGGACGGTGGCATGGCAAAAGAGGGACATTGCAAGGACAATTCGATCACCGTGCAAAACTCGAGCATCTCATACAACACACATGCATTCGTACGCGGGCGTCGTCTTAGGTTATACCTTCGAAGCATGCATTTTCGAGGCGGATCGAGTTTGATGCGGTGTAGGGGAAGTAGATGTTCTTGGGACGGTCATAGTGCAAGTAGTGGTTCACGGACGTCGTGGAAGTAGTCGTTCACGGCGACGGTAGAGGAAGTAGTGGTACACGTCGGCGGCGGTAGTTGTTCAGGGTCTTGGCGGGTCGTCGTGTAGCCGTACATGTTCGTCGTGGTACACGGTTCGTAGACGTTCGAGTCATCGGTAGAGGTACTTGTCGTATCTCGTTCTTGTCGATCCAAACAAAGTGAGACAAAAGGGGCTCGGGTCAACAGTGATGGTAGTCGTACACTTGACAGCAGTAGATGAACTTGGCGGTCCAGGGTACTTGGTGTCAACGTCCAAGGAGGATATGATGGAGAAGATGCTCATCACGGGTGGAGCTCCAGGAGCCATGGTGCGCAGCAGGCAGGGCGTCCCTGGCCTTGAGATGGGGTCCTAGCGGGCAGAGCAGCGGCAGCTCCAAGGCAGGGCAAAGGAAAGGGCGGAGCTCCTCCAGCTGGAAGCTGATGCGACAGAAGGACAACGAGGAGCCGGGGATCTGGGCCTAGCCCATGCGAGTGACCCTGGCAGTTAAAGCGCAGGAGCGGGACGAGGCACGTCCCTCTTCTCTCGGGACGAAGCAGAGGAGAAGGTTGGGCATGGCGCCGGCAGGACTTGGCACGGACGATGGCAAGACGAGGCGGAGGTACGGCGGTGCGCCGGTAGCAGGAGGCGAAGGCGGAGATGGTCCGGTGCTGGGGCTCCGGCGAACTCTGACCAAAACGGAGGGGACGAGCAGCGCGGGGCTCCTGCTGGGTGCGGAGGATGACGGATGCGGGCGCAGGTGCTCGAGGAGCTCCTTTCCTCGAGCGCTCGGGCGACGGGGACGGATGGCGCCGGTGGAGATGCAGGTGTGGAGCCACCGGAGTTGGACAAGGAGGAGGCGGGATGGCGCGGCAGCGGCCTGGTTCTGCGGTGGCTGGCGGCGGATGCGGGCGACAAGGAGGAGGCAGAGGGGACGGGACGAGGGCACGGATGCTGATGGAAGGGGGCACGACGGCGGCGAGGAGGTGGTCGGGCGTGGGGGTCTCACGGTGGAGGCGGCGAGGGGATCGGGCGCAGGGATCTCCTCTCCCTGGCTCGATGCATGCATGTGAGTGGCGGCGCTAGCAGGGGAACGAGGGAGAGGGGGTCGAGCGACCGGGGATAAGAGGAGATCGGGCAGGCCTCTCGGGCCTGCTAGGTCAGGCCGCAGGTGGGCCTTAAGCGGGCTTCGGCCATGCACTGCTCCCCTCTCTCTTGATATACTCCTTACAGAAAAAAATAGAGAGAGACCAAAAAGAATCAAGAGAAGAGGCCATGGAGGAGAATACAATGGTGGGATATTTTTGTAAGGCTTTATGGAATGTTTCCAACCCAACAAAAAATGGTTCCAGCAAAATAGGCGAAGTTAAACCCAAAATTATTTAACTTGCGCCAAAGGGGTTTGAATGGAGTCTAGGATTTAGGAGTGTCCAAAAATGTTGAGATTTTTGGTGGAGCTCCGGAAAATGATGAAAGAAATTATGGGCAAGGTTGGAGACCAAGAATTGAGATAACAATTGCATGGGATATTTTGCAAGTGGGTTATGGTTAATTCCAAATAAATGGAATAATTTTATTATAGCTCCCTAATATTGGGATGATATGTTATAAAGAGAAGTCACCCTTCCCTCGATTTAAATAGATCAATGATCTATGCAATTTATTTAGGTGAGTTTTAAAAAGGGGTTGCATGATGACATGATGCAATGGACATGATGCAAGGATGAATGCAACGAACAAAACAAATCACACGACGAATCTCGAAATACAAGGAAGGCATCTAGAGCATCGGTCTCGGGGCGTTACAACACTCCACCACTACGAGAGGATCTCGTCCCGAGATCTAGGATGGCACCGGAGAGAAACGGAAGAGGAAGAGAAGAGGTAAAACTAAGTTGCTTCTCCGACAAACGAGTGAAACCAACAAACCCTGAGAGGTTAAACAATTTGAAAGAAAGAAATCAATAGAGATGAACGAGATTGAAAAGCTCCATTAGAAAATAGGAACAAGGAACATTATGAGAACCTTGTGGGTTGCAAAGCTATGAATGACGAGTACAATGGACAAGAAGGAATTGGAACCACTCTGGTTGAAACGAGATAAATAAGGAACAAGGAAGATCAAATTCGGACAGCAATCCGGTTGAAAAGAGATGCAAGACTTGATAAGATGAAAAGAACATGAAGAGATGACACAACACTTCGGTTAAATGGATAAGCACGAAAAGAACAGGATCCTCAATACAAGAAGAGGAGTGAAGAGAGCAACATCACAATGCCTCCGGAAGAAAGAATAGAAGATAGATCATTGGAAATAACAGAATGGAGAAGAAAATGCCAACTTCTGCCACAAATGAGCTTGGAAAGCACCCTTCCAAGAAGGTTATAACGGAGTTGTTGGAAAACCAACAACGAAACGAATAAGCATGTAGTGGGCTTATAAAAAACATCTCAAAAATTGAGGTGAAATTCTGCCACATACGGAAACAATTGCTTGCTTGAGATCAACGAAGAGATGAAAAACCTCTTTCACCAAGAAGGATATGGAGAAAGCTTGGATCATTGATAAGCACCACAAATAGCAACATACCCAATGGAAGGCCTTAGGTGAAATATAACCCAAGATACTCCAACAAAGAAATTGCTGGGTTGAAAAAATCTCATGATCGAAGAGAAAAATGATGGTTTTTAAAATATCTCATTCTTGACAACATGTGAATCGTGAAACATGAACGGAAATTGTCAAGAATGATATAACGCCACCTGAAAAGATAAGGTAGAAAGAATTACACTTCAAAATGCAAGAAGAAGAATACTTGAACTCCTCAGAAAAAACATGTGTTGAGCACCATGTTTATTTTTGAGTATAGCTTGGCGGATCTTAACTTCGAGAGAAATCTTGAAGAACAACTGAAGAATGAAAAGAATCCTTGAGGAACCACCATGTTGAGCCTCCATGAAGAACTCCGGTAATAAAAGGATGACAGAAAGAAAGAGAAGTTGCAAATACACCATGTCTCATCCGTTGTGCCCTGAGAACGAGATATGTGCAGTGATACGTCTCCAACATATCTACTTTTCCAAACACTTTTGCCCTTGTTTTGGACTCTAACTTGCATAATTTGAATGAAACTAACCCAGACTGACGCTGTTTTCAGCAGAACTGCCATGATGTTGTTGTGTGTGTAGAAAAGCAAAGTTCTCGGAATGTCCTGAAAATCCACGGAGGCACTTTTTGGAATTAATAAGAATTTTTAGGCGAAAGAAATACACCAGGGGGCCCACACCCTGTCCACGAGACAGGTGGGAGCCCCCCCTATAGGGCGCGCCCCCTATCTCGTGGCCCCCCTGGACCTCCACCGACCTCAACTCCAACTCCATATCTTCCGTCTCGGGGAGAAAAAACTCAGAGAGAAAGTTTCATCGCGTTTTACGACACGGAGCCGCTGCCAAGCCCTAATCTCTCTCGGGAGGGGTGACCTGGAGTCCGTTCGGGGCTCCAGAGAGGGGGATTCGTCACCGTCGTCATCATCAACCATACTCCATCACCAATTTCATGATGCTCACCGCCGTGTGTGAGTAATTCCATCGTAGGCTTGCTGGACGGTGATGGGTTGGATGAGATTTACCATGTAACCAAGTTAGTTTTGTTAAGGTTTGATCCCTAGTATCCACTATGTTCTGAGATTGATGTTGCTATGACTTTGCTATGCTTAATGCTTGTCACTAGGGCCCGAGTGCCATGATTTCAGATCTGAACCTATTATGTTTTCATGAATATATGTGTGTTCTTGATCCTATCTTGCAAGTCTATAGTCACCTATTATGTGTTATGATCCGACAACCCCGAAGTGACAATAATCGGGATACTTCTCAGTGATGACTGTAGTTTGAGGAGTTCATGTATTCACTATGTGTTAATGCTTTGGTCCCGTTCTCTATTAAAAGGAGGCCTTAATATCCCTTAGTTTCCACTAGGTCCCCGCTGCCACGGGAGGGTAGGACAAAAGATGTCATGCAAGTTCTTTTCCATAAGCACGTATGACTATTTACGGAATACATGCCTACATTACATTGATGAATTGGAGCTAGTCCTGTGTCACGCTATGTTATAGCTATTACATGAGGAATCACATCCGACATAATTATCCATCACTGATCCATTTTCTACGAGCTTTTCACATGTTGTTCTCCGCTTATTTACTTTTCCGTTGCTACTGTTACAACTACTACAAAAAACCCAAAAACTATTATCTTTACTTTTGCCACTGTTACCTTTATTACCATACTACTTTGCTACTAAATACTTTGCTGCAGATACTAAGTTATCTAGGTGTGGTTGAATTGAGAACTCAACTGCTAATACTGAAGAATATTCTTTGGCTCCCCTTGTGTCGAATCAATAAATTTGGGTTGAATACTTTACCCTCGAAAGCTGTTGTGATCCCCTACACTTGTGGGTTATCAAGACTAATTTCTGGCACCGTTGCCGGAGAGCATAGCTCTATTCTCCGAGTCACTTAGGATTTATATATGTTGATCACTATGAACACTTGAAAGACGCTAAAACAAAGATTTATCCCTCAACTATGAGGGGAGGTAAGAAACTGCCATCTAGCTCTGCACTAGATTCTCCTTCTGTTATGAGTAAGCTTGTGACACCTAAACCTGCTACTGCTAAGAATTCTGATATGTCGCATGTTATTGATGATGCTACTTCTGCTATGCATGATGAAACTACTTCTGTGCGTGATACTACTTTGCCATTAGGTGAATTTCTTGATGAACAACTTGCTAGAGTTAGGGAGAATGAAATTACTAAAGATGCTATTATTGATGATAGTGACGATGAAAGTTCTCCCAATGATTATGTATTGCCTGTTGTTCCTGAGGGTTATGTTATGAATGAAGAAGCTGCTAGAGCTATCTTTGCTTGCAATGATAGATATGATCTTAAGAAATTATTAGCTAAATGGAAGCATCAGTCTCTTAATGCTAGAATGAAACCTGACCCTGCTTTTGCTACTTCACCTATCTGTGTTACTAATAAGGATTATGAATTCTCTGTTGATCCTGAGATTATTACTCTAGTTGAATCTGATCCTTTTTATGGACTTGAATCTGAAACTGTTGTGGCACATCTTACCAAGTTGAATGATATAGCTACCCTGTTCACTCATGATGAAAGATCTCGCTATTTTTATATCCTTAAGATATTTCCATTCTCGTTAAAGGGTGATGCTAAGACTTGGTATATTTATCTTGCTCCTGGTTGTGTGCGTAGTCCCCAGGATATGATTTATGACTTCTCTGCTAAATATTTCCTTGCTCATAAGAAACAAGCTGCCTTGCGGGAAATATATAATTTTGTGCAAATCAAAGAAGAGAGTCTCCCACAAGCTTGGGGGAGGCTTCTCCGCTTACTTAATGCTTTGCCTGATCATCCTCTCAAGAAAAATGAAATACTTGATATCTTTTATAATGGACTAACCGATGCTTCCAAGGACTACTTGGATAGTTGTGCTGGTTGTGTTTTTAGGGAAAGAACAGTTGACAAAGCTGAATTACTATTGAATAATATGTTGACTAATGAAAATAATTGGACTCTTCCTGAGCCAATTCCTGAGGCAATTCCTAAACCAATTGAGCCAACTCCTGAGCCTATTCCTAAACCCACTCCAAAGAAGAGAGGTGTTTTATTTCTCAGTCCTGAAGATATGCAAGAGGCAAAGAAATAAATGAAAGAAAAAGGTATTAAAGCTGAAGATATTAAGAATTTACCACCTATTGAAGAAATACTGTTGGGGAACGTAGTAATTTCAAAATATTCCTACGCACACGCAAGATCATGGTGATGATATAGCAACGAGGGGAGAGTGTTGTCTACGTACCCTCGTAGACCGAAGCGGAAGCGTTGACGCAACGTAGAGGAAGTAGTCGTACATCCTCCGGTTCAACCGATCCAAGTACCGTTACTCCGGCACCTCTGAGTTCTTGACACGCGTACAGCTCGATGACGCACCCTTGATCTCCGATCCAGTAGAGGCGCCGAGGGGAGTTCCGTCAGCATGACGGCGTGGTGACGATCTTGATGTTCTCCTGTTGCAGGGCTTCGCCTAAGCACCGCTACAATATGACCGAGGTGTAATATCGTGGAGGGGGGCACCGCACACGGCTAAGGAACGATCAATGATCAACTTGTGTGTTCTAGGGTGCCCCCCTACCCCCATATATAAAGGAGGGAGGGAGGAGGTGGCCGGCCCTAGGGGGGGCGCGCCATGAGGAGGGGGAAACCTACTCCAAGTAGGTTTCCCTCTCTTTTCCTTATCTTATTTGGAGGGGGAAGGAAAGAGTACTAGTATTAGGAAGTAGTACTAGTAGTAGTAATAGGAAGAGGGGGAAGGAGAAAGGAAAGGGGGGGCCGGCCCCCCTCCCCAATTCGGATTGGGCTTGGGGGGGCGCGCCCCCCTCCCTTGCTCCTTCTCTCTTCCTCCTACATGGGCCCAATAAGGCCCATATACCTCCCGGGGGGTTCCGGTAACCTCCCGGGGCTCCAAACTTCTCCGGAACCTTTCCGGTGTCCAAATATATCCGTCCAATATATCAATCTTTATGTCTCGACCATTTCGAGACTCCTCGTCATGTCCGTAATCATATCCGGGACTCCGAACAACCTTCGGTACATCAAAATACATAAACTCATAATATAACTGTCATCGAAACCTTAAGCGTGCGGACCCTACGGTTCGAGAACGATGTAGACATGACTGAGACACATCTCTGGTCAATAACCAATAGCGGGAACTGGATGCCCATATTGGTTCCTACATATTCTACGAAGATCTTTATCGGTCAAACCGCATAACAACATACGTTGTTCCCTTTGTCATCGGTATGTTACTTGTCCGAGATTCGATCGTCGGTATCCAATACCTAGTTCAATCTCGTTATCGACAAGTCTCTTTACTCGTTCTGTAATACTTCATCTTATAACAAACTCATTAGTTACATGCTTGCAAGGCTTAGGTGATGAGCATTGCCGAGAGGGCCCAGAGATACCTCTCCGACAATCGGAGTGACAAAACCTAATCTCGAATTATGCTAACTCAACATGTACCTTCGGAGACACCTGTAGTACTCCTTTATAATCACCCAGTTATGTTGTGACGTTTGGTAGTACCCAAAGTGTTCCTCCGGTAAACGGGAGTTACACAATTCTCATAGTTACAGGAACATGTATAAGTCATGAAGGAAGCAATAGCAGAATACTAAACGATCAAGTGCTAAGCTAACGGGATGGGTCATGTCAATCACCTCATTCTCCTAATGATGTGATCCCATTAATCAAATGACAACACATGTCAATGGTTAGGAAACATAACCATCTTTGATTAATGAGCTAGTCAAGTAGAGGCATACTAGTGACTATATGTTTGTCTATGTATTCACACATGTATCATGTCTCCGGTTAATACAATTCTAGCATGAATAATAAACATTTATCATGATATGAGGAAATAAATAATAACTTTATTATTGCCTCTAGGGCATATTTCCTTCAGTCTCCCACTTGCACTAGAGTCAATAATCTAGATTACATAGTAATGATTCTAACACCCATGGAGTCTTGGTGCTGATCATGTTTTGCTCGTGAGAGAGGCTTAGTCAACGGGTCTGCAACATTCAGATCCGTATGTATCTTGCAAATCTCTATGTCTCCCACTTGGACTTGGTCCCGAATGGAATTGAAGCGTCTCTTGATGTGCTTGGTCCTCTTGTGAAATCTGGATTCCTTTGCCAAGGCAATTGCACCAGTATTGTCACAGAAGATCTTCATTGGTCCCGATGCACTAGGTATGACACCTAGATCGGAAATGAACTCCTTCATCCAGACTCCTTCATTTGCTGCTTCAGAAGCAGCTATGTACTCCGCTTCACTTGTAGATCCCGCCACGACGCTTTGTTTAGAACTGCACCAACTTACAGCTCCACCGTTTAATAAAAACACGTATCCGGTCTGCGATTTAGAATCGTCCGGATCAGTGTCAAAGCTTGCATCGACGTAACCATTTACGACTAGCTCTTTGTCACCTCCATATACGAGAAACATATCCTTAGTCCTTTTTAGGTATTTCAGGATGTTCTTGACCGCTGTCCAGTGATCCACTCCTGGATTACTTTGGTACCTACCTGCCAAGCTTATTGCTAAGCATACGTCAGGTCTGGTACACAGCATTGCATACATGATAGAGCCTATGGCTGAAGCATAGGGAACATCTTTCATTTTCTCTCTATCTTCTGCTATGGTCGGGCATTGAGTTTGACTCAACTTTACACCTTGTAGCACAGGCAAGAATCCTTTCTTTGCCTGATCCATTTTGAACTTTTTCAAAATTTTGTCAAGGTATGTACTTTGTGAAAGTCCTATTAAGCGTCTTGATCTATCTCTGTAGATCTTGATGCCCAATATGTAAGCAGCTTCACCGAGGTCTTTCATAGAAAAACTTTTATTCAAGTATCCCTTTATGCTATCCAGAAATTCTATATCATTTCCAATTAATAATATGTCATCAACATATAAAACTAGAAATGCTACAGAGCTCCCACTCACTTTCTTGTAAATACAGGCTTCTCCAAAAGTCTGTATAAAACCATATGCTTTGATCACACTATCAAAACGTTTATTCCAACTCCGAGATGCTTGCACCAGTCCATAAATGGAACGTTGGAGCTTGCACACTTTGTCAGCACTTTTTGGATCAACAAAACCTTCAGGTTGCATCATATACAACTCTTCTTCTAGAAATCCATTCAAGAATGCAGTCTTGACATCCATTTGCCAAATTTCATAATCATGAAATGCAGCAATAGCCAACATGATTCGGACAGACTTAAGCATCGCTACGGGTGAGAAAGTCTCATCGTAGTCAACCCCTTGAACTTGTCGAAAACCTTTTGCAATAAGTCGAGCTTTGTAGACAGTAACATTACCATCAGCGTCAGTCTTCTTCTTAAAGATCCATTTATTCTCAATGGCTTGCCGACCATCGGGCAAGTCAACCAAAGTCCATACTTTGTTTTCATACATGGATCCTATCTCAGATTTCATGGCCTCTAGCCATTTTGCGGAATCTGGGCTCATCATCGCTTCCTCATAGTTCGTAGGTTCATCATGGTCTAGTAACATGACTTCCAGAATAGGATTTCCGTACCACTCTAGTGCGGATCTTACTCTGGTAGACCTACGAGGTTCAGTAGAAACTTGATCTGAAGTTTCATGATCAATATCATTAGCTTCCTCACTAATTGGTGTAGTTGTCACAGGAACCGGTTCTTGTGATGAACTACTTTCCAATAAGGGAGTAGATACAGTTATCTCATCAAGTTCTACTTTCCTCCCACTCACTTCTTTCGAGAGAAACTCCTTCTCTAGAAAGGATCCGATTTTAGCAACGAAAATCTTGCCTTCAGATCTGTGATAGAAGGTGTACCCAATTGTCTCCTTTGGGTATCCTATGAAGACACATTTCTCCGATTTGGGTTCGAGCTTATCTGGTTGAAGTTTCTTCACATAAGCATCGCAGCCCCAAACTTTGAGAAACGACAACTTTGGTTTCTTGCCAAACCACAGTTCATAAGGCGTCGTCTCGACGGATTTTGATGGTGCCCTATTTAACGTGAATGCGGCCGTCTCTAAAGCATAACCCCAAAACGATAGCGGTAAATCGGTAAGAGACATCATAGATCGCACCATATCAAGTAAAGTACGATTACGACGTTCGGACACACCATTTCGCTGTGGTGTTCCAGGTGGCGTGAGTTGCGAAACTATTCCACATTGTTTCAAATGTAAACCAAACTCGTAACTCAAATATTCTCCTCCACGATCAGATCGTAGAAACTTTATTTTCTTGTTACGATGATTTTCTACTTCACTATGAAATTCTTTGAACTTTTCAAATGTTTCAGACTTGTGCTTCATCAAGTAGATATACCCATATCTGCTCAAATCATCTGTGAAGGTGAGGAAATAACGATATCCGCCACGAGCCTCAACATTCATCGGACCACATACATCTGTATGTATGATTTCCAACAAATCTGTTGCTCTCTCCATAGATCCGGAGAACGGTGTTTTGGTCATCTTGCCCATGAGGCACGGTTCGCAAGTACCAAGTGATTCATAATCAAGTGATTCCAGAAGTCCATCAGTATGGAGTTTCTTCATGCGTTTTACACCGATATGACCTAAACGGCAGTGCCACAAATATGTTGCACTATCATTATCAACTCTGCATCTTTTGGCTTCAACATTATGAATATGTGTATCACTACTATCGAGATTTAATAAAAATAGACCACTCTTCAAGGGTGCATGACCATAAAAGATATTATTCATATAAATAGAACAACCATTATTCTCTGATTTAAATGAATAACCGTCTCGCATCAAACAAGATCCAGATATAATGTTCATGCTCAATGCAGGCACCAAATAACAATTATTCAGGTCTAAAACTAATCCCGATGGTAGATGTAGAGGTAGCGTGCCAACCGCGATCACATCGACTTTGGAACCATTTCCCACGCGCATCATCACCTCGTCCTTAGCTAATCTTCGCTTAATCCGTAGTCCCTGTTTCGAGTTGCAAATGTTAGCAACAGAACTAGTATCAAATACCCAGGTGCTACTGCGAGCATTAGTAAGGTACACATCAATAACATGTATATCACATATACCTTTGTTCACTTTGCCATCCTTCTTATCCGCCAAATACTTGGGGCAGTTCCGCTTCCAGTGTCCAGTCTGCTTGCAGTAGAAGCACTCAGTTTCAGGCTTAGGTCCAAACTTGGGTTTCTTCACTTGAGCAGCAACTTGTTTGCCGTTCCTTTTGAAGTTCCCCTTCTTCTTCCCTTTGCCCCTTTTCTTGAAACCAGTGGTCTTGTTGACCATCAACACTTGATGCTCCTTTTTGATTTCTACCTCCGCGGCTTTCAGCATCGCGAAGAGCTCGGGAATAGTCTTGTTCATCCCTTGCATATTATAGTTCATCACAAAGCTCTTGTAGCTTGGTGGCAGTGATTGGAGAATTCTGTCAATGACGCTATCATCCGGAAGATTAACTCCCAGTTGAATCAAGTGATTATTATACCCAGACATTTTGAGTATATGCTCACTGAAAGAACTGTTCTCCTCCATCTTGCAGCTGTAGAACTTATTGGAGACTTCATATCTCTCAATCCGGGCATTTGCTTGAAATATTAACTTCAACTCCTGGAACATCTCATATGCCCCATGATGTTCAAAACGTCGTTGAAGACCCGGTTCTAAGACGTAAAGCATGGCACACTGAACTATAGAGTAGTCATCAGCTTTGCTCTGCCAGACGTTCTTAACGTCGTCAGTTGCATCAGCAGCAGGCCTGGCACCCAGTGGTGCTTCCAGGACGTAACTCTTCTGTGCAGAAATGAGGATAATCCTCAGGTTACGGACCCAGTCCATGTAATTGCTACCATCATCTTTCAACTTTGCTTTCTCAAGGAACACATTAAAATTCAACGGAACAACATCATGAGCCATCTATCTACAAACAAACATAGACAAGCAAAATACTATCAGGTACTAAGTTCATGATAAATTTAAGTTCAATTAATCATATTACTAAAGAACTCCCACTTAGACAGACATCTCTCTAGTCATCTAAGTGATTACGTGATCCAAATCAACTAAACCATGTCCGATCATCACGTGAGATGGAGTAGTTTCAATGGTGAACATCTCTATGTTGATCATATCTACTATATGATTCACGCTCGACCTTTCGGTCCCCGTGTTCCGAGGCCATATCTGTATATGCTAGGCTCGTCAAGTATAACCTGAGTATTCCGCGTGTGCAACTGTTTTGCACCCGTTGTATTTGAACGTAGAGCCTATCACACCCGATCATCACGTGGTGTCTCAGCACGAAGAACTTTCGCAACGGTGCATACTCAGGGAGAACACTGCTTGATAATTAGTGAGAGATCATCTTAAAATGCTACCGTCAATCAAAGCAAGATAAGATGCATAAAGGATAAACATCACATGCAATCAATATAAGTGATATGATATGGCCATCATCATCTTGTGCTTGTGATCTCCATCTTCGAAGCACCGTCGTGATCACCATCGTCACCGGCGCGACACCTTGATCTCCATCGTAGCATCGTTGTCGTTACGCCATCTATTGCTTCTACGACTATCGCTACCGCTTAGTGATAAAGTAAAGCAATTACAGGGCGTTTGCATTTCATACAATAAAGCGACAACCATATGGCTCCTGCCAGTTGCCGATAACTTCGGTTACAAAACATGATCATCTCATACAATAAAATATAGCATCATGTCTTGGCCATATCACATCACAACATGCCCTGCAAAAACAAGTTAGACATCCTCTACTTTGTTGTTGCAAATTTTACGTGGCTGCTACGGGCTTAAGCAAGAACCAATCTCACCTACGCATCAAAACCACAACGATAGTTTGTCAAATAGACTCCGTTTTAACCTTCACAAGGACCGGGCGTAGCCACACTCGGTTCAACTAAAGTGAGAGAGACAGACACCCGCCAGCCACCTTTAAGCACGAGTGCTCGTAACGGTGAAACCAGTCTCGCGTAAGCGTACGCGTAATGTCGGTCCGGGCCGCTTCATCTCACAATACCGCTGAACCAAAGTATGACATGCTGGTAGGCAGTATGACTTATATCGTCCACAACTCACTTGTGTTCTACTCGTGCATATAACATCAACGCATAAAACCTAGGCTCGGATGCCACTGTTGGGGAACGTAGTAATTTCAAAATATTCCTACGCACACGCAAGATCATGGTGATGATATAGCAACGAGGGGAGAGTGTTGTCTATGTACCCTCGTAGACCGAAGCAGAAGCGTTGACGCAACGTAGAGGAAGTAGTCGTACGTCCTCCGGTTCAACCGATCCAAGTACCGTTACTCCGGCACCTCCGAGTTCTTGACACGCGTACAGCTCGATGACGCACCCTCGATCTCCGATCCAGCAGAGGCGCCGAGGGGGAGTTCCGTCAGCACGACGGCGTGGTGACGGTCTTGATGTTCTCCTGTTGCAGGGCTTCGCCTAAGCACCGCTACAATATGACCGAAGTGTAATATCGTGGAGGGGGGCACCGCACACGGCTAAGGAACGATCAATGATCAACTTGTGTGTTCTAGGGTGCCCCCTACCCCCGTATATAAAGGAGGGAGGGAGGAGGTGGCCGGCCCTGGGGGGGCGCGCCATGAGGAGGGGGAAACCTACTCCAAGTAGGTTTCCCTCTCTTTTCCTTATCTTATTTGGAGGGGGAAGGAAAGAGTACTAGTATTAGGAAGTAGTACTAGTAGTAGTAATAGGAAGAGGGGGAAGGAGAAAGGAAAGGGGGGGCCGGCCCCCCTCCCCAATTCGGATTGGGCTTGGGGGGGCGCGCCCCCCTCCCTTGCTCCTTCTCTCTTCCTCCTACATGGGCCCAATAAGGCCCATATACCTCCCGGGGGGTTCCGGTAACCTCCCGGGGCTCCAAACTTCTCCGGAACCTTTCCGGTGTCCAAATATATCCGTCCAATATATCAATCTTTATGTCTCGACCATTTCGAGACTCCTCGTCATGTCCGTAATCATATCCGGGACTCCAAACAACCTTTGGTACATCAAAATACATAAACTCATAATATAACTGTCATCGAAACCTTAAGCGTGCGGACCCTACGGTTCGAGAACGATGTAGACATGACTGAGACACATCTCTGGTCAATAACCAATAGCGGGACCTGGATGCCCATATTGGTTCCTACATATTCTACGAAGATCTTTATCGGTCAAACCGCATAACAACATACGTTGTTCCCTTTGTCATCGGTATGTTACTTGTCCGAGATTCGATCGTCGGTATCCAATACCTAGTTCAATCTCGTTATCGACAAGTCTCTTTACTCGTTCTGTAATACTTCATCTTATAACTAACTCATTAGTTACATGCTTGCAAGGCTTAGGTGATGAGCGTTGCCGAGAGGGCCCAAAGATACCTCTCCGACAATCGGAGTGACAAAACCTAATCTCGAATTATGCTAACTCAACATGTACCTTCGGAGACACCTGTAGTACTCCTTTATAATCACCCAGTTACGTTGTGACGTTTGGCAGTACCCAAAGTGTTCCTCCGGTAAACGAGAGTTACACAATTCTCATAGTTACAGGAACATGTATAAGTCATGAAGGAAGCAATAGCAGAATACTAAACGATCAAGTGCTAAGCTAACGGGATGGGTCATGTCAATCACCTCATTCTCCTAATGATGTGATCCCATTAATCAAATGACAACACATGTCAATGGTTAGGAAACATAACCATCTTTGATTAATGAGCTAGTCAAGTAGAGGCATACTAGTGACTATATGTTTGTCTATGTATTCACACATGTATCATGTTTCCGGTTAATACAATTCTAGCATGAATAATAAACATTTATCATGATATGAGGAAATAAATAATAACTTTATTATTGCCTCTTGGGCATATTTCCTTCAAATACATGGTCTTAATATACCGCCTGTTGAAGAACCACATTGTCTTGATAACCCGACATAGGTAGTAAAGGTAAATTCTCTCTATGGATATGATAAAGTTGAAATCCCCTCTACTAAATTTCATAGCCCATGCTTAGATGAATTTGATGACTTTATGGCTAGACAAGAAAGTTTTAATGCTTATGTTGGTAGAGAGTTAAAGAATAATGCTTTCGAGATAGGACGCGTAAGCGATAACTTGGCTAGAGTTAAAGGTGAACTCCACCTCATTAGCAAATATGCGTCTATGGTTGCTACTCAAGCTGAGCAAGTACTTAAAGCTCAAAATGATTTGCTTGAGGAATTAAATAATAAAAATGACTTTGCTGTTAGAGTGGCTACTAGAACTGGTAGAATGACTCAGGAACCTTTGTATCCTGAAGGCCACCCTAAGAGAATCGAGCAAGATTCTCAGAGAAATAATTTAGAGGCACCTAGTTCTTCTAAAAAGAAGAAAAAGCAAAATGATAGGACTTTGCATGCTTCTAGTGAACCTACTGTTGACACACCTGATAATCCCAATGATATTTCTATCTCTGATGCTGAAACACAATCAGGTGATGAACATGAACCTAGTGATAATGTTAAGGATAATGTTCATGTTGATGCTCAACCTAGCAAAAACAATGAAGTAGAGGTTGAACTTGCTGTTGATCTTGATAACCCACAATCAAAGAATCAACGTTATGATAAGAGAGATTTTGTTGCTAGGAAGCACGGTAGAGAAAGAGAACCATGGGTTCAGAAACCCATGCCCTTTCCTCCTAAACCATCCAAGACAAAGGATGAGGAGGATTTTGAGTGCTTTGCTAAAATGATTAGACCTATTTTCTTACGTATGCGCTTAACTGATATGCTTAAAGTAAATCCTTATGCTAAGTATATGAAGGATATCTTTACAAACAAAAGAAAGATACTGGAAGCTGAAATTTCCACCATACTTGCTAATTACACTTTTAAGGGTGGAATACCAAAGAAACTTGGAGATCCAGGGGTACCGACTATACCATGCTCCATTAAACGAAACTATGTTAGAACTGCTTTATGTGATCTTGGAGCCGGTGTTAGTGTTATGCCTCTCTCTTTATATCGTAGACTTGAATTGAATAAGTTGACACCTACTGAAATTTCTTTGCAAATGGCTGATAAATCAACTGCTATACCTGTCGGTATTTGTGAGGATGTGCCTTTTGTGGTTGCAAATGCCACTATCTTAACGGACTTTGTTATTCTTGATATTCCCGAGGACGATAGTATGTCTATTATCCTTGGTAGACCCTTTTTGAATACTGCAGGGGCTGTTATTGATTGCAACAAAGGCAATGTTACTTTTCATGTTAATGGTTATGAGCATACGGTACACTTTCCTAGGAAACAATCTCAAGTTCATAGCATCAATTCTATTGGAAAAGTTCCAACTATCATTATTGGAGGTTTCGAATTTCCTCTCCCCACTGTCAAGAAAAAGTATGATATTCTTATTGTTGGGGATTTTTCATATCCCCGTTGAGGTAACTTAGTGTTATTCGAAATTTCTCCGGGTCCGTGTTATTTGGAATGAGTTTGTTAACAAGACTTGATCAACCTTGTTAGTGGATTCATTTTGATGATCATGAGATGGATGAAACTAGAAGGCACAAGCTTCTGTACCCTCTTTTTACTGTTATTTACAATAAATAAAGCAAAAATAGTATTATCCGTCTGTTTTCTGAATTTTTCGTGCAATAAAAAATATCCCGAAAATAAAAGTGCTCCAATTTCCCTGCAAATTTAGTATGGTTTTTTAATGGATTATTTAAGGATTTTAGGCACTGAAATCACTACAGGAGGGGCAAGCACCAGGCCACGAGAGTGGAGGGTGCGCCCCCCCTATAGGGTGCGCCCCCTGTCTCGTGGGCCCCTGGTGGCCCCCCTCCACTTATGCCAGCACCCACACACTTCATCTTCTACCAAAAAATCCCCATCCAGCTCAAGCACGAGTTCCAGCTCATTTTGCTGTGATATTCGATCTCCTTGCTCAAAGCTCCATTCACAAAACTGCTTTGGGAGATTGTTGCTTGGTATGTGACTCCTCCATTGGTCCAATTAGTTTTTGTTCTAATGCTTTATTCATTGCAAATCCTTGATGCCTTGGTGACCCTGTTCTTGAGCTTCCATGTTAAATTTATGAGGTCCCAAGCATTTCTGATGCATGATATAGGCTCTAGGCACTTGTAGGAGTAGTTGTTGCCATTCTTGTTAAGTTTTATTCACTTTTATTTTGAAGTTACTAAAATTTCAGAATTATTTCAGAAAAAGAAACATGCTTAGGAGAATGTACCAAGGTGGTTCCTCGGCGAAGAAAGGGCCCAGGATTGCTATACGTGAGCAAGATGTTGAATTGCCGAGGAACGCGAATGTATGAGCTTGTGAGTGGCCATCCGATGATTTTATGGTCAAAGCGGGCTTTAAGGAGGAATTTGACGCATATATGTGTAATGCTGAGCTGGAGGACTTCTTACAAGATAAGTGTCCTCAGTACTATCAATTGACCGATTCCTTTGTGCGGAGGTTTAAATATAACTGTACGCGTAATTCCCATAGTGTCATATTTGATATTTATGATACATCTTATACCATGGATTTAGAGGATTTCACAACTGCTTGCAAACTCCCGCAGTGGGGTAATATTAATGATCCTCACAAATCCAAATTTAGAGATTTTCTTGCTAGTATTACTGTGGGAGAATCTAGGGACATAGCACAATCTACCATAGGGAGCATTCATTTTCCTGCTATACATTATTCTGCTCTCTTCATCGGTAGATGTATTAATGGTAAGGATGAAGCATGTCACATGTGTGTCCCTGATATGAGTATCCTCAAGAGTGTTGTGTTAGGTTATAAAGGTTATAACTTGGGGGAAATAGTTGCACGTAGGTTGCAGAATAATAGTAGAAAGGGAAATTTATTTGGAGGAATTTATGCAATCCGTGTGGCTAATTATCTTGGTATAGCCCCACGAGAGGGAGATATGATAATACCTCCTGTTTATTTGGATGATGAAGCTATGGTTGGTCATCAATTTCTTGGGAGGAATGAACAATTCCTCCAATATCGACTAACCTATGACAGACGCAACGTCGTCCATGTTACTCTTCCTGCTCCCTACCTTTTTGATTATTAGGCAAAAGGAAGATATGTTGTCACCAGGGAGGAAGCAGCTGAACACGAGAGGAGAGTGGAGGCAGCTCACCAACACGCTGCAGCTCAGGAGGCGGTTGCCGCTGCATCTCAGTACGACCCCGGTTTCACTTATGGATATCAGCCAGGCGGTCCCTGGTATTAGACCAACTTAGACCAAAAGCCTAAGCTTGGGGGAGTACGTATTTCTCACCGACTTTACATTCATGTTCACATACTACTTATCGGTGCTCATACTCTTTCATTGTATTATCCATGTTACTTTAAACTTCTTTTTCTAGTTTTCTTCTTGTGTGTTTGATAAGCCTTGAGAAAAACCAAAAAATTAGTTAGTTTAATTTCCATGCTTGTAGTAGAAATTAAAATGAAAACCCAAAAAGATTTCTAGTTCTTCTTCTTTCTTGTTGGGAACTTTCCCGTGTAAATAGTTTTATTTCCTTTTCTTTCCTTTGGGGGTCGAGAAGACCATATTGAAAATATTTAGTGGCTCTCATATGCATGATTATTTATTTAACTTAGAGCCCATATTACTTGTCTTCTCTTTTGAGTTGAATGCTTGTAGATTCCAGCTTAGTCCAATGCACGTGCACTCTTATTATTATATACATCGTTCGGTCGTGCAAGTGAAAGGCAATAATGACGACATATGATGGACTTATTGGGATAAGAGGAGCTGGTATGAACTCGACCTCTCTTGTTTTTGTAAATATGATGAGTTCATCGATCCTGATACAGCTTATTATGAAGTAAACATATTTGCAATAACATTTAGAGATTATAGTTGCTTGTGCCATGCTTGATTAGCTTTGACTTTTAATGGTTTACCTTGTGTGCCAACATGCTATTAGAATGATTATGATGTGGTATGATGGGATGGTATCCTCCTTTGAATGAATTGAGTGACTCGACTTGGCACATGCTCACGCATGTAGTTGAATCAAATCAACATAGCCTTCACGATATTTATGTTCATGGTGGATTATATCCTACTCATGCTTGTATTCGGTGTGAATTAATTTTAATGCATGTTTATGACTGTTGTCGCTCTCTTAGTTGGTCGCTTCCCAGTCTTTTGCTAGCCTTCACCTGTACTAAGCGGGAATACTGCTTGTGCATTCAAAATCCTTAAACCCCAAAGTTGTTCCATATGAGTCCACTATACCTTCCTATATGCGGTATTTACCTGCCGTTCCAAGTAAATTTGTATGTGCCAAACTCCAAACCTTCAAATGAAATTCTGTTTTGTATGCTCGAGCAGCTCATGTTACAACTAGGGCTGCCTATATCTTCCATGCTAGGTGTGTTATTCTCAAGAGTAGTGGACTCCGCTCCTCATTCACGAGAAAGGGACGGTAACCGGGATGCCCAGTCCCATGATCCAAAAAGATCAAAGCAAATCAAAATAATTAAACAAAACTCCCCCAGAGTTGTTGTTAGTTGGAGGCACTCGTCGTTTCGAGCAAGCCATGGATTGATGCTTGTTGGTGGTTGGGGGAGTATAAACCTTTACCATTCTATTTGGAAACTACCTATAATGCATTTAGTATGGAAGATACAGCCATCTCATAGTTGTTGCGTTGACAGCAAAAGTATGCCGCTCAAAATGTTATTCAATCTCTGTTTTAAAATCGAGCTCAGGCACCTCTACAAATCCCTGCTTCCCTCTGCGAAGGGCCTATCTATTTACTTTTATGTTGAGTCATCACCCTTCTTATTAAAAAGCACCCGCTGCAGAGCACACTGTCATTTGCATTCATTACTATTGGTTTATATTGGGTATGACTTGACTGGATCTCTTTTACCATGAATTAAAATGTTTAGTCAGTCCTTGATCTTTAAAGGTGCTCTGCATTTAGGTTTTGCAGTCTCAGAAAGGGCTAGCGAGATACCATTTTGTTATATCTTGTTATGATTGTTTTGAGAAAGTGTTGTCATCCGAGTTTTATTATTATGTCTCGCTAGCTGATTATGTTATTGATATGAGTAATTGTGAGACCTAAGTGCTATTGTGAGTATGGTTAGTTCATAATATGTTCTGAAACCTGAATGTTGGCTTTGCATGTTTACAACAACAAGAGCAAACAGAGTTTGTAAAAGTTTTTCTTTATCACTTTCAGTCTATCAACTGAATTGCTTGAGGACAAGCAAAGGTTTAAGCTTGGGGGAATTGATACGTCTCCAATGTATCTACTTTTCCAAACACTTTTGCCCTTGTTTTGAACTATAACTTGCATGATTTGAATGAAACTAACCCGGACTGACGCTGTTTTCAGCAGAACTGCCATGATGTTGTTGTATGTGTAGAAAAGAAAAGTTCTCGGAATGTCCTGAAAATCCATGGAGGCACTTTTTGGAATTAATAAGAATTTCTAGGCGAAAGAAATACACCAGGGGGCCCACACCCTGTCCACGAGACAGGGGGGCGCCCCCCCCTATAGGGCGCGCCCCCTATCTCGTGGCCCCCCTGGACCTCCACCGACCTCAACTCCAACTCCATATCTTTCGTCTCGGGGAGAAAAAAATCAGAGAGAAAGTTTCATCACGTTTTACGACACGGAGCCGCCGCCAAGCCCTAATCTCTCTCGGGAGGGCTGATCTGGAGTCCGTTCGGGGCTCCGGAGAGGGGGATTCGTCGTCGTCGTCATCATCAACCATTCTCCATCACCAATTTCATGATGCTCACCGCCGTGTGTGAGTAATTCCATCGTAGGCTTGCTGGACGGTGATGGGTTGGATGAGATTTACCATGTAATCAAGTTAGTTTTGTTAGGGTTTGATCCCTAGTATCCACTATGTTCTGAGATTGATGTTGCTATGACTTTGCTATGCTTAATGCTTGTCAGTAGGGCCCGAGTGCCATGATTTCAGATCTGAACCTATTATGTTTTCATGAATATATGTGTGTTCTTGATCCTATCTTGCAAGTCTATAGTCACCTATTATGTGTTATGATCCGACAACCCTGAAGTGACAATAATCGGGATACTTCTCCGTGATGACCGTAGTTTGAGGAGTTCATGTATTCACTATGTGTTAATGCTTTGGTCCCATTCTCTATTAAAAGGAGGCCTTAATATCCCTTAATTTTTACTAGGACCCCGCTGCCACGGGAGGGTAGGACAAAACATGTCATGCAAGTTCTTTTCCATAAGCACGTATGACTATTTATGGAATACATGCCTACATTACATTGATGAATTGGAGCTAGTTCTGTGTCACCCTATGTTATAGCTATTACATGAGGAATCACATCCAGCATAATTATCCATGACTGGTCCATTGCCTACGAGCTTTTCACATATTGTTCTCCGCTTATTTACTTTTCCGTTGCTACTGTTACAACTACTACAAAAAACCCAAAAACTATTATTTTTACTTTTGCCACTGTTACCTTTATTATGATACTACTTTGCTACTAAATACTTTGCTGCAGATACTAAGTTATCCAGGTGTGGTTGAATTGACAACTGAACTGCTAATACTCAAGAATATTGTTTGGCTCCCCTTGTGTCGAATCAATAAATTTGGGTTGAATACTTCACCCTTGAAAGTTGTTGTGATCCCCTACACTTGTGGGTTATCATGCAGCTCCTATCAGGATTTGTCGGAACAGTCGGGTGGTCTTGCTGGTCTTGTTTTACCATTGTCGAAATGTCTTGTAACCAGGATTTCGAGACTGATCGGGTTTTCTCGGGAGAAAGTATATTCTTCGTTGGTCATGAGAGCTTATAATGGGCTAAGTTGGGACACCCCTGCAGGCTATAAACTTTCGAAAGCCGTGCCCGTGGTTATGTGGCAGATGGGAATTTGTTAATATCTGGTTGTAGAGAACTTGACACTTGACTTAATTAAAACGCATCAACCGCGTGTGTAGTCGTGATGGTCTCTTTTCGGCGGAGTCCGGGAAGTGAACACGGTCTTTGTGTTATGATTGTGTGTAAGTAGTTTCAGGATCACTTCTTGATCACTTCTATCTTCTCGACCGTTCCGTTGCTTCTCTTCTCGCTCTTATTTGTGTATGATAGCCACCATATTTGCTTACTACTTGATGCAACTCCACCTCATTACCTTGTCCTACGCATAAGCCTAAATAGTCTTGATCTCGTGGGTTTTGAGATTGCCGAGTCCTCGTGACTCACAGATACTACCAAAACAGTTGCAGGTGCCGATGATGCCAGTGCAAGTGACACTTCAACGAAGATCTTGGTCGTTGCTAAGTTTCGTTTCGTGTTGATCAGTAGTGGAGCCCAGTTGGGACGATCGGGGATCTAGCACTTGGGTTATCTTCTTTTCTTTTGGCTTCGTCCGTAGTCGGACTATGTGTGTACTCTGAATGATGTATGAATTATATGTTCATTGTGTGAAGTGGCGATTGTAATCCAACTCTTTATCCCATTCTTATTCATTACATGGGATTGTGTGAAGATGACCCTTCTTACAACAAAATCACCATGCGGTTATGCCTCTAAGTCGTGCCTCGACACGTGAGAGATATAGCCGCATCGTGGGTGTTACAGTGGCCGCCTACCACGGGGCCCCGACGCGGACGAGCGCGCGTCCGTTTGCCGTCCGCCGCGACCCAAACCAGGTGCAAGTTTGCGCTCGAAATGGGTTGGCCCGGACACAAAATAGACAAGATGGGTTCGGGCCGTCGCGCGCTGGGCCGCCTGGTTTGTCCCTTTTACCCCAAACGGACGGGGCCGAACAAGATGGGTTCGCGCGGTGGAGTTGGCCTAACGTGCGATGGTCGGCCCACCTGTAGTCCGATCCGTTTTATTGTGGGCCTATCGTGGGTTTGTTCCCATCTACTCCCTCCGTTCTTAAATATAAGTCTCTGTAGAGATTTCACTATGGACTACATACAGAGCAAAATGAATGAATCTATACTCTAAAATGCATCTATATACATCCGTATGTGGTTCATGGTGAAATCTCTACAAAGACTTATATTTAGGAACGGAGGGAGTACCATGCATGTACTTTTTAAGGTGCAGAAAAAAAAGCAAGTCCCCTCTTTCGTTAGGGTTTGGCTCCTCCCCTCTGCGCTTTCGCTTGCCGTGGAGACTTCCGATCCCCTGCCTCCTCCCTCATCATTGCCGGCCGGAGTCTTGTACTCCCGGCCCTCATGGCCAGAACGAGGAGAGAATAGGGCCGTCCCGTCCGCGGAAACCACATTTTTCACGGACAAGAGATCTGATGGGTAGTTCAACCGGGAGCAGATGAGCCTGGGCACCGTTTTAAATTATTGCTAGTTGTGATTATTTTGTAACAATTTACCAGGTAAATTTAACGCAAATATAGTGAAATGTAGTGACGAATTCATATAACTGCCAGATGGCAATTATGTTTTCCAAAAAAAAACACCATTTATTACCGCCTAACAACACCTAGTCAGCAGCCTATTTTGCAACACGTTAGCACGGTGCAACCTTGGTATCAAACTATGAATAGATCGAGAATTTCATAAACCGCTGGGTGGTAACTTCAGAAGGAGATTTTTCTTTTGTCGAACATACTCATATAGTTCTCACAAAAAGAATACTTGTATTGTTCTTTAGTGTATGCACCGATGTGGAAACATATAACGGTTTAAGGCTAATCAGAAGAAGCACGAGAGATATGGCAGCGAGCGAAAGTAATCCTGAAAGTGATATTGGTGGGGCAGCATTTGTTGGAAAAACCAACCAATTGCCTGTTGGCCATGCAACGACTTGCATGCCCTTAATTTTCAAAGTCTTCCATTGACCAACGAGGCAGTGAACAGTGAACACACACATCATCGCCCAAGTACAAATCTACATTTCTCCTTCGGGCTTCAGGCCTTCATCCATTCTGCTTCCATGTGGCACGATCAAGGAGCCGATGACTGTTTGTGTCTAATAAAATATATTTTCTTTCTAGCAGGTTTCAGAACGGCTTGATCTATCTGCATCGCAGCAGCAGAATAACACTTTCACACAGTTAAGGGTATACATTCACACTGTCGCCATATACATTCAGTAAGTTATTGTGCCTGGTTTTGTATACTTGAACTAGAAAGTATCAACCCAACACGAGATGTCTAGGGCTCAGAAGCAACAAAGTCAAATGCTTGTTTTTGTTGTTATGATCCGTTTTTTTGTAACGGGAAAGAAAAAGCCCCTTGTTGCTCACAACGCCAAGGATCATAATAAACAGATGGATGAATACATACAATTATTTTCTTCTTCCTAGATCTAGCATCTTGTTCACCAAAGACCTCATCTTGGAATTGTCCTCCTTCAAGTGCCATCACTCTAGCAGAGGTATTAGCAGGTGACTCTCGATCATTCCACCTTCAAAAAGATCTGCCACTGGCCTGAATACACATGCTGAAGACAGGCGGAAATAACTCAAATTTGTTTGATATTTGAAGCCCATGGATTTCCCAAATTGACATTCCTAATAGGATGCCCTGTAACTCTAATACCTCCAACAAGATCTCCTCGTGCTCTTGGAGAACACCGATGGTGCAAGTGATTGTCGCGCGCCAGCGACGACCACGTGAGTCGTCGATCCGTTCCATAATTTGAATTATTCAAAATTATCATCCCAGATCCACATTCAACATAGTAATTTTGAACCTTTCAATTTTCTTGAAATTTTTCTATGACTAAATTTTCTCAAACATTTTGTTCTTTTGTTAATATTGGCGGGCGCGGCAACGTGCGCCTCCATGTTCTAGTACACTTGAAAACCGAAGTGTGGGCTTTCTACATCAATTTGGACAGATGTGTAGTAATAGAAATTGTGTCACGCAAGGTTCTGATTCCAGATACAAAAGAATCTCGTTGGTCCCCGAGATTTCCGATTTCCAAAAAATACCGAGTAGTTACCGGACGGTTTTTCTTAATGAATTTGAAATCCGAACAAAATTTATTCCAAATTTATTCGTAGCAAAAAGTTTTGGATTTTCTATTCGGTAATGCAATTTTTTCTGGGCTGCAGAGATTTGCTGTTGCCGATACATAACCAAATTTACTGTCCGGTAACTAAAACTTTGATGATACATAAGTTTATCATGGGCTGAAACGATGCAATAGACTAGTCCGCCTACATCAGGTTCAATAGCAAAGTGTTCTAATTACTTTAGCATGTGATAAATTTAAGCACCAGACTTAAGTCTTTCTGGAGATATTGATAATTTTCTTTGAAATTTTTTAATTTTTGTCAAACTTATGAATCTTGATCAGGTATTGATAAATTTCTAAACGAAATGTCAAACCCGTTTTTCTCCTCGGTTCTCGTGTATGCTGATAATTGTCGAAATCTAAATACTTTTAGTAGTATTCTAAATGCGTGCAAATTTTTATGAAGAATCAATTTCGAAGAGCTTGTTGCAAGAAATCGAATGGTGGATATGGATCATAATTTTGACTCTCAATTTAGAAGTTGCTGCCCTTTGAAATCACAAAACACATAAAAAAATCCAAACTTTGTCTGTTGTATGTGGCAAGTGGGGGAGAGAGTGCAATGTGGAATTTGGGACGGGGTTTTTCCATTTTAGGATGTGGGGTTGGGCAATTTATACAAGTGGTGTGTGCTTAATTAGACTTTTCAACAAACGATTTGTCCTCTAGACGCGTCCAACCTTTAAATTGTCATACAGGTCGCTTTAAATCCATACATCACACTGAAGACATAAGAATTGGTAGGTGCGCGTTCTAATACATGTAGAATTACTAAATCCACACAAAACAGGGGGCCAAAAAGATAATATCATCGGATATAATAAACTCAATTGTCCAATAAGACAATACATTTTATAGCTCAAATCATTTATCAGATTAATGATTCGTTTTCATTGTTAGCTTCATTTCAAGGAGAGCTTCAAAACTAATACTTGTGGATATTTTAACATTTTTTTTGCTCTTTTGCTTTCCACACAAAAATATATTAGTTGCCATGTGGGGCGTTTCTGCACCCAAGCTCAGCTGCATCCGTCGATGAACAGTAAAAAAGAAAAAAAATATAAAAGAAACTCAAACAAATTTGGAATTTTTACACATCAAAGTTGAGAGAGTCTTCTAGGCGCGTCGAGAATTTCATAAATCGCTGGGTGGTAATTTCAGAAGGAGATTTTTCTTTTGTCGAACATACTCATACAAGTAGTTCTCATAAAAAGAATACTTGTATTGTTCTTTAGTGTATGCACTGATTAGTTACCGATGTGGAAACATATAACGGTTTAAGGCTAATCAGAAGAAGCGCGAGAGATGGCAGCGAGCGAAAGTAATCCTGAAAGTGATATTGGTGGGGCACACCGTTTGTTGGAAAAACCAACCAATCCCTGTTGGCCATGCGACGACTTGCATTTGCATGCCCTTAATTTTCAAAGTCTTCCATTGACCAGCGAGGTAGTGAACACTAAACACACACATCATCGCCCAAGTACGTACAAATCTACACATCTTCAGGCTTCAGGCCTTGATCCATTCTGCTTCCATCTCCTCCATCAGGCTTGAGGCTTCGACCAGATCACAGCTCTCCAGTTACCACCAGCCATGGGTGCCAAGACCACCTCATGCTTCACCTTCCTCAAGGAAGCGCTGGTCCTCCCCACGCGAAACCCCAAGCTCTTCGCCCCCATCCTCATCCTCCTGGCCATCATCGCCTTCCTCGTCCCCGCGGTCAACGTGGTCCTCATCCAGCCGCTCACCGCCGAGATGCTCCGCCACGTCACCGAGATGCAGACCACCGACCCCTCGAGCGCCGAGTTCGCCAGGCTCCTGGAGGAGATACGACAGGAGGCCAGGGAGCTCGTCCTCATCGCCGTCGGCCTCTTTTTCGTCACCCTGGCGCTCGTCTTCGCCAAGCAGATCCTCGCCTTCTCCGCGGCCTCCACGACCTACTCCGGCGACCGCTACTCGCTCGCTGAGCTCCTCCGCAGGCTGACCAAGTGGGCCAACCTGAGAGGCCCTCTCGTCACCATGGGCGTGGTCACCGCGCTCCAGCTCACGTTCATGGCGCTCCTGGGCGCCTACCTCTCCACCGTCATGCGCCACGCGGGGGCGCTGTCCGTGCAAGGCGCGCTCTTCGTCCTCGCCTTCCTAGCCTTCATGTACTTCGGGGTGGTGGCGGTGGTGGGCGTCGCCGTGTCGGTGGCCGACGAGGAGTGCCGCGGCGTGCGCGCGATCCTGCGGGCGTGGCGGCTCATGACGCGGGTGAGCAGGAAGGAGGGCGCCCTGCTGGCGGCGGTGATGGTCCTCCTGTCGACCGCTGTGAGCCCGGTGTATGCGCTAGCGCTCGTGTACGCCAAGAAGAGCATGGCGGTGGGGCTGTGCCTGCTGTTTGGGTATGCTCTTCTTTCTGCTGCGGTAGAGCTGTTCTACATGGCGGCGGCCACGGTGTACTACTATGAGGCCATGGAGAGCAAGGAGGTGGTCCTGGCTTTTGATGGCTACTATGCCGAGATACCTTCCCGTGAGGCAAATGTCTGATTGATCGGCCGGCACCGTATAATGAGTCATATACTTTGTGGTGCTTCCTAGCTGTTCATTATCATTGTACTACTACGTGTATATGTTACTATGTCAGTCCTCGATCATATATACAGAAAAGTAGGCAAAATCAGCAGCCATCGGCCCCTCCAGCCAGGCAGATGTTTGTTCTCAAGGACGCCATTCACTTTTGGGTGCTTTCCGCTTTGCGGCGGAGAGGATCATCCATGGATCTGCGTGGCCGGGAATGGATTCTAGTTCCGATTAGATCTGAGTGGACAGGTATTCTTGATTTACCCTCGCTTGATTTTTGGGATTATCCACTCTTTTGGTGTGAGTACATCTCAGGAACGTTGCCTTCTTCGGGCAGGTTCCCCTTGCCTGCGATTGGGGGCGATGAGTACACACCGGGGGCGCACCCCGTGGCAGATCTGCTGAGCAGGGTAGCCGAGTCCGGCATTGGCAATGTTGGAGTTGTGTTGAATATTGTGTACAAGGTAGGTTACAGTTGAACTTGTAGTTGTACCGTGTTTACATAGGATGTGGAGTCGTGTCCTAGTAGGACACTTGTATTCTAGGCCTCTCTTATATAGTGGGGGTAGACACATAATGTAACCTATGCCAGCATAATAACACAGGAACGCAGGGGAAGCCGGCGGCATGTGCCGGCGTCCAGGGCGACCTGGTGTGGTATTGTGATGGTGTCACGGGGAGGAGCGCCCGTAGTCAAGCCCCGGGGATGTAGCCATATCGATGAACCTCGTTAACAAATCTTGGTGTCGTGCTTGTGTGATTGCTTGGTCCTCGGATGATCGACGGAGTGCCTCGGATTTATTCTATCAAGTGGTATCAAAGCTAGGTTGTTCGAAGGTTGCTGAATTGTTGATCTAGAGGAAAGATTGTTCGAGAGTTGGGCGAGTACGAAGGCAGCGGATTGGATCAATCCGATCGGGAGTAACTCGATGGCGGCTGCAAGCGTGTCACGCACGGACCAGGAGGTGTCGCTCGGTCGAGGCGCGGTCGAGCAAACCGCAACAGCAGGAGTTGTCGGTCTCTTGGAGTCGACCAGATCGATTGAGATGCGGCGGCAGGAGCCCTACTTGCGCGAGCAGTCCAGCAAGCAGTCGGGCCAACGGGCCAGGAGTACGCACGCATGGGCGGAGGCCCCAAGTGTGTTTTCGTTGCACTCATGGGTAGAGTCCAGCAAGCCGGGCGTGCAGGTGGCCTATGCAGGCTGCATTGAAGATTTGTTTTGGAAACAAAAGGAGACCGAGTCTCCGTAGTACACGGACAGGCAGGCAAATCAGTCAGCGGCAAAGATCCGTCAAGCGTGTTCATCAGAAGTACTACTTGCTAGGCGTTGGCAAGGCAAAGGCAACTAGCCAGCATTAAAAAAATTTGTGCAAGGGAGCCGATCCACCATGTGAAGGCCAAAGATTTTAATTCTCTTGGTTTTGCTTTAGTAGCACGCAGAGGTTCTGTCCGTGTGTTTGGGGCGTTGTGTGGAAAGCTCGGATAATTTTTTGCAGGGTCAACCATACAAAGAACTATGGCGCCAACGGGTACCAAGTTTGAGGTGGAGAAGTTCACGGGACAGAAAACCTTGGGTTATGACAGACAAGGGTGGAAAATTTGTTGGCACAACAGAGATGCTTGAAGGCGTTGCGAGAAGTCATGTCAGCTGAGATGGAAATTCATAAAAGACGATTTGGGAGCCTTGAGTGTGTTGTTGCAGTCAGACACATACACTACTAGGAAAAGGCCTACTAATGGCGCATCACTGGTGCGCCATTACTAGCACGCCATTAGTAATTTTTACTAACGGCGCACCACTGATGCGCCATTAGTATCTGGTATACTAATGGCGCACCACTGGTGCGCCATTAGTATAGGCCACTGGTGCGCCATTAGTATAGGCCACGGTGCGCCATTAGTATTTTTGAATTTTGAAGGCGGGAAAATAGTAGTGGCGCACCGTCTAACCCCCACCGTGCGCCATTGCTATTTTTGAATTTTAAATTTGAATCTGGATCGTGATTTTTTGCCCATTTTTTGCTAGTTTTTTTTGCTCATTTTTGGCACGATATTATTTCAAATTTTGTTCCTATTTTTGGATCTTGTACGTTCTTTTGCCGTGTTCTTTTGCCGGAGAGGAGTTCGCCGGAGAGGAGGAGGAGGAGGTCACCGGAGAGGCGCTCGCCTACATCGCCGGAGAGGAGGAGGAGGTCGCCGGAGAGGAGTTCACCGAAGCATCGGAGAGGAGGAAGGAGAAACCATGAGGGAATGGGAGGAGAGGAGGGAGGAGAAACCGTGAGGGGAGGGAAGGGGAGGAGAGGAGGGAGGAGGAGGTTCCCGAAGAGGAGGAGGTCGCCGGAGAGGAGGAGGAGGTCGCCGGAGAGGAGGAGGAGGTCGCCGTAGAGGAGGAGGAGGTCGCCGGAGAGGAGAAGGAGGTCGCCGGAGAGGAGGAGAAGGAGTGGAGCAGAGGAGAGGAGGAGATGGAGTGGAGGAGAGGAGAGGAGATGGAGTGGAGAAGAGGTGGAGTGGAGGAGGTGCGCCCAGCCATATATAAGACATAGTAATGGCGCACCGTGGGCAGGTGCGCCATTACTAACTTTTTTTAATTTTTTTGACTTATTTTCAATTTTGAAGGCGGGGAAGATACTAATGACGCACCATGGGCCGGTGCGCCATTAGTAACTTTTTTTTATTTTTTTGACTTATTTTGAATTTTGAAGGCGGGAAATACTAATGGCGCACCATGGGCAGGTGCACAATTAGTTACTTTTTTTTATTTTTTTGACTTATTTTAAATTTTAAAGGCGGGAAGATACTAATGGCGCACCATGGGCAGGTGCGCCATTAGTTACTTTATTTTTTTTGACTTATTTTAAATTTTGAAGGCGGGAAGATACTAATGGCGCACCATGGGCAGGTGCGCCATTAGTGAGTTTCAATTTTTTTGAATTTTTTTGCCTCTCCAGATCTTAAAAGCTCCGTATCTTTTTTCTGTTAGGTTTTTGAGGATTTTGAAAATGTTTAACAGGGATCCCCCGTTAAATTCGGATGTAACTTTTCGAGTAGATGATTTTTCATATAAAAAACTTTTTCATCCGAGTTATTATGCAAAAGTTATGCCCATTTTTACAAATTCTCGAGAGATTTTGCAAATGAAGTCGAAATTCGTATTTGCAAATTTTCCCTACAAATAGACCACATATCACATGGGAAACTTATTTTCTTTTATTTTTTTGACATTTTCATCATTTTCTTTTATTTTCTTAA
>NC_041393.1:664902274-664913066 GCF_002162155.2 Triticum dicoccoides
ATGGCCAAGTTACTAATGGCGCACCGTGGCATCGTCCGCCATTAGTAGTTCAACTAGTAATGGCGCACCACTCCCACGGTGCGCCATTAGTAGTTTTGACAAAAAAAAATTTTTTTTACTAATGGCGCACCCGCGGTGTGGTGCGCCATTAGTATTTGGACACTAATGGCGTACCAACACATGGTGCGCCATTAGTATATAGTAATGGCACACCACGTGTCTGGTGCGCCATTAGTGTCAATTCCATCTATAGCCCTTTTCCTAGTAGTGATAGGGCAGTTGGCCTGGACAGTCTGACGGATCGACGCAAGTCGGTTGGTACAGAAGACGGTGGTGGGATCGGCGAAGACGACGTAGGAGCGTGATGCTGATGGTGACCGACTTCTGGGCGTGGAAACACGCGGTGCACATGTCCGAGGCTTGTGCGGCTTCGACAAGACTATGGCGCGGGATTGATTCAAGGTGGTGTATACACGGAGCTTGAAGTCGATGAGGCGCAGGGGTGGACTGATCATCTACCATGGAGTCATGTTGAAGGTGGAGCTGGATTGAGGGGCTACGGCGTAAGTCGACGGGGTTGGAGCCTATTCAACAGGCGAAAAAAAGCGAGAGACACGTAGTTCGGACTGGAGCCCAGTGGTCTGATGGAAGCGTGAAAGTCGTCATCGGTCGGTGATGATCGGTGGTACTCTGCAGTGGAGGTTGAGTGGTGTGGGTTCGCGACCCTTGGGACTCGACCAGGACAGTGGAGGCTCGACGCGGTAATAGCGGCGAGGCATGCGGTACGCACGGGACATGGAGACGGGCCAGGGCTCTGGTGGTCATACATGTGGTGAGACAACTGCGAATTTGACTCGGGATGATTACAAGCAACGGTGAAATTCTTTCAAGTTTCAGACAGGCAGTCAAGAAAGGAGTGGTGATGTTGAGTTCAGGTAACTCTTATGTGTGACACCCAATATGTGAGTTGTTCATTTTCATGCAGGTCAGTGATCAGTGTGTGATGGCGTTGAACTGATACTCTGGAAGTTGGGAGCGCAAACTAGAGTAATGTGGAACTTGATTTTTGCTCGAGTGTTGACTGTGGTCAAGAAAAAGAAGGGACTACAAGTTGCAGGTGGAGTCACATGGAGTCTTTGGAGTAGCAGCGGTGCTCATGGGATAAACTCAAGTCCAATGTACATGGAAGTTTGACGCATGGACGAACTCAAGGTGGTGGAGAATATTCGCCAAGGTGGAGTTTGTTGGAGTTGTGTCGAATATTGTGTACAAGGTAGGTTACAGTTGGACTTGTAGTTGTACCGTGTTTACATAGGATGTGGAGTCGTGTCCTAGTAGGACACTTGTATCCTAGGCCTCTCTTATATAGTGAGGGTAGACACACAATGTAACCTATGCCAGCATAATAACACAGGAACGCAGGGGAAGCCGGCGGCATGTGCCGGCGTCCAGGGCGACCTGGTGTGGTATTGTGATGGTGTCACGGGGAGGAGCGCCCGTAGTCAAGCCCCGGGGATGTAGCCATATCGGTGAGCCTCGTTAACAAATCTTGGTGTCGTGCTTGTATGATTGCTTGGTCCTCGGATGATCGACGGAGTGCCTCAGATTTATTCTATCAGGCAAGGTGGGGGATGCGCCACCTGATGAAGACATGTACCTAGGGTAGGGTCATGGACCTATCTAGGATACTCTACCCAAGGACATCCTTAGAAGAAGCTACCTTCCAGTCGACCAAGAGGGACTTCATTCGACGAACTCAAGGACACTCGACGATGAAGATAGCCACTCGACCATGAAGCTAACCACTCGACGGCCAGGAGACCTAAAGTCACTCAGCACGCAACGGTTTGTCATTAAGTAGTTTTAATAATCTTCATGGCACTTTATGAGGGCGTTACCAGTAACCCCTGTCTTAATGTACTTTAAACCCTACATAACCGAGGGCCGGAGGGGTCTAGCGAACTCTATATAAGCCACCCCCTCCTCAGTGTAAAGGGTTCGCACCCCTGTAACTCATATACACAGAAACCAGTCGACCGCCTCCGGGCTCTGAGACGTAGGGCTATTACTTCCTCCGAGAAGGGCCTGAACTCGTAAAACACTCGTGTGTACAACTACTCCATAGCTAGGATCTTGCCTCTCCATTCCTATCCCCCATTCTACTGTCAGACTTAGAACCACGACAGTTGGCGCCCACCGTGGGGCAGGTGTCTTAGCGACTTTTTGGAGAAGTTGCAATTTCTCCGATTGCCTTCATCATGGTTTCTGGCGGAGCTCTGGTCGAGGGCCGCGAGATCCGTCTCAGTGCGCTCGCTTTCATCGCCGACGACTCCGCTTGGCTCCAGGAGGCACCACTCGACATCGACGCGCTCCCCGTCCGCGGGGCGATGCACTTTCGGGCGTGTGCCCGTGGCGTCCTGCTGCGGCAGCCGTCGACCCCATACCGGTCGACTCCTGTGTCGTCCTCCCTCCCTGTCTCCCGCCAGCGCAAGCGCTCCGGTCGGTCGAGGCTTCAGCGGTGGGTGAGACACGCAGTGGATCGCCAATCGGCCACCACCCAAGTCGCGACAATTGAGCCCGACGAATCTCTCTACGGCCTGTTCGATCTGTCGACTGGCTCCATAGAGACTGCATCCGAGTGCGATAGCAGTGATCCAGCGGCTGAGGTCCTGATGGTCAACGGGCCTCGTAGCCCTCCCGGTTTCCCCCGCATCGACGGGATGGACGATGGAGGCGATCCCGCTCGGGCCCATGAAGAATATCAGCCCGAGCCACTCACTTCTCAGCAGAGAGAAGATCTTCGCCGCCGGAACATGGATGCCCTGCATACTCCCATCACAGGAGAAACTCCTGAGGCTCGTGCTTTGGAAGAGGCGCGTTTGGCCAACTTGGGTGAACGCACTCGACTGGAGAACCTCCAGGGAGCACTCGATGAGCGCGCGCGTCAATGAGTACCTAACTCCAGCCGACGTCATCTCTTTCCGCAACCGACTCAGGTATATCAAACCCCGATTCAGAATTTAGCAGCTGCAGCCCGTATAGCGGAGTCAATTCAGCCATCTCAGTCGGAGGCTGGAAGAGGCTTGATGTAGATCAGGGATTTGCTCCGGGTGGCAGGAGATCAGAATTCAGTTGTGTCACAGTCGCGCAACAGGATTCACAGTCGATCCGTCGCTGCGAATACTGTTCAGTCGGCTCACAGCCCAAGGTCACCTCCGAGGCGCGTGGGACGTGAAGGCCGGCGGGACCACTATGATGACTGATTTGATCGAGATGATAGGCGTCGAGTGCCCACTCCTCCCCCGAGAAGTGGGTCTAACACCCATCGGCAGCAAGATGACAAGCGCCAGCTCAGTGTTGGGCGGAGAGCTCCGGTCGACCCCAGAGAACCAGGCTTTGACGCGAGATCCATCATCGTGCAAGGTTTGGTCGATCGGAACAGAGCTCATAGAGGTGGCCATGACAGAGATGTACCCACTAGCAGCCGAGTCCATGTTTCAGGTCCAGAATGCTTTAGCAGAGCCATCAGAGCCGCAGTGATACCCCCCAACTTCAGGTTGACGACTGGGGTAAGTAAGTTCACCGGAGAGTCCAAGCCTGAAACTTGGCTTGAAGACTACCGAGTGGCGGTACAGATTGGTGGTGGTAATGATGAGGTGGCCATGAAGCATTTACCACTCATGCTAGAGGGTTCGGCCAGGGCGTGGTTGAATCAGTTAGCTCCTAGCAGCATTTACACCTGGGAAGATCTTTCCCGAGTGTTCGTCAGGACGTTCAAGGGAACTTGCAAGCAACCGGCTGGATTGACGGAGCTGCAAGTCTGCGTACAAAAGTCGAGTGAAACATTGAGAGATTACATCCAGAGATGGATCAGTTTGCATCATACCGTGGAGAATGTGTCGGACCATCAAGCGGTCTGCGCCTTCAAGGATGGTGTCAAGAACAGAGAGTTGAGCCTGAAGTTTGGTCGAATCGGAGATATGACCCTCAGTCGAATAATGGAGATTGCCACCAAATACGCTAACGGTGAAGAAGAGGACAGGCTTCGGAGTGGCAAGTATAAGCCGAGTCAATCGGAAAAAGGAAACTCCAGTCGGAAGCAGAAGCGGAAGGCCGAGCCAGCCGCTCCTGGAGAGGCTCTGGCCGTGACTCAGGGCAAATTCAAAGGGAATCCCAAAGGATCTTGGAACCCCAAGAAGGTAAAGGATAAAGAAGGAAATTACGTGATGGATCTACCGTGTCACATCCACACGAAGAAAGATGAAGAGGGTAACTTCATCTACCCGAAACACACCACTCGCCAGTGCCGGCTCTTAATCCAGCAGTTTCAAGGAAAACAGCCCAAGGACAAAGAGAAGGAGTCGGACAAGGCCGAGGACAAGGAGGACAGTGATGGAGGGTAGCCTCATGTCAATTCCACCCTGATGATTTTTGCTGATGTAGAGAGCAAAAGTTGACTGAAAGTGATCAATTGAGAGGTAAATATGGTCGCCCCGGCGACACCAAGCTATCTGAAATGGTCGCAAACTCCCATTACGTTCGACCAATCCGATCACCCCACTCACATTGCCACCCCTGGGAGGCAAGCGCTGGTGGTCAACCCAGTTGTCGAAGGCACTCGACTGACGAAGGTATTGATGGATGGCGGCAGTGGGTTGAATATACTGTATGCAGAGACGCTCAAGGGGATGGGCATTCCAATGTCCAGGCTCAGCTCCAGCAACATGAGTTTTCACGGGGTCATTCCTGGAAAGAAGGCTGAGTCACTCGGTCAAATAGCTCTAGATGTAGTGTTCGGCGACTCGAAGCATTTTCGCAAAGAGAAGCTGACATTTGAAGTCGTGGATTTCCAGAGCGCTTACCATGCTATTTTGGGAAGACCAGCCTATGCCCGCTTCATGGCTCGACCATGTTATGTGTACCTCAAATTAAAGATGCCTGGCCCCAAAGGCGTGATCACTATCGCTGGCAGCCGGAAGAAGGCAGAAGAGTGTTTCCAGAAAGGCTCGAAGATTGCGGTAAGTCGATTCATCTCTCGCCTCGGATGCTTGGCCGCGTTAAGTCGATTCATCTCTCGCCTCGGTGAAAAGGCGTTGCCTCTTTACCGACTGATAAAGAAGGCAGACAAGTTTGAGTGGACTCCAGAAGCTGATGCAGCATTTACCGAGCTGAAAGCTCTGCTCTCCACCCAGCCGGTGCTTGCTGCTCCAATCAGCAAAGAGCCTCTGTTGCTTTACATTGCAGCCACAGGACAGATCGTCAGTTCAGTACTTACGGTCGAGCGGGAAGAGGAAGGTAAAACCTTCAAAGTTTAGCGCCCAGTGTATTATCTCTCTGAAGTTTTGACTCCATCGAAGCAAAGATATCCTCATTATCAGAAGCTCGTATATGGGATCTACATGACCATGAAGAAGGTTGCTCATTATTTCTCTGATGATGACATTACAGTCGTCAGCGATGCACCATTGTCAGAGATTCTGCACAATAGAGACGCAACTGGTCGAGTGGCTAAATGGGCGATTGAACTCCTTCCCATTGATATCAAATTTGAGGCAAAGAAAGCCATTAAGTCCCAGTCTATAGCAGATTTCCTTGCCGAGTGGATCGAACAACAGCAGCCGACTCAAGTTCACTCGGAGCATTGGACCTTGTTCTTTGATGGCTCTAAGATGTTAAATGGTTCTGGTGCTGGGGTAGTTTTGGTTTCACCCCGAGGAGATAAGCTCAGATATGTGCTCCAGATCCACTTTGATTCCTCCAACAATGAAGCAGAATATGAAGCACTTTTGTATGGGTTGCGCATGGCCATTTCACTCGGCGTCCGTCGCCCTATGGTTTATGGCGACTCAGATTTGGTGGTCAATCAGGTGATGAAGGAGTGGGGCGTTAGAAGCCCAGCCATGACTGGATACTGCAATGCAGTGAGGAAGCTCGAAAAGAAATTCGAAGGGTTAGAGCTCCACCATATACCCCGATTGAAAAATCAAGCGGCTGATGATTTGGCGAAGATAGGATCCAAGAGAGAAGCCATCCCCAGTGATGTGTTCTTGGAGCATATCCATACTCCATCAGTCATAGAAGACCCTTTTACCGACGAAGCCCCGCAACCCAAGAGTGTTACGGATCCGACTGAGGTTGAAGTTCCAGCGGTGGTCGACCTGGTCATGGAAGCTTTGGTGATCACTCCCGATTGGATAGTACCGTATATTGTGTATATCTTGAGGAAAGAGCTCCCGGAGGACGAAGAAGAGGCTCGACAGATCGTCCGCCGATCTAAAGCCTTTACTGTGATAAGGGGGCAGTTGTACAGAGAAAGCGCGACTGGAGTTGGTCAGAAATGCATAACGCCAGACGAAGGTCGAATAATCCTTGATGACATCCACTCGGGGACCTGTGGCCATCATGCGTCTTCCCGGACCATTGTGGCCAAAGCATACCGAGCCGGATTTTATTGGCCAAGAGCGAATGAAATGGCAAAGGAGATAGTCGACAAGTGCGAGGGATGTCAATTTTACTCCAATATGTCACACAAGCCCGCCTCAGCTTTAAAAACCATACCACTCGTTTGGCCCTTTGCAGTATGGGGGTTGGATATGGTCGGCCCTTTGAGAATAGGCAGAAGCGGTTTCACCCATGTGCTGGTAGCAGTCGACAAGTTCACCAAGTGGATTGAGGCCAAACCCATCAAGAACCTCGATGCCGGTACTGCTGTCAGCTTTATCAGAGAATTAATATTCAGATATGGAGTCCCGCACAACATCATCACTGACAACGGGTCAAACTTCGATTCCGAAGAATTCAGAGCTTTCTACATGTCTCAAGGCACACGAGTCGACTATGCTTCAGTCGCCCATCCGCAGTCGAATGGACAGGCAGAACGAGCCAACGGCCTGATTCTCAAAGGGTTGAAACCCTGTTTGATGCGTGATCTCAAGCATGCGGCTGGTGCATGGGTCGACGAACTTCCCTCGGTACTTTGGGGGTTAAGGACCATGCCCAACCGGTCGACTGGAAGAACTCCGTTCATCTTGGTCTACGGAGCTGAAGCGGTCTTGCCGAGTGACCTTCTCCACAATGCTCCTCGGGTCGAGCTCTACACCGAGGCTGAAGCAGAACAAGCATGGCAGGATGCAGTCGACCTTTTAGAGGAAGAAAGGGAGATGGCCCTAATCCGATCGACCATTTATCAACAAGACTTGCGTCGCTTCCACGCCAAAAACGTGAAGAGTCGAGCCTTCCAGGAAGGAGATTTGGTTCTCCGAGTGGATCAGCAGAAGCCACACAAGCTTGCTCCTTCTTGGGAAGGTCCCTTCATCGTCACCAAGGTTCTCCACAATGGAGCATATCGTCTCTATAATGTCGAGCATCAGATCAACGAGCCCCGAGCTTGGAACGCGGAGCTTCTCCGCCCCTTTTACACTTAAGTATTCACTCGGATGAGTTGTAATAAAAGTACTTCTGTAGTTTATTTATCAAAGACAAGAGCTTTATAATTTTTCGGCGTCTCTACAATGTTCGGCGACTCGAAGCATTTTCGCAAAGAGAAGCTGACATTTGAAGTCGTGGATTTCTAGAGCGCTTACCATGCTATTTTGGGAAGACCAGCCTATGCCCGCTTCATGGCTCGACCATGTTATGTGTACCTCAAATTAAAGATGCCTGGCCCCAAAGGCGTGATCACTATCACTGGCAACCGGAAGAAGGCAGAAGAGTGTTTCCAGAAAGGCTCGAAGATTGCGGTAAGTCGATTCATCTCTCGCCTCGGATGCTTGGCCGCGTTAAGTCGATTCATCTCTCGCCTCGGTGAAAAGGCGTTGCCTCTTTACCGACTGATGAAGAAGGCAGACAAGTTTGAGTGGACTCCAGAAGCTGATGCAGCATTTGTCGAGCTGAAAGCTCTGCTCTCCACCCAGCCGGTGCTTGCTACTCCAATCAGCAAAGAGCCTCTGTTGCTTTACATTGCAGCCACATGACAGGTCGTCAGTTCAGTACTTACGGTCGAGCGGGAAGAGGAAGGTAAAACCTTCAAAGTTCAGCGCCCAGTGTATTTTCTCTCTGAAGTTTTGACTCCATCGAAGCAAAGATATCCTCATTATCAGAAGCTCGTATATGGGATCTACATGACCATGAAGAAGGTTGCTCATTATTTCTCTGATCATGACATTACAGTCGTCAGCGACGCACCATTGTCAGAGATTCTGCACAATAGAGACGCAACTGGTCGAGTGGCTAAATGGGCGATTGAACTCCTTCCCATTGATATCAAATTTGAGGCAAAGAAAGCCGTTAAGTCCCAGTCTATAGCAGATTTCCTTGCCGAGTGGATCGAACAACAGCAGCCGACTCAAGTTCACTCGGAGCATTGGACCATGTTCTTTGATGGCTCTAAGATGTTAAATGGTTCTGGTGCTGGGGTAGTTTTGGTTTCACCCTGAGGAGATAAGCTCAGATATGTGCTCCAGATCCACTTTGATTCCTCCAACAATGAAGCAGAATATGAAGCACTTTTGTATGGGTTGCGCATGGCCATTTCACTCGGCGTCCGTCGCCCTATGGTTTATGGCGACTCAGATTTGGTGGTCAATCAGGTGATGAAGGAGTGGGGCGTTAGAAGCCCAGCCATGACTGGATACTGCAATGCAGTGAGGAAGCTCGAAAAGAAATTCAAAGGGTTAGAGCTCCACCATATACCCCGATTGAAAAATCAAGCGGCTGATGATTTGGCGAAGATAGGATCCAAGAGAGAAGCCATCCCCAGTGATGTGTTCTTGGAGCATATCCATACTCCATCAGTCATAGAAGACCCTTTTACCGACGAAGCCCCGCAACCCAAGAGTGTTACGGATCCGACTGAGGTTGAAGTTCCAGCGGTGGTCGACCTGGTCATGGAAGCTTTGGTGATCACTCCCGATTGGATAGTACCGTATATTGTGTATATCTTGAGGAAAGAGCTCCCGGAGGACGAAGAAGAGGCTCGACAGATCGTCCGCCGATCTAAAGCCTTTACTGTGATAAGGGGGCAGTTGTACAGAGAAAGCGCGACTGGAGTTGGTCAGAAATGCATAACGCCAGACGAAGGTCGAATAATCCTTGATGACATCCACTCGGGGACCTGTGGCCATCATGCGTCTTCCCGGACCATTGTGGCCAAAGCATACCGAGCCGGATTTTATTGGCCAAGAGCGAATGAAATGGCAAAGGAGATAGTCGACAAGTGCGAGGGATGTCAATTTTACTCCAATATGTCACACAAGCCCGCCTCAGCTTTAAAAACCATACCACTCGTTTGGCCCTTTGCAGTATGGGGGTTGGATATGGTCGGCCCTTTGAGAATAGGCAGAAGCGGTTTCACCCATGTGCTGGTAGCAGTCGACAAGTTCACCAAGTGGATTGAGGCCAAACCCATCAAGAACCTCGATGCCGGTACTGCTGTCAGCTTTATCAGAGAATTAATATTCAGATATGGAGTCCCACACAACATCATCACTGACAACGGGTCAAACTTTGATTCCGAAGAATTCAGAGCTTTCTACATGTCTCAAGGCACACGAGTCGACTATGCTTCAGTCGCCCATCCGCAGTCGAATGGACAGGCAGAACGAGCCAACGGCCTGATTCTCAAAGGGTTGAAACCCCGTTTGATGCGTGATCTCAAGCATGCGGCTGGTGCATGGGTCGACGAACTTCCCTCGGTACTTTGGGGGTTAAGGACCATGCCCAACCGGTCGACTGGAAGAACTCTGTTCTTCTTGGTCTACGGAGCTGAAGCGGTCTTGCCGAGTGACCTTCTCCACAATGCTCCTCGGGTCGAGCTCTACACCGAGGCTGAAGCAGAACAAGCATGGCAGGATGCAGTCGACCTTTTAGAGGAAGAAAGGGAGATGGCCCTAATCCGATCGACCATTTATCAACAAGACTTGCGTCGCTTCCACGCCAAAAACGTGAAGAGTCGAGCCTTCCAGGAAGGAGATTTGGTTCTCCGAGTGGATCAGCAGAAACCACACAAGCTTGCTCCTTCTTGGGAAGGTCCCTTCATCGTCACCAAGGTTCTCCACAATGGAGCATATCGTCTCTACAATGTCGAGCATCAGATCAACGAGCCCCGAGCTTGGAACGCGGAGCTTCTCCGCCCCTTTTACACTTAAGTATTCACTCGGATGAGTTGTAATAAAAGTACTTCTGTAGTTTATTTATCAAAGACAAGAGCTTTATAATTTTCCCAGTAATTGTTATTACTTTTGTCCACATAAAGCAATCCCCCAGTGGGTAGCTTGGCTGCGAATCTGAATCTCCTAAGTCTGTAAAAAAATCCTAACCGAGTGATGAGCCAGCCTCCCACTCGAAGGCTTAGCTGCGAAATCCGTTTCGCCTAAGTTAAACAAAATCCTACCGAGTGGTAAGCCAGCCTTCCACTCGGAGGCTTAGCTGCAGTCCAAGCACTCGCCTAAGTTAAACAAAATCCTACCTAGTGGTAAGCCAGCCTTCCACTCGGAGGCTTAGCTGCAGTCCAAGCACTCGCCTAAGTTAAACAAAATCCTACCGAGTGGTAAGGCAGCCTTCCACTCGGAGGCTTAGCTGCAGTCCAAGCACTCGCCTAAGTTAAACAAAATCCTACCGAGTGGTAAGCCAGCCTTCCACTCGGAGGCTTAGCTGCAGTCCAAGTACTCGCCTAAGTTAAACCAAATCCTACCGAGTGGTAAGCCAGCCTTCCATTCGGAGGCTTAGCTGCAGCATCACGCTCGCCTAAGTTCAAATACAACGTGCGCTCTGCAAGGGAGACGAGGTGCAGGTC
>NC_041393.1:664913166-664913784 GCF_002162155.2 Triticum dicoccoides
GCAGTCCAAGCACTCGCCTAAGTTAAACAAAATCCTACCGAGTGGTAAGCCAGCCTTCCACTCGGAGGCTTAGCTGCAGTCCAAGTACTCACCTAAGTTAAACCAAATCCTACCGAGTGGTATGCCAGCCTTCCATTCGGAGGCTTAGCTGCAGCATCACGCTCGCCTAAGTTCAAATACAACGTGCGCTCTGCAAGGGAGACGAGGTGCAGGTCGACTGCTACCCTCTCCTTCCGAGCTACGCCACAAATACAACGTGCGCTCTGCAAGGAGAACGAGGTGCAGGTCGACTGCTACTCTCTCCTTCCGAGCTACGCTACAAATACAACATGCGCTTTGCAAGGAGGATGAGGTGCAGGTCGACTGCTACTCTCTCCTTCCGAGCTACGCCATAAATACAACATGCGCTTTGCAAGGAAGACGAGGTGCGGGTCGACTACTACCTCCTTCTCCAGAGGTACGCCTTGAAAATCCTACCGAGTGAAGAGCAAACCTCCCACTCGGGGGCTTAGCTGCAGCCCAGTGCTCGCCTAAGTTTTTGAAAATCCTACCGAGTGGAGAGCAAACCTCCCACTCGGAGGCTTAGCTGCAGCCCAGTGCTCGCCTAAGTTTTTGAAA
>NC_041393.1:664913794-664938873 GCF_002162155.2 Triticum dicoccoides
GGACGAGGTGCAGGTCGACTGCTACTCTCTCCTTCCGAGCTACGCCACAAATACAACGTGCTCTTTGCAAGGAGGACGAGGTGCAGATCGACTGCTACTCTCTCCTTCCGAGCTACGCCACAAATACAACGTGCGCTCTGCAAGGAAGACGAGGTGCAGGTCGACTGCTACCTCCTTCTCCAGAGATACACCTTGAAAATCCTACCGAGTGAAGAGCAAACCTCCCACTCGGGGGCTTAGCTGCAGCCCAGTGCTCGCCTAAGTTTTTGAAAATCCTACCGAGTGGAGAGCAAACCTCCCACTCGGAGGCTTAGCTGCAGCCCAGTGCTCGCCTAAGTTTTTGAAAATCCTACCGAGTGGAGAGCAAACCTCCCACTCGGAGGCTTAGCTGCATCCCAGTGCTCGCCTAAGTTTTTGAAATTCCCACCGAGTGGAGAGCAAACCTCCCACTCGGGGGCTTAGCTGCAGCCCAGTGCTCACCTAAGTTTTTGAAAATCCCATCGAGTGGAGAGAAAACCTCCCACTCGAGGGCTTAGCTGCAGCCCAGTGCTCGCCTAAGTTTTTGAAAATCCCACCGAGTGGAGAGCAAACCTCCCACTCGGGGGCTTAGCTGCAGCCCAGTGCTTGCCTAAGTATATCAGGGAACAAGTCGATTGCAATGAGCACTCCGCTTTAGCCTACAAAAGACACCTCAAACCAAATGCAAACATATCCAACGTCGAATCCAAGTTCGGATAATACCTAACGGAACAGAAAGTGCTCAGGTGCTAAGCCTGTTAAGGTTTGTCGGTTACAAAACTCACTCGGCATATCGAGGCAAATTTAAAGTATCAAGCTCAGAAGTTTTTTACCCCTCCTGTGGAGGGCTGGAAGGTGCAACAAACTCATCCAGGTCGATTCCATCTGCAATCCGAGTGGCAGCGGCGATGAAGGTCTCCATGAAAGATCGGAAATCATGCTTCTTGGTGTTGGCCACCCTAAGGGCCACCAGCTTGTCCTCTCGTGCATCCTTGCAGTGAACGCGGACCAGAGACAGAGCAACATCCGCGCCACACCTGGCAGAAGACTTCTTCCACTCCTGCACTCAACTTGGGACCTCGTTCAGTCGAGTCACCAGAGACTCGAGGTCGTTCTGGAGCGTCTCTCTTGGCCAGAGTGTTGCGTCGATGCGAGAAGTTGCGACCTTCAGCCTTGCGAGATAGTCGACGACAGCAGCGACGCGAGATTCAAGCCGGAGCACATTCATGGCGACTTCATCTTTCACGGGAGAGTTGATGGGATCCAGGTTTATTTCCAGTCGACCAGTCTCCTCTTCAAAGTTCTGATAAAATTCTGCAAGCACAACCACCGAGTCAAGACAACAGTCGGAGATCACAGTTAAAATGTCTGTTTGATACAAAAGATTACCTTCAAGCATGAGGAATAGCTTCTTGGCGAGTCCACCCAGATAAGCCTCCAGATCGTTCTTTTTTCCCACCAACTCACTGGCCTTGTCGTTCAGGGAAATCTTGTCACTTTTTAGTCGACTGACCTCCTTGTTGGCAGCATCCAGAGCAACTTTCAGATTGGTGTTTTCTTCTTCAAGCTTGGTGACTGAAGCCAGCTTCTCATCTGCGAGTTTGGTCTTCTCTAAAGCCGCTTTCTGCATCTCAGCCAAGTCAAGCTCTTTTTTCTTCAGGGCATCCCTCACTCTTTCTGCAAAGTTACAGTGAGATCAGACTCTGAAACAAACGAGAGGCAAAGGCAGTCGTCGGAGGCCTCACCAAACATACCTTTAGCTTCCTCCTTCGCCTTCGTTAGGTTCTCTTGGGTCATTTTCAGATCAAGCTCGAGCTGGATGTGTTTGTTCTCCAACTCAGTATACCAAAGTGTTCTAATTACTTTAGCATGTGATAAATTTAAGCACCAGACTTAAGTCTTTCTGGAGATATTGATAATTTTCTTTGAAATTTTTTAAATTTTGTCAAACTTATGAATCTTGATCAGGTATTGATAAATTTCTAAACGAAATGTCAAACCCGTTTTTCTCCTCGGTTCTCGTGTATGCTGATAATTGTCGAAATCTAAATATTTTTAGTAGTATTCTAAATGCGTGCAAATTTTTATGAAGAATCAATTTCGAAGAGCTTGTTGCAAGAAATCGAATGGTGGATATGGATCATAATTTTGACTCTCAATTTAGAAGTTGCTGCCCTTTGAAATCACAAAACACATAAGAAAATCCAAACTTTGTCTGTTGTATGTGGCAAGTGGGGGAGAGAGTGCAATGTGGAATTTGGGCCGGGTTTTTCCATTTTAGGATGTGGGGTTGGGCAATTTATACAAGTGGTGTGTGCTTAATTGGACTTTTCAACAAACGATTTGTCCTCTAGACGTGTCCAACCTTTAAATTGTCATACAGGTCGCTTTAAATCCATACATGACACTGAAGACATAAGAATTGGTAGGTGCGCGTTCTAATACATGTAGAATTACTAAATCCACACAAAACAGGGGGCCAAAAAGATGATATCATCGGATATAATAAACTCAATTCTCAAATAAGACAATACATTTTATAGCTCAAATCATTTATCAGATTAATGATTCGTTTTCATTGTTAGCTTCATTTCAAGGAGAGCTTCAAAACTAATACTTGTGCATATTTTAACATTTTTTTTGCTCTTTTGCTTTCCACACAAAAATATATTAGTTGCCATGTGGGGCGTTTCTACATCCAAGCTCAGCTGCACCCGTCGATGAATAGTAAAATAGAAAAAATATAAAAGAAACTCAATTTTTTTTGGAATTTTTACACATCAAAGTTGAGAGAGTCTTCTAGGCGCGTCGAGAATTTCATAAATCGCTGGGTGGTAATTTCAGAAGGAGATTTTTCTTTTGTCGAACATACTCATATAAGTACTTCTCATAAAAAGAATACTTGTATTGTTCTTTAGTGTATGCACTGATTAGTTACTGATGTGGAAACATATAACGGTTTAAGGCTAATCAGAAGGAGCACGGGAGATGGCAGCGAGCGAAAGTAATCCTGAAAGTGATATTGGTGGGGCGCCATTTGTTGGAAAAACCAACCAATTGCCTGTTGGCCATGCAACGACTTGCATGCCCTTAATTTTCAAAGTCTTCCATTGACCAATGAGGCAGTGAACAGTGAACACACACATCATCGCCCAAGTACAAATCTACACATCTGCTTCCGGCTTCAGGCCTTGATCCATTCTTCCTCCATCTCCTCCATCAGGCTTGAGGCTTCAACCAGATCACAACTCTCAAGTTACCAGCTAGCCATGGGTGCCAAGACCACCTCATGCTTCACCTTCCTCAAGGAAGCGCTGGTCCTCCCCACGCGAAACCCCAAGCTCTTCGCCCCCATCCTCATCCTCCTGGCCATCATCGCCTTCCTCGTCCCCGCGGTCAACGTGGTCCTCATCCAGTCGCTCACCGCCGAGATGCTCCGCCACGTCACCGAGATGCAGACCACCGACCCCTCGAGCGCCGAGTTCGCCAGGCTCCTCGAGGAGATACGGCAGGAGGCCAGGGAGCTCGTCCTCATCGCCGTCGGCCTCTTTTTCGTCACCCTAGCTCTCGTCTTCGCCAAGCAGATCCTCGCCTTCTCCGCGGCCTCCACGACTTACTCCGGCGACCGCTACTCGCTCGCGGAGCTCCTCCGAAGGGTGACCGAGTGGGGCAATCTGAGGGGCCCTCTCGTCACCATGGGCGTGGTCACCGCGCTCCAGCTCACGTTCATGGCGCTACTGGGCACCTACCTCGCCACCGTCATGCCCCACGCGGGGGCGCTCTCCGTGCAAGGCGCGGTCTTCGTCCTCGCCTTCCTGGCCTTCATGTACTTCGGGGTGGTGGCCGTGGTGGGCGTCGCCGTGTCGGGGGGTGCCGCGGCGTGCGCGCGCTCCTGCGGGCGTGGCGGCTCATGACGCGGGTGAGCAGGAAGGAGGGCGCCCTGCTGGCGGCGGTGATGGTCCTCCTGTCGACCGCTGTGAGCCCGGTGTACGCGCTAGCGCTCGTGTACGCCAAGAAGAGCATGGCGGTGGGGCTGTGCCTGCTGTTTGGGTATGCTCTTCTGTCTGCTACGGTGGAGCTGTTCTACATGGCGGCGGCCACTGTGTACTGCTATGAGGCCATGGAGAGCAAGGAGGTGGTCCTAGCTTTTGATGGCTATGCCAAGATACCTTCCGGTGAGGCAAATGTCTGATCGATCGGCCGGCACCGTATAATGAGTCATATACTTTGTGGTGCTTCCTAGCTGTGCGATCATTATCATTGTACTACTACGCATATATGGTACTACTAGTACAAATGCCCGTGCGTTGTACCGGACAAAATATTAAGTATAAATTGCTCCACGTGCCATTATGTAACATTTTTTCATATAATTTTTTGCAAACATTAGAAATAAGGTCAATGTAACCTTTGAGTGTAGCAATTACGATCTCAACGCACCGCGATCTAGTAGTGTTCGTGTAACAGGACTGTAATGACTGAAATTGTTGTCTTTCCTCTAAAAGAAGCAGAAAAAAGGCAACTTGCAAAAAGTAGGGCTCGACAATATTTTTATCTGTGGTGACGACTGACCCTGTTTGTCCTTCCTAGGTTGCGGCAACAGGACAACCCTGTACAAATTATGGAATGCTGCTAGTAATTACAAATACTTTTTAACAGAGATTCTGTCGATTGTCATCACTGACCACACGTAGCTGAGTGCTTGAGTCAGCATAAAAGAACATCTCAAACCAGGTCAGACATATCCATGTAGCCACATCACACAACAACAAAAGTTCATCCAAATAGAGTTCAGCAAGAAAGCCACATATAATGGCAAACATGGAAACATGAAAGGGAAGTACATGACTATAGAATCTATCAAATAAAAGAAAATACAGGCCCTGATGGGGAAACAAGTTCATACTGTTGCACTCCAAAAAAATTATTGAAGAAAACCCACAAGGTCATCTGTAGCCTCTAGCAAACTTTTCAAGATAAATCAGACTAAAGAGTTATCACTTGGACTCTATCCAAATTGGAGATAAAAGATGTAGTGAACAGTAAAAAAATTCTGTGGTGTGTGAGATTAGACATGCCTAACTTTAAGCTTAAATTAGAATTCATGCATGCCACATAACATCTCTATGCAACATGCACGTACTATTTCTGATACCTTGCTCTGAAGTGTATTAATAGCAATGGGACAATGCCTGCACATGGATTGGAAGGAGGTCTACAATAGTACCTTGCTCTGAAGTGTATTTGCTAGGATTTGGATTTGGCTAGGTACAAGATCAAGGAGGTCCTTACAGGGGAAGTGGAGAGGTGGAGGTCACCAATTAAATTGCCCTCGTCAGATTTGTTAATCATAATAGCAATCTAGGGGGAAGAAGTAGAGGGCCCTGAAGCAGGTAGGACGACATGGAGGCAGACCATGTGTGTCACAGCTTGCTGAACTGAAATCTAAACCAGCAGCAGTTCAGGTTACATGAGAAAACTGGAAATAGTCATTTACTAAGGTTTAGTCAATAAGGAAAAGACTTGTAGAAAGCATACTGCACCCGATTCATGATACATGTCTATGAGTCTTTCAGCAATCTTATAGCACCGATCCTTGTTCCTTTCTTTAGAAACACCGAAATCCTCCTCAAACTTAGAAATTCAAACTATATTGCTTAGCTGCAGTATAACACCCTGACCTGAACTCTTTATTTGGTGCCAGGTAGCACTTTGATGCCGTGTTTATGTTCCAAAACTGCAGGTGGACTGGTGGAGTACTACTTCAGTGATGAGGATCTTCAGATGGATATCATGCCATCAATTACCTCTCTTTGGACATCTTCCTTACTTTAGTAACTCAATTTTCTAATGGGAAACTAATGGCGGATATCCTATAGACCTCTGATGCAAATTACCTATCCACGACAAAGTCATAGAATAATCAAGCTATTCCTTTTCTCTACTAATATTGTGGGTTGTGCGGATCCGGCCAGACCTCGCCGCCGACGGGGAGGCACCGGCTCGCGGCCCGCAAATGCGTAGGCGTGGGAGGAGGCATTGGTGGTGGCCGTGAGCGGGGACAGTGAGGTAGCACTGGCGCGGGCGGGGGAGGGGAAAAGCAGCGCGGGGAGCAGTAGGAGGATCGGGCAGGTGTAGGGGCGCGGAGCTACTATCGCCCGTGGCCCAGGCGGCTGAGGTGTTGAGGAAGAGGAAGCGAGGTCGCCGGAGGACGATCCGATCCCCGTGGAGGCTGGGACCAGCGCCACCGCCTGAGTTCGGCATCTTCGTCCTCGTGGTGGGTTGGGGACGATGACCTGTAGTCGGGATTGAGGCAGGCGGAGACCGGGCGTTGCGTCCGTCCATTCGCGTGTGAGCGAATCATTTTCTTTGCTTACTAACTTTAATATGGAGCACGGGTTAATTATCAAAGACTTCAGGGACTGTTTTCAAAAATTGACGCGACGGTGAACCCGACGAACCCAATCCGTGCTTTATTATTAGGGAAAGACTAGCAAAAGGAACCATGCGCTGCAATGGGAGAAAAAATAATTCATAATCTCCTATGGCGATGATCACATTTTGTTCACATCTCATCGCATGATTTAAAAAATGTGTTCACATATGCAAGAAAAATGTTTTTTTTAATTTATTCACGAATTGAAGCAATGTTCAAATTTTCGACAAAATATCGTGGTTGTCAAAAAACTTGGCAATTCAAAGAATTATTCTAAATTTCAAGAAACAACTTTTAAACATATTACAATATTCTGATCCACCCCGGAAGTTAATTCTCCAAAAATCACGCAGGTATATAGTCACAAAGACTTAGAAGCATTACTGTTTAAATACACACCATCGATCATTCGTGAACATTTTTACAAATTCGGGAACATTTTTAAAAATGTTGAACAAATTTTTCTATTTACAAACAGTTGTTTTAAATTGTGAACATTTTTTATACTGCGAATGATTTTTAAGAATTTTCTTTTGAATCGGTGAACAATTCTAGAATAGACGAACATCTTTTTTGAAATTGTATATTTAAAAAAAATTCAAGAATATTTTTTGAAATACATGAATATTTTCAGAATGAGCAAACATTTTATGAATCAATAAACTCTTTTCTAATTCACCAACTGTTTAAAAAATTTAGGACATTTTTGAAAATGCATGAACATTTTTTGTATTAGCAAACTTTTGTTCAATTTCATTTATAATTTTTAATACACGAAGTTTTTTTTCCAAAATCATGGACTATTTTTTATTTTACCAACAATTTTTCCAAAAATGCAAACATTTTTAGAAAAATCAGCATTTTTTGAATTCACAAACATTTTATGTTTGCTTGAACATTTTATTTCAAAATTCTCAGTTTTCCTGAAGTTCAAATGTTTTTTGAAGTTCAAAACTATTTAAAGGAGAAGAAAACAAAAACAGAACAGAAAAATAAAAATAAAAGCGATACTAAAAAACAAGGGCCCGCAAATGGGCCGGCCAAACGGACGCGTTGTGTCTTCTCCAACGCGCAGAGCGTAGTATAGTAGGTTTCTATGTTTGGGCCGGCCCAGGCGGGATTCCCTGCAAAACGTTTTTTGTCACTTATTGATGGCATTGGTGGGTAATATTTTAGATGTTTGGGGGCAATTTTAATGACGTAACGTCAGCAGCAATAGCGTCTTTATTATTAGGGGTAGATGTCATTCATCGATCATATACAGAAGAGCAAGAATGATCGAATTAGCATTCCCTTCTATGTTACTACTAGAGGTTGGGGCGCCTCCTGAGGCGGGCATGTGCGCACTTATCTTGTCTCCGCACATTTAGCTGTCATATTTGATCATTAGTCTCATTCATGCATATCAATATGGGCGTATGCTATAACAATAGGACAACTTGCTCTCTTGGCTGTAGCCATATAAAATATTCATTACAGCCATATGTAGCACAGGTAGCCTAAGGTAGGTAAGCGCCCCTTCCACTTTCTTGTCTGTACGTGATATTATTTCGTCAGATTCAGAGTACAACAACATGAAGCACTGGTACGTGCAAGTTTATAGTACTGTTGTGTTTTAGTAAGGAATGGGCTAAAACTAAAAAATACTTAATATCTTGTATGAAGGCACTTGAGTAAAATAAAACAATACAAGTACAAAGGAGTGACTTTGCTATTTGCCACATTTTTTGAATCCCAATGACCATATATTTCAAACTAGCATTTCTTCTAAGTGAAGGAACTTCCTCGAAGCTAGCAACAACTCAATCCAAAAGGGAGAATTGAAAAAAAAACAAAAATAGATGCACCTTCCTTCCCCCAACCAGGGCACCCACAAAATCCAATCAAACGCACAGCCCCACCTAGAGATCAAAAGCAAAGATGAGGTGGAGAAAGAGAGATCAGTGCATGATGCCCCCATGTTTGGTTTTTGTAATTGATGACAATCCCTATGGGCGCCTCCTCACAAAACTCAAGTAGTATTCATTAATCTAGATTAGTCAGCTATATTGTGCAAAGTTTTAGCATTTAAGTGGCATTACCTTCACAAAAATGATACATGATAGCTTCAAAAGCAGGTTCAGTACACATGGATTAGCAAAATCCGAATTTTCAAAATGATGTTATATCCATGGTACTCTCTAACCTACCAGAGAAATGACAAGTATTTAGAGAGCGCAAATGAAGGAAATAAAAATATATACACAATTGAATGACATGCCCATGAGAAACCGGTGTCACTTAACTCCCTTTCATGTGGTAAATGAAATGAATGTGTGCCTAGGGATGGCCGTCAGCGATGTGAGGGAGGGTCTTGGTTGCGCCACCTCAGCGATCCGCGGCACGGCCTAACCTTTCCTTTGTACATGAACCATGCCCCTCCTTCCTCACCATGCCACCATCTTCTCTTATATATACAAGCGGTAGTCATCCATCCACATGCGGGATGCGCATGCGACTTGGACTTGGGGCTTGGACGCCGGGCGGTGGCAGAAGGCGATGCTTTCCCTGTGACTCTGCGTTAGGATTGTAGTCCACCAGGTGCGGCACGCTGTCGCGGAGCATGTGCCACTGGTCGTTGGCCGCCAGGCTGAACGCCGGCGCGAACAGCGAGTGGCACACCCCCGCGAATGTCACGATCGCCAGCCCCACCATCGTGTTGGATCCAAGAACCCGTGTGAGCATCACCCACCTAGTGAGTTGTTCATCTCCTCAATCCAAATTGGGTGTCTCCGGCGTGTCGCCGCTGATCTAGCCAAATGTGAGGGCGATGAGCACGGCGGCCAGGAAGTTGGTGATGGAGTAGTCGAGGTACTGTTGGAAATATGAGCAAATTACTAAGAGTTTTAATCCGAATAAACAGAAGATAAATCATAACGGCACTAGCAGAAATTAAACTAATCATGCGAACTAGCATAGTAGATGAACAAATCACATCTAGGGCACATACTAGAAACATGAATTCTACCATGATCTCGAACAGAAAGGATAGAATCACATACGGTGCAGCGGGAGCAGCACCGCCGATGTTGGTATTGTCTCCCATGTCGTTGAGGACGAGGCTGCCGTTGTTGGGGAAGAAGTTGTCGTTGGCGAAGTCGTCGCTGTCAGCAGTCGCGCGAGTGCAGTCCCCAAAAACATGATCGCCCCTCTCCCATACAGGATCAGGAGAGGCGGGGTTCCGGAGGCCTGATGTCCCTTCTCGCGGTGCACGCCGAAAGGAGGGATGGAGAAAACTTGCGTAGCGGCGCAATGATCTGGAACGGTGGTGCGAAACCATACAAAGTGGCGGTGGCTAGGGTAGACATCTGCCTGACTATATAGTGCGGGCCAGGTAGGTCGTGGGAGTAAACCCCACGTCTAAGTCGCGATACAAAAGAATCGGAAACGCTTCAGTAATTAATGCGTCTGTTAATTATTAATTAATTACTCATTAATTTTTCCGAGCAGCAAAAACATAGACAACATGCATAGCTTTGTCCTCGGCTCGGTTCAATCCCGCAACCCACGGCGCGTCGTGACGAGGCATGGCGTTGCGAGGCGAGTGAGGAGGAGGAGCGTGCGTGTAGGTCTCTTCTTCTCATGCTCATACAAATGGTAGAAGAGCTCACCTTATAAAGAGGTGCAACTCTCACTCAACTTCTGTCGTGGGACTAAACTTTAGTCTCACTCACTCCACTCACATGTGTGCATGAATGGGCCAAGAGAATTTCAGAATTTTAGTTGGGCTTTGGGCCAAAGGCCTACTAGCAAAATTCCAACAATCCCCACAAAGTCTCATTGGCACATCTCATCATTTAGTTCCAAAATATTGTTTATATACCGCTGGTCAGTGGAGACTGTAACATTGAACTTCCATGCAGAGATTTATGATACACTAGATCACAACTTGAATAGTGGACTATGCCTTGAACTACAAGTTTTCTGCGAGACTAGTTTCACACAAATTCTTGACCGATACTGGGCTGCTGCAAGGCTTCCCCACGGGTGGAGCGTATACGTCATACTCCAGGGCCTTTCATGAATTTATTAGAGAACACCCAATTCTCACAGACTGCGATGTTAACAGTCAAATTCATATAGGTGTGTTCCTCAGGAGATGCTCCGCAGGAAAACATCTCTGCTTACTCAAATAAGCCACTTGGAACATATTAACATAAATATCAACCTGCCATGCAGATCAAGAGAGTATTGCATCTTTACGGAGTGGGATAATTAAAATAGGGATACTCTCCTCTCAGCTGATCAACAGCTTGTCTCCCACTTCTACTTCACGGATCTCCGATCACATAGAGTAGGTTACCACTATGGACAACTCATGCGGTGGGTCTCAAACCCATCTCCATCGATGCGTTATCTATCACATTATGTGATAGACCCTTTGTGGAGGGATCTGTCAAGTTTTTTGACGTTTGGATATAATCCAACATAATAACTCCAGAGTTCCTCAGTTTTCTAACAGATTTTAGTCTCCTCTTCACATGCCTTGAGGACTTCATATTATCCTTAGAACTGTTTATCTTGACGATCACATTTTGATTATCACAGTTCATCAGGATAGGGGGTATTGGTTTTTCAACCATAGGTAAGTCCATCAATAGCTCACGAAGCCACTCTGCTTCAACAGTGGCAGTGTCTAATGCTGTGAGTTCTGCTTCCATACGTGACCTCGTTAAGATGGTCTGCTTGTAAGACTTCTAGGAAACAACGCCACCACCAAGTGTAAAAACATAACCACTCACTACAAAAAAATACACTTCTGTGATGATACGTGTTTGTCACAGTAGGTCATGTTTTCTGTGATGCATGTACATCCATGACGATTTTATGATAGAATCAAGATAGTCATACTTGTGCTGTCATAGAAGTGTTCCATGACATTACCAAAATTATCATCACGGAAGTGTCCACTTCCATGACGATAAATCGCGCGTCACAGAAGTGCTTTCGTCAAGGGTGACCGACACGTGGCATCCACTGTAACGGAACGCTGTTAAGCTATCGGGTCGAGTTTTGGATCCGATAACCCGTTAAGAGCCCCGACCAATGGGGATTTTCCACGTGTAAAATCATCATTGGCTGGAGGAAACACGTGTCGGCTCATCATTGGACAGATGTCATCCACTCATTGGACAAAAGGCGCCTATGATACGTCGACATGTGGCACGGCCCAACAGAGGCCCATTCCTGTGAAAAGGCCGACCCGTTTGACTTGGTCATAAGGTGGCGGGCCGGCCCACGGAAAGCCTCTTAACAGCCTGTTCGCATATAGCCCATTTACAACCCACAAACACATGGCCCATTACGGCCTATCTGAATTAGGCCCAGTAGCATCATCTGGGCCGTCCAATATGATTCCAGCCCGTTTTAACTTCCGGCCCATGTATGGCCCATGACGTCTTTCGGCCATAAGAGGCCCTTTGTAACTCTTGGCCCATTAATGGCCCGTGCTGAAACTGGCCCGTAATGAACAATGTATCACTTTATACCCATTAGCGGCCCATTATTCCATTGGACCGTTTGCAGCCCATGTTATCTTTCGGCCTTCTCAGGGCCCATTTATTCTTCTTGGGCTCATTTCCAGCATTCGGTTACTTACGGCCAGTTACTGTCATTTTCTGCTTGTGGGCCAAATTCAGCCCGTTGTTACAGTCGGCCCGTTTGTGGCCCGTTAATACCTTGGGCTATTTTCATTGCATCATCAAATACAACCTATTAATGACGGCCCGTTATGGTCGGCCCATGAACGGACGATTCCAACTCTAGCCCGTTTACGACCATAATGCGGTCTGTTATTGGCCCATATTTGGCCGATCGATCATCCGACCCATATAAGGCCCATTGATGATACGACCCGTAGAAGGCCCATTGTGTCTACGGCCCGTAGAAGGCCCATTGTTTCTAGGGCCCGTAGAAGGCTCATTGTTTCTACGGCCGGTAGGAGGCCTAGTGCCACTACAGTAAATATGTAGCCCATGGTTATCGTGGCCTAGTTTTAAAAAATAGGTTATTGCGGAAACTAGCAAACCACGGAAAAACAACTGCACTGACTACAAACAAACAAATAAACAAGACAACAAGGAAATAAATAAGCAAGCAACTTATGCTAGGCTATCACTGCTATTACACATATTACATCCACTGGGCATCAAAGTTCGCCTCCAGTGCAAATATAAGGAACAAAGCAGCATATAAACGCAGCAGCAAAACAAGTCCAGAACTGAAACCACTTCAGAAGAGCTCAAGAAACAATATCCTGGGTACCCATAATGCTGGCAAGATGCTTAGCAAGGTTATTAACTTTCTCTTGTTTGGCGCTTAAATCCTCCAGCGCTTGTTGTTGCACAAGAAAGTACGCATCTGAATTCTGCAGGGACTTCCTCGGTCCTTCGGCTTCTTGCCGCAACACAGCTGACTGATGCCTTTTAGCTTGTAGCTGAGACTGAAGAAGCCGAAGTGATTCAGGCAGCGAGTTCAAAGAGCTTGTGCCAGCGGTACTGGCCAGTAACTCGAACACTACATCAACACAAGACTGTGGGGTTTTCTCACTGTCTACAAGATCATTTTTATCACCTTTCTTGGAGACCAACAGGGTTGTCTCACTATTTTGAACCTTATCTACATTACTTTCTCTACCATTGCATAGCGGGGTGCTCTTCTCCAACATTCTGTTTGCACACTACAAGAGAAACAAGCAGACACATCACATGTTTAGCTTGTAGTATACGAAACTCATTTTGGTAAACCGATTCAGTAGTAAGGTGAAAGCACAAGTGCTCTCTAGGTGGTTTTGGTAATTAATATCAACATATCTCTTGTTGGACTAACACTTTTATCTAGTATATTTCAGACAAGTTCAACAATGAAGTGGCATGGACTAAAGGATGTGGAACTCCTTCAAGATGCTAAGGACAAGGGATTGGCTAAAGCTTCAAGCTCAAGACTCTTCATTTTATACTTCAGTGATCCAAGATCACATTGAGTCTATAGGAAAAGCCAATACTATCAGGGAGGGATGAGGTGTTGCTTAATGAGTCTCTTGCTTCATGTGCTTAGTGATATGCTCTAAAACCCTCAACTACTTTCTCACATCCACATATGACCTAAACCTAAAGCCCAAATCGGTCACACCGATTCTTTCTATCCGGCTCCACCGAGTTCAGATGTCATAGCCACTGCCACAAACCCTAGGAAAATCGGTCTCACCGATAGGGATCTCGGTCTCACCGAGATGGGATTGTAATCTCTCTGTGTATGTCCATTATCAAAATCGGTCTTACCGAGTTTGAGCAATCGGTCCTACCGAGATTACAATGCAAACTCTCTGGTTAACTTATTACCAAAATTGGTCCCACCAAGTTTGAGTAATCGGTCCCACCGAGTTTGCCTGACCAACTCTCTGGTTAGCTAATTACCAAAATCGGTCCCACCGAGTTTGTGTAATCGGTCTCACCGAGATTACGTTATGCCCTAACCCTAACCATATCGGTCCTACCGAGTTGCATTTCGGTCCAACCGAAAATCCTAACGGTCACTAGGTTTACTAAATCGGTCTGACCGAGTTTGTTGATTCGGTCCCACGAGATTGGTAAATTGTGTGTAATGGTTAGATTTTGTGTGGAGGCTATATATACCCCTCCACCTCCTCTTCATTCATGGAGAGAGCCATCAGAACAAACCTACACTTCCAACTTACCAGTTCTGAGAGAGAACTACCTACTCATGTGTTGAGGCCAAGATATTCCATTCCTACCATATGAATCTTGATCTCTAGCCTTCCCCAAGTTGCTTTCCACTCAAATCTTCTTTCCACCAGATCCAAATCCTATGGGAGAGAGTTGAGTGTTGGGGAGACTATCATTTGAAGCACAAGAGCAAGGAGTTCATCATCAACACACCATTTGTTACTTCTTGGAGAGTGGTGTCTCCTAGATTGGCTAGGTGTCACTTGGGAGCCTCCGACAAAGATTGTGGAGTTGAACCAAGGAGTTTGTAAGGGCAAGGAGATCGCCTACTTCGTGAAGATCTAACACTAGTGAGGCAAGTCCTTCGTGAGCGACGGCCATGGTGGGATAGACAAGGTTGCTTCTTCGTGGAACCTTCTTGGGTGGAGGCCTCCGTGGACTCGCGCAACCGTTACCCTTCGTGGGTTGAAGTCTCCATCAACGTGGATGTACGATAGCACCACCTATCGGAACCACGCCAAAAACATCCGTGTCTCCAACTGCGTTTGAATCCTCCAAAACCCTTCCCTTTACATTCTTGCAAGTTGCATGCTTTACTTTCCGCTGCTCATATACTCTTTGCATGCTTGCTTGCTATGTGTTGTGAATGTTAAACTTGTGCCTAAACTCCACTTAAACTTAAATTTGCTAAAAACTGCAACTTTGGTACTTAGTGTCTAATCACCCCCTCTAGACACCTCTTCTCAAGGTCCTACAAGTGGTATCAGAGCATTGGTCTTCATTTCTTTGGTTTAATGACCATTGGAGGAAGATGGATGAGTCTACTTTGGGGAGTCTTAGACATAGAGTGCCTATACTTGATGGAGAGTATTTCCAGGAGTGGAAAAATGAGATGCTTGTAATTTTCAATCAATATCATTTGAACAAGTACATTGCTAGTCCTTGTGCACCTTATGTTTGTCCTATGCATCCTACCCTTGATGAGTCTATTGACATGATTAGGAATGTTAGAACTGTTACTCTTATCACTAGAGGCTTGCCTAGAAACTTGATTATAAAACTGCCTACTCTTGAGTGTGCTTACACTATATGGAAATTTCTTGAGGAACGATTTCCTGATTATTCTTTGAAAAATCTAGATGAAATTCTTCATAAGTCTATTGTCTTGACTAAGATGAATTCCAATGATCCCATGTTTGGTGATCGTCTATTTGAACTTACTAATCTTATGCGTGCCAAAGGAAATGTTGGAATTATTAGCAATATCATTTCCGAAGATACTAGAATTCATAGAGGAGATTATTGTCAAAGTCATACTAATGAATCACTCTCACTAGGAATTGATCCACCACATGACAATGTTGAACATGGATACTATGATGTGGATGATGATGATGACTTTGATCTTGATGATGTAATGAGACATTTTGGTCTTATGGAAAATCTTCGGGGATATATGGCAGGAGGAAAGGAATGGGTCCTTGACAGTGGATGTACCGATCACATGACCGGAGATAAAGACATGTTTCGTGAGCTTGCTGAAAATGATAGTCCTCAAAAGTATGTCACTTTCGGTGACAACTCAAAGGGTAAGGTGGCCATATCACATGACAGCTCCATTCAGAATGTTATGCTCATTGAATCTCTTGGCTACAACTTACTTTCAGTATCTAGACTTGCTGATTTCGGTTTCAATGTCCTATTTACTGAAGTAGATTGCCAAGTGTTTCGTCGAGACAATCATAAAATGGTCTTTATCGGCATACGTAGAGGTGATTTATACATTGTTGATTTCACTAAAAAGGCTCAACCTAAAACTTGCTTCATTGCTAAATCCTCAAAAGGATGGTTATGGCATAGACAACTAGGTCACGTTGGCTTGAGAAACCTTGACAAGCTTATTAAAGGGAATCATATCCTTGGTGTTAATGATGTCATATTTGATAAGGATAGACTTTGCAGTGCTTGTCAAGCAGGTAAACAGGTTGGAGGAAGGCATCCCGTGAAGAACATCATGACCACAAGGAGGCCACTTGAGCTACTGCACATGGATCTTTTTGGTCCCAACTCTTACAAGAGTCTCGGTGGAAATTCTTTTGGTCTAGTTATAGTTGATGATTTTTCAAGATTTACATGGGTGTTCTTTCTCGATGATATCCAAAAGATCTTCAAAAACTTCGCTAGGAAGGCCCAAAATCACTTTGAAGTGAAGATCAAGAAGGTTCACAGCGACAACGGAACAGAGTTCAAGAACGCAAATGTGGACACCTTTCTTGACGAAGAAGGGATTTCACACAAGTTCTCGGCTACGTACACACCTCAACAAAATGGAGTTGTTGAGAGGAAGAACCGGACGCTCATCAAAATGGCGAGAATGATGCTTGATGAGTACAAGACACCGAAGCACTTTTGGGCTGAAGCGGTTGAGACAGCTTGTCATGCAACAAATCGCCTGTATCTTCACAAGCTACTCGGCAATACGACATACGAGCTCCTCACCGGTAACAAACCCCAAGTTGGATACTTTCGAGTATTCGGCTCAAAGTGCTACATTCTTGATAAGCATCGTCGTTCTAAATTTGCTTCTAAGTCTCATGAAGGTTTCCTACTAGGTTATGGGTCAAACTCTCACACATACCGTGTCTACAACAATTTCACCCGAAAGGTTGAAGAGACGGTAGATGTGAAGTTTGATGAATCTAACGGCTCGCAAGTAGAGCAATTGCCAATTGATGTAGGAGACAAAGATCCTTCGGAAGCAATCCAAGACTTGTCTATTGGCAAGGTTCGTCCAACGGAGGTGAAGGAGAGTACCTCGTCCGTCCAAGTGGAAGCTTCTACTTCATGACAAGGTGAACCAAGAGTTGATACGGAAGCATCCACAAGTGGGACACACCAAGATGAAGAAAACGAGGAAGTCCATCAAGAACGTCAACAACCTCCTTCTCCACCACGACAAGAGAACGACAACGCCAACAATCAGGAAGAAGAAGAAGAAGAAGAAGATGAAGAAGATGTTCAACCAAGAACCAAGCAAAAGCTTTCACGAGTTCGAGCAAGAATTGCTAAAGACCATCCCGTCGAGCAAATCTACAATGATATTCAAACCGGGAGAATCACTCGCTCTAAAACTCGTTTAGCTAACTTTTGTGAAAACTATTCTTTCATCTCTAGCATTGAACCTATGAAGGTCGAAGAAGCATTGGAAGATCCGGATTGGATAAATGCTATGCATGAAGAGCTACACAACTTTGAGAGAAACCAAGTTTGGACATTGGTTGAGAAGCCCGACAACAACCACAACATCATCGGTACCAAATGGGTGTTTCGCAACAAGCAAGATGAAGATGGACAAGTAGTTCGCAACAAAGCACGTCTCGTCGCCCAAGGCTACACACAATTCAAAGGTATGGACTATGGTGAGACTTATGCTCCCGTTGCTAACTTGAGTCTATTCGCATCTTACTTGCCTATGCTAATCACCATGATATCACATTGTACCAAATGGACATTAAAAGTGCTTTTCTAAATGGTGAAATAGAGGAGGAAGTTTATGTTAAACAACCTCCCGGCTTTGTCAATCCTAAGAAACCAAATCATGTTTACAAACTTCACAAAGCTCTTTATGGTCTTAAACAAGCTCCTAGAGCTTGGTACAAATGCTTAACTAAGTTTCTTCTTGGAAAGGGATTTGAAATTGGGAAAATTGATTCTACTCTTTTTTACTAAAAGGGTTAATGGAGAATTATTTGTATGCCAAATTTACGTTGATGATATCATATTTGGATCAACTAACCCTCATTTTAGTGAGAAGTTTGGAAAGCTAATGTCGGAGAAGTTTGAGATGTCAATGATGAGTGAACTCAAATTCTTTCTTGGGTTGCAAATCAAGCAAACTAAGGAAGGTACTTTTGTCTCTCAAACAAAGTACACTAAGGACTTATTCAAGAAGTTCAATATGCAAGAGTGCAAAGGTATGTCTACACCCATGCCTACTAGTGGACATCTTGATTTGACCAAAGATGGTGAACCAGTTGATCAAAAGGTTTATCGCTCTATGATTGGTTCATTATTATACCTATGTGCTTCACGTCCCGATATTATGATAAGTGTGTGCATGTGTGCAAGATATCAAGCTGCTCCTAAAGAATGTCATCTTAAGGCTGTGAAAAGGATAGTGAGATACTTAATTCATACACCAAATTTTGGCATTTGGTATCCTAAGAGGGCCTCTTTCGATCTTGTTGGCTACTCCGACTCGGACTATGCCGGAGACAAGATTGATAGAAAGTCCACTTCGGGTACTTGTCAATTTCTTGGTAGATCTCTTGTGTCTTGGTCGTCCAAGAAACAAAACTCAGTATCCTTATCCACCACCGAAGCGGAATTCATTGCCGCTGGTTCATGTTGTGCTCAGTTACTTTGGATGACCCAAACTCTTAAAGATTATGGGATATATGTGAAACATGTTCCATTGCTTTGTGACAATGAAAGTGCTATCAAAATTGGACATAATCCTGTGCAACATTCTCGAACTAAGCATATTGAAGTTCGTCATCATTTCATTCGAGATCATGTTGCTAAGGGTGACATTGATATTAAGCATGTTCGCACCGAAAAGAAATTAGCGAATATATTCACTAAACCTCTTGATGAGAAAGTGTTTTGCAGGTTAAGAGGAGAATTGAACATCATTGATGCTTCAAACTTGGAGTAGTAACTCCATTGGATACATGCAAGACATGAGCTTATGACTAATCCTTGATATTTCTCTTATGATGAAAATCTTATATCTTGGACATATTTGCTTCTTGCATGTTATCTAACCCATGTAGGTACTTGGTTGAATCAAATTCAATGAGATTGTAACCAACTCACATCTTGAGAAATCTCTACATCACCAAGTCTCTATACAAAGGTGGTTGAAGACAAGGAAGCACGAAACCATTCAAACATATCCTTTGACAAATTCTATGTTGAGCTTCATGATTGTCATTTTTGGATACACAAGTGCTCTTCCTTGCAAGAACTAACCCATGTAGGTAGATGGACTCAAATTCCAAGTGGTTCTCCCAACTCTTAGCTCCATCAACCTTGAGTAACCCACACAAGTTCAACTACATGATCAACACCACCAACCAAGGTATGTTATTCCATCTTAGAGAAGCTTTACTCCGAGTCATGAGCTAAAGCAACTCGACAAGATGAGAATACATCAAGATGCTTAAACGAAAAATGGTAACCCCATTTTGAGCTTAAACGATGAGTATGACCTATGATCAAGTGACCTCACTTGACTCCTAAGTCAATATACTCTAACATAGGTGACTTTGTCGCCGACCATCTCTAGATGAAGTTCTCTTGTGTTCGTCTCTGTGTTTTTTGCATTTTTCTCATGCATATTTGTTTCCCCTTTCCTAAAAAACTTCATCTAGGTTTATTTCTTTTCTTTTTGTTTGCTCTGCATTTTATGCATCCAATTCATTGCATATCATTTAGTTAATTCCTTGCAAATCTTTGTGAGAACCTATTAGTCTAGTGAGCTGAGGTGACAAGTGTTTTCTCTGCGATGAACTCGGTTCCACTGATTAGTTATTTTTGGTCCAACCGAATTCTTTCGGTACAACCGAAGCATACAACTCGGTGCCACTGATTTCACCACAGGAAAAACAGTTTGCCACTTATTCTGTGTTTCGTCTGTTCCAACTCCACTCAATGAATCTTGTCCTCTACAAGCATCACATTTTTACAAATGCTTTGTGCTGTGACTCAAGGATCAAACCCATTCACGACAAATTCCAGAAGCCCTTCTTGGAAATTGATGTCAAAGGGGGAGAAAGAGATCACATCAAAGCTTATCATTTAGAGAGAGATCACATCAGAGAATATCACTTCCACAGGGGGAGAGAGAGATCTCCAGGGGGAGAAAATACTCAAGTAGAAAGTATTTCTCAAGGATCCTAGATGCTTGGTGTTCAAGAGGAGAGATATCACATGTCTTATTGAGGGGAAAAGACATGTTCATATGTGCTTATTTGCATTAGTTTGCACTAGCTCTGTTCATTCATATTCTTTCAGCTCTGATTTTCTGTTCCCTATCTTCTCCCAGTATCCCATGCTAGATTAAGGGGGAGCAAGACATCTAAGGGAAAGAAATCATGTAAATTCATTGCATATCTTTACTCTTGGGGACATGTCTAATCCAATGTGGTACTTAGTACTCACTCTCTTCATGTCATCCCAGTCTTGGTATTCTTGTGGTTTCTTCTGTTTGCCCTGGTTAGTGGATGTACCTGTGTTATCTAACCTTGTTTGTGCAGGTTCATTCCATCCTAAGCCAACTCAAGACTACAAGGTAAGTATATGCATCACAATCATGTGTATGAGGATTTCTTGCTGATGTACATACTGTTTGCAAGAAGGACTCATGAGCATGAAGGTATTTTCTTTGATATTCTTTGCTCTGATGCATATGGCCAAGATACATGTAACACATTGCTTACTCTGCCATGGTTATGCTCTCACATGCTTCTATATTCTATATTTCACATGATTGCATAGCCTATGCTTGTTACATGTCTTTCCAAAGCTTTACTTGCTATTTTTTATATCCTTATCTAAAGCTTTGATGTATGTTGTCATCAATTACCAAAAAGGGGGAGATTGAAAGCACAAGTGCTCCCTAGGTGGTTTTCGTAATTAATGTCAACATATCTCTTGTTGGACTAACACTTTTATCTAGTATATTTCAGACAAGTTCAACAATGAAGTGGCATGGATTAAAGGATGTGGAACTCCTTCAAGATGCTAAGGACAAGGGATTGGCTAAAGCTTCAAGCTCAAGACTCTTCATTTTATACTTCAGTGATCCAAGATCACATTGAGTCTATAGGAAAAGCCAATACTATAAAGGAGGGATGAGGTGTTGCTTAATGAGCCTCTTGCTTCATGTGCTTAGTGATATGCTCCAAAACCCTCAACTACTTTCTCACATCCACATATGACCTAAACCTAAAGCCCAAATCGGTCACACCGATTCTTTCTATCCGGCGCCACCAAGTTCAGATGTCATAGCCACTGCCACAAACCCTAGGCAAATCGATCTCACCGATAGGGATCTCGGTCTCACCAAGATGGGATTGTAATCTCTCTGTGTATGTCCATTATCAAAATCGGTCTTATCGAGTTTGAGCAATTGGTCCTACTGAGATTACAATGCAAACTCTCTGGTTAACTTATTACCAAAATTGGTCCCACCGAGTTTGAGTAATCGGTCCCACCGAGTTTGCGTGACCAACTCTCTGGTTAGCTAATTACCAAAATCGGTCCCACCGAGTTTGTGTAATCGGTCTCAGCGAGATTACGTTATGCCCTAACCCTAACCATATCGGTCCTACCGAGTTGCATTTCGGTCCCACCGAGTTTGAGTATTCGGTCCCACCGAGTTTGCCTGACCAACTCTCTGGTTAGCTAATTACCAAAATCGGTCCCACCGAGTTTGTGTAATCGGTCTCAGCGAGATTACGTTATGCCCTAACCCTAACCATATCGGTCCTACCGAGTTGCATTTCGGTCCCACCGAAAATCCTAACGGTCACTAGGTTTACTAAATCAGTCTGACCGAGTTTGTTGATTCGGTCCCACCGAGATTGGTAAATTGTGTGTAACGGTTAGATTTTGTGTGGAGGCTATATATACCCCTCCACCTCCTCTTCATTCGTGGAGAGAGCCATCAGAACAAACCTACACTTCCAACTTACCAGTTCTGAGAGAGAACTACCTGCTCATGTGTTGAGGCCAAGATGTTCCATTCCTACCATATGAATCTTGATCTCTAGCCTTCCCCAAGTTGCTTTCCACTCAAATCTTCTTTCCACCAGATCAAAATCCTATGAGAGAGAGTTGAGTGTTGGGGAGACTATCATTTGAAGCACAAGAGCAAGGAGTTCATCATCAACGCACCATTTGTTACTTCTTGGAGAGTGGTGTCTCCTAGATTGGCTAGGTGTCACTTGGGAGCCTCCGACAAGATTGTGGAGTTGAACCAAGGAGTTTGTAAGGGCAAGGAGATCGCCTACTTCGTGAAGATCTACCGCTAGTGAGGCAAGTCCTTCGTGGGCGACGACCATGGTGGGATAGACAAGGTTGCTTCTTCGTGGACCCTTCTTGGGTGGAGCCCTCCATGGACTCGCACAACCATTACCCTTCGTGGGTTGAAGTCTCCATCAACATGGATGTACGATAGCACCACCTATCGGAACCATGCCAAAAACATCCGTGTCTCTAACTGCGTTTGAATCCTCCAAAACCCTTCCCTTTACATTCTTGCAAGTTGCATGCTTTACTTTCCGCTGCTCATATACTCTTTGCATGCTTGCTTACTATGTGTTGTGAATGTTAAACTTGTGCCTAATCTCCACTTAAACTTAAATTTGCTTAAAACTGCAACTTTGGTACTTAGTGTCTAATCACCCCCCTCTAGACACCTCTTCTCAAGGTCCTACATAAGGTGGACAGGATAATAGCATGAAACAAACATATACATATGTACTATGGTCACTGTATTGTCCATATCATTCTAGTTTATGTTGCCTAATCAAGATAGAGACATAGTTCAACTCATATATTTTTAAGACAAAGCAGCATAGACAGAATATAAGTGTGAGAAACTACACAACATTGGCAACACTTGTAATGTGCATCACATGAGAACATAACTATTTATACAATTTAAACAGAAATCAACATAGAGCAAGAAGTTAGAGCAGAAATCCAGTTAAAGAAATAGGTTTAAAACATACCTGTTGCGCCATTGGAGTTTCAATTGGATCCTTCAAATTCGAAAGTAGTTGTTATGAGTAAATACAATGATGCAACAATAAGGGAGTATGGACCATAGCTATGGAATCTGACCTAAGAAAAGTTGCTCTTCTGCTTTAAACGTGGAGTTTGGGTTAGCTGTGGTGGTCTTCATGCTTTGGGCACTGCAGTAGCTTTACAAACTGCTCGTGTGGGGGTACTCTGTGGTGGACATGGTGCTTTGTCAACTAGAAGTGGGTTACTATCCGCTGGGGTTGTGGTTAGATGGGTTGTAGCTGGTTCTCTGCCCAATGGTGTAAGTGTGCAATCTGGAACAGTCTCGATTATGTGTGGTGGGGCTAGTTTGTGGGCCAATACAACCATGGTTCTATCTGCATCGACGGGTAGCACTGTCTTTTGTGAAGAACGGGATTTTGCTCCCTTAGATACTGCCATCACCCCTCCAATTCAAATGGTTGATAAACAAGAAAAGAAATTGAATGTACAGACATTGTATGATAGACAAATGTGGTAATTCACATATATGTTTTCTAACCAAACAAGACAGCATGACACAATTTCACATATATGATGCCTAACTAAACATGATATAATGACACAGTTTCAGATATATGATGGATAACTTAACAGGATATAATGGCATAATTCAACATATGATGAGTACCTAAACAGGATGACATGACAAAACTATATGATGTCTTTCTAAAATAGGTTGTGATGAAATAATTCACATACATGTTGTCTAAGTATACAAGATGGCATGATATAATTGACATAATTGATTCATATACTAAGCAGCTGGCACTCGCATGCATGATATCTAAACTAAGCAGATGGAATTCAATATTGTGCATATGATGTCTAAACTAAGCAATGCAAGACACCATATGGATCATATGAGAAATATAAAACATTGCAACTTAGAGCATACACCTTAGGTGGGATATAGGACTGGTCATCTGTCTTTGAATCCTCCTCTGAGGAGCTCCCTGTAACCATCGAGATATATGCTTCAACAGGTACCATTGCCTGCTCTGAAGACCTTGTTTTCACTCCAGATGTTTCCATAACCGGCTCAAATGGCTGATACACATGAATAGTAGTTCAATATACACAGATTGTCGACAAATGGAATACATAATGAAAAAAAGATGGCATGAGATAATTCACATATATGATGCATGGCTACATGGCAGTGCATAATTCACATATATGATAACTGGCTGAAAAACATGGCGTTGCATAATTCACATATCTGATATAGAAAGCAAACAGGAGGCATTCACACAAAGCATGTCTAATCTAAGCAGATGGCATGGCAATGCAAGACACCATATGCATGATATGAGCAATATAACCCAGCCAAGTTAGAGCATGCACCTCTGGGGGGGGGATATGACTGGTCATCTGTCTCTGAATCCTCCTCTGAGGAGCTATCTATAACTAGCAAGAAATCTGCATCGACAGGTAGCACTGACTGCTCAGAAGACCTTGTTTTCACTCTAGATTTTCCCATGACCGACTCAAATGGATGATGCACAGGAAGAGTAGATGAATGTATAAACATTGTTGACAAATGGAATACATTATGGAAAAAATATGGCACGATACAATTCACATATACGATGACTGGCTAAACAGGATGGCATTGCATGATTCACGTATATGATGCTTGGCTAAAGAAGATGGCATTGCATAATTCCCATATACTCCCTCCGTTCCTAAATATTTGTCTTTTTAGATATTTCAAATGGACTACCACATACGGATGTATATAGACATATTTTAGAGTGTAGATTCAGTCATTTTGTTCCGTATGTAGTCACTTGTTGAAATCTCTAAAAAGATAAATATTTAGGAATGGTGGGAGTATGATATAGAAGCCAAACATGTGGCATTCACATAAAGCAAATCTCAACTAAGCTGATGACATATAAGATGGATAATGTAAGCAATGCAAGGCGCCATATGCATGATATGACCAACATCGGCATGCCAGGTTAGAGCAAACACCTCAGCTGGTAAACAGGCGTGGTCGGCTCCTTCTGAATCCCCATCTGAATAGTTATCTTCCTCTGGAA
>NC_041393.1:664939014-664941338 GCF_002162155.2 Triticum dicoccoides
GGCGTTTGCATGACATTATATTCCCACACAACGGTCTTCTCTTTTTCTCTACATGTTCAGTACGATTATGTACAATATCTGACATGCATAATAAAAAAATAGTTAGATTTTGTAAGGCCTAAGGTGTGCATGCAAAAATCAAGACTGATGGTAGCAAACGAGTGGATGGTTCCAAAACTAATGATAGCAGGTAGATTATAGCTTTAGTTTAAAAAGATAGACAATGGATCATCTATTGTTTGTTGCCCACCCAACATGAACCACATAGAAGACCCCAGATGAACCAGATACTAGACATATACTATTCATTGCTGGCTCGATATGAGACCCATGGGCATTTCAAAACTCAAGTTTGAATGATAAAGTAGCAATTAATAATAACCGATGTATAACGTAAGAAAACACGAAAGACTACGGCCTCTCTTCCGGAACTGTGTAGTCCTCAGGTTCATCTGCTCAGTCGAAGATGGTAATGCAAATGGCGTGGCTGCCGGCAACGGGGAAGATGATCTGAGGCGGTGTTCTGCAGGGGGATCTCTGCTGCAGTGAACACTTCTGTCGATTGTGCACCTCAGGTGGGGTGGATGACGGCATGGCAGGAGCAGGACATAACACACATAGTTTTCTTTGATGCCTATCTGAAAATGACGTAAATCTGTAAGGGCTCCTTAGAATTGGAGGATTCTATAAACGCAGGGACAAGAAAACACATGAATAGGATAGGAATGCACGTGCAAAACAGAGCATTTGGAAACATAGGATTTCAGTCAACCTGGGTGTTTGGTTCACATGAATTGGAAGAACACAGGAATGGAGAAACGTGGTCAAATTAAAGTCAAACCACATGAAAATAAAAAAAATAAGAATCTTATTATGCCAGTAATGCAATTAGTTCTGTTCTTCATGCATATTAATTTGAAAAGGACGTCCAAGTGAATAAAATTCCTACGTTTTTTCTTCGAAAGAGACACCAAAGGAAAAAAATCCTCTAGTTTTGCTTTGCTCCACTCCTTCTAACAGATTTGCATGAATAGTAGTTCCATAGCAAAGGATCCTTGAGGGATCGACATGAATCCAGAGTAAAAAAGTAATGCGACGAGTGTACAACCTCTTTGGCATAGCCTTGTGGACCTCAGCATCATTGGGTTGGACGTGGAGGATGGTGATGCTGGTGTGACTGTCGAAGGCAGGGAAGAAGATCCGAGGCCTCTGGAAACGGTGTCGAGGGTATTGCTCCGCTGTGATGGATGGTTCCATCATTGGAGCAGCTCCAGTGAGGTGTATGGCGACGAGGCTGAAGCAGGACAAGACAGACAACGTTAATCTGAAGTGGGACCCTAGTATCATCTGCAATGGATGATGTAAGATACATCACCAAAAAGTGCTAGATGTAAAACGCATCAGCCGCGCCACGACCACTCCGACAGATGCTGTAAGTACCGTTCACTCAAAACTTAACTGAAGAAAATGAACTTTACAATCGAAACTGAATTTTATTATCGAAACTGATTGAACTAGTAGCAGAGCATTGCAATATATGTTTTGAGTGTTCGAGCACTAGTAGCAGAGAAGCAGTGATCTAAATCAGTAGACACTCGAGCAGGGAACACACTAGCAGAGAGCAAGTCATGCAGTAGCACCGCGAGCGAGTGCTAAAGCAGCAACTCCTGTAGCTGCCGGAGGTCGTGCAGCAGCAGTAGCAGCGCAAGCGAGAGCAAGAGCAGAGCAGCAGCATGAACGAAAGCAAGAGTAGTGCAGCAGCGCGACTGACAGCAAGAACAGAGCCGCAGCGCAAGCGAGAGCCGGAGCAGCTGCAACTAGTGCCGTTGTGGAAGTCGCCACCGAGGAAGCAACGACATGGGGGAGAGACGCCGTGGATGATGTGGCCGGCGACGGCGCCGTCGATGGAGACCTGCCATGTCTGCTCGGTATTGAGCACCGGCAACCCCGTGAGATCGAATAAAAGATAAAATGCAGCGGTGAGTGCAGAATCTCCTTGGTGGCGCCGACTTAGCCTCGGCTTCATCAGAGGAATTGGTGAGGGTGTTGTAGTTCCGGTGGGTCAGGTCAAGACAGAGTTGTGGGGATTGAGGTGGCGTGATAGACGAGGCGAACATCGGGGCAGCTCCTTGGAGGTGGAGGATGGGGCGGCTGATCCAGCGGAACGACGAGATCGACGACAGATCCTCATCCAGTGCGGTGGATGAGGGACAGCGAGCTGTTGCGGTGGACGACGTAGTCAGGGAAGAGTCTCCGGCCAGGCGGTGGTCGGGAGGCCGACGGAGGAGCATGGGGTTTCGCGGGTTTTGGCGGCCTTAGTGTAT
>NC_041393.1:664941717-664967679 GCF_002162155.2 Triticum dicoccoides
AGCCAAGCTTAGGGACGCACTTGTCCTAAATGTAGGGTAAGTTAATAGCGTACCCCCACCGATTTTGACACCGCGACGTGGAGCTTCATTTCCGGCTGAGGGGTAGAAGGGGGATTTCGCGTGTCTGGGCTGCGGGACCGATTTCGATGAGGAGGGAGTTTCGCGTGCGTCGAAATTTCGGGATAACAAGGCGCGACACGGGTTGAAGAGGCGGGAGTTTCAAAGCAGGTGAGACAAAAGATACTAGAGCTTGAAAATTTCTGGATAACAAGGTGCGGATTCCTTGTTCGGCAGAAGAAACTTAACGTGTAAAAAACAATTCATACAAGATACAAGAGAGTCATGTCCCCATTTACTATATTGCTATAGATTCCATTGAAAAAACTACAAGAAAAATGTAAAAAAAATCAGGAGAACAAGATTACCTTGCACAGTACCAAATCGATTCACACTTCCCTCAACAACAACAAAAAACAAATCAATTCCGACCAAAATAAAGAGTAATGTCCCTTTTTATATGATTACAAATGCCAGGATCTCGAATTTCAATTTTTAAATCCACGCTGTTGAATTCGAATATATCGTTAGGTGACCTTGCGTTTATAATTGATGTAGTGTACATTTTGATCTTCCATCATATATGAACATTTTACTCCACCATGTGAACATATATATTGTCGTCTACCATATGGACTAAATTTGAATCAATTTTCCTTATTTGAATACGATTGTTGTCAAGTTATACAATAATTTAAAAATTATCTTGATAACAAAAAACATGCATATAGCAGTAATCATATTTCACTGTGAACTACATGTACCATACGCTCTCCAATTCAAATATTTGTATCCATTTTATGTTGAATTCAAATCATAGTACATTATTGGTCTAGGTAGCGAGATGTTTGGGATAATCTAAACCCTGTTTTCATATGTATAGTTTTTGGCTGAATTGGGACAAGTTTTGGTATAAGCTTCTTGCAAAACAGGAGATTCTCTCAACAAGCCTCGTGGTTCCGAGAGGGAACGTGTCACCTTTGTGTGCGAAACGATATACCCTACCTCCCCCTTGATTTTCTTTACAGAGGCAACATAGAACTATATGAGTGCCCTGTTAAATTTTGGAATTATTTCAGGTTCGTTTGGCCTTTTTATACATTAATTGAGTTTCTGGACTTTTAAAGTGCATAATCTAAATATGAACTGCATGCACATGCTCCGGTGCACCAAACTTGGTTGAAAAATCACATGTGTGTCCTTGGTTGAATTTCTAGGTCCCATGGAAGAAATGAGAATGAAATTCAAACATCTGGGCGTCGTGACTCGGCCGAGAACATGGAGAAACTTAGATTTTAAATTCATGTAAATCCAAAACTCGCCTGGAAATCATGAAACTTGGCATGGTGTCATGTCATGGCACTAACATGTTGTGGTAAAAGGTTGGGCCAATTTGGAAGCTCATGGTTCTAAGAGGGAACGTGCCACCTTTGAGTGTGAAACGATATACGCTACCCCCCTTGAGTTTCTTAACAAAGGCAACATAGAACTACATGAGTGCCCTGTTAAATTTTGAAATTATTCTGGGTTCGTTTGTCGTTTTTTATATATTAATTGAGTTTCTGGTCATTTAATGTGCATAAGTCAAATTTTAACTACAAGCACATGCTCTCGTGCACCAAAGTTGGTTAAAAAATCACATTTGTGTCCTCGGGTGAATTTCTAGGTCCTATGCAAGAAATGAGAATAAAATTCAAACATCTGGGCATCGTGGCTCGGCCGAGAACATTGAGAAACTTGGTTTTAAAATTGTTGTAAATCCAAAACACGTCTGAAAATCATGAAACTTGGCATGGGTGTCATGTCATGGTACTACCATGCCGTGGTAAAAAAATTGGCCGAATAGGAACAAATTTAGGTATAAGTTTCTTGCAAATCGAAGCTTCTCTCAAGAAGCCTCATGGTTCTGAGAGGGAACATGCCACCTTTGAGTGCGAAACGATATACGCTGTCCCCCTTGAGTTTATTTACAAAGGCAACATAGAACTACATGAGTGTCCTATTAAGTTTTGGAATTATTCCGGCTTCGTTTGGCCTTTTTTACACATTAATTGAGTTTTTGTTCATTTAACGTGCATAATTCAAATTTGAACTACAAGCACATGCTCCCGTGCACCAAAGTTGGTTGAAAAATCACATTTGTGTCCTCGGGTGAATTTCTAGGTCCCATGCAAAAAATGAGAATAAAATTCATACATCTGGGCATCGTGGCTCGCTCGAGAACATTGAGAAACTTGGTTTTAAAATCATGATACTTGGCATGGTGTCATGTCATGGTAGTACCATGCCGTGGTAAATTTTTTTGGCCGAATAGGAACAAATTTTGGTATAAGCTTCTTGCAAATCGGAGCTTCTCTCAAGAAGGCTCGTGGTTCTGAGAGGGAACGTGTCACCTTTGTGTGCATAATTCAAATTTCAAATACAAGAACATGTTCCAGTGCACCAAAGTTGGTTGAAAAATCACATGTGTGTCCTCGGGTAAATTTCTAGGTTCCATGCAAGAAATGGGAATGAAATTCAAAATTCTGGGCATCATGGCTGGGCTTGAAACATTTAGAAACTTAATTTTTTTAATTCCTGTAAATCCAAAACACGCATGAAAATAATGAAACTTGGCTTGGTGCCATGGCCGATTTGCTAAGGCGCACACATTAACAATCAACAAAGTCATTTTGGAACAAGTGCTGTCACGTTACAATCGGAAAGACAAGTATTATTGAAACCGTGGGCATTCTATTTGCTACCATTTACGTGCCGCCACGCGTCCCCATTTTTTATTAGCTAGGAGGCGCCGTGCAGGGTAGCTATTTGAGTATGAGAGGCGTGTGATCAGACCCCTGCACGTGCTTATCGGGAGGAGAGCCCTTTGACCTCCATCTGCCATACACCTCTCTCCCAAGGTCTCCATTAATGGCGCCCGAGCCTCTGTTTAATGGCGTGGCTATGTCTCACTCGACTGAGATTTAAGAGAGAAAAAGGAAAATCTGAAAGCACGGATCTTGATGTAAGATCCATCGGACCTATATAGCATCTACTGCGACTTATAGCAAGACTGATAAATATATAAGGACGATTAATTGTCTTACATAATTAGAAAGATAATTAAAAAAGCCACATGCGGCTATGCCTGAAATACACAAGGGTAAAAGAAGAAGGAAGACAAGGATCTGGCTCGCTAATCTCTACTTTCTTGATGCGTTGCTGCAGGCCGCGGGAACTAGTCTCCATGGCGAGCGGCAATGAGCTCTTTCATGTCCTCAAGACGCTTCTTGAGAACATCCATGGATTCCTCCACCAGCCTTTGGCGCTCGATGCGGAGCATGTCATTCTCGTCCATAAGTTTCTTGACGATGACGCCGGTCCTCTTCAACAAGGCACTGGTCTCCTCCTGCTGGTCTGCACTTCGGACGATCTTCGCCCTCAACAGGTCGCGCTCGGCCCGGAGCCTCTCATTTCCCTCCCTTTGTTGCCGGATGACGCTGGTAGCCTATTCAAACAAGGCTTTCATGTCGTCCTGCAACCTCGCCCAGCCGGAGATCTGATCCATCTGGCTATGGACGATCGCATGCATGCGCCTGTAATAGTTGTCGCCTGCCGGCGAGAAATTTTCCCAGGCCGCCGCGGCGCGGCGGGACATCTCTACTGCTTTTGTGGCACGGCCGGACCAGTCTGCTACATCAACGACGCGACGGGACCTCTGTGCTGCTTCAGCGGTGCGGCAGGACCTCTGTGCTGCTACTTCCGTGTGGCGGGACATGTCGGCTGCTTTCACAGCGAGGCGGGACATCTCTCGTGCTTTCGCTTCCATGCTCGTCTCTCCCTGGTGGCAATCTCTCGACCTAGAACTCACGCTGGCCATGGCAGACGCATGGGAAGGATGCTGAATGACTTGTTTGTTTTTGTGGATGAGGAATTGAGGAGGAATGTGCAGTCATCTTGGCATACTAGTATTTATAACCGAGTACTAATACGCTCCTATGTGGGAAACCGTTTAGGTTGTGATCGGTGTGAACAGGTTTTCAATTCAATATAGCATGGTACTAGTACGCTCCTAAGTGGGAAATCGTTTAGGTTGTGATCGGTGTGAACAGGTCTGCAATTCAATATAGCATGGAGTAATTTGGAATGTGACGAGACGCAAGCTCAAAATTTATTGACGGTTCTAGTTTCGAAGTGCGGCACTATTCCCGGATGGCGTTACGTGGGCACGTGTTCTCGGTTGTGGTGTAGCATATGCCATGGTAGTTCTTTTCTACTGCCGTGTACGTGCAATAACTGGCACCGTCGTATACATATCTTACGGTTAATGGGGCGTTCGACAGGAATAGCCGCGTGGTGAGCTATAGGCTAGTCTTTTTTTTTCAGACGCATTAAACCTATCTATCGGGACTTCTCGCACGCACCATCCTTCCACTCACAAAAACTTGTACTCTGAGTTTAGTACGTTATACATGAAGAGAAGAGGTGCACGCATGCACTCGTCCTCTCACACACGCGTCTGTTTTTTCTCGAAAAGAAGGATGATGACCCCCGGCCTCTACATCTGGGAGTCACACACACATCTGTAGCTACGAATTGTAGTGTTCTCAACCATCCAATTGGCTCTATCATGGATGTACCTATATACTAAAACATGTCTAGATACATCTATATTTTGACAAATGGAAGGCATGTATTATGGAACAGAGGGAGTGCTTGTCATAAAAATGGATAAAAAGGGACATATCTAGAACTAAAATACGTCTACATACATCTCCTTTTATCTAGTACTTCTTACCGAAAGGAACTTTATATCCAACATACACAAAATATCCATTCGACTGTTGGAAATTACTGATCTGATGTCGAAGTAATTGCTGCATCGCCACCAAAACCCACCATTTCTTAAGCTAAAGTAGACCGAGGTAATCCCTATATTAGCATATTACTAAGATAAACAGAAGGCACTGTAGAAACATTTAGGACGTGAGCTTGTCAATCTGAATGTGGAGGGACACCAGCTTAGCCCCGACCAGCAGCTTGGGCGGAACTGTGAAGAAGGTCAGCTCCTGCACGTTGATGTCGCTGGGATCCTTGCTGCTTGTCACCTCCATTTCCACCTTGATGGCGTCGGTCATGCCTTTGGGCTACCCCGGCGGGCCGTTCGCCCACAGCTTGGCCACGTAGTGCGGCAGTGGGGACGCCCCCGCTCTGATGCAAACGAGACATGGCGATAGGCGCGCCGATGTCGAGCACGCCGCCGACCAAGAAAAATGCGTGGCCGTCCTCCTCCGGGAACAGCAAGAGCCGTGGCTCCGATAGTGGCACTTGCAGCTGGAGCACCTTGCTATACTTGATCCTCTGCACGGGCATGGGATGTGCGGTGCTGATGTGGTGGTAGAGCGCCGGCGGCGGGCTTTCATAGCCGCAGACGGGCATGGGGCATTTGCAGGGTGCGAGCGGACACACTCTCTGGTGATCGACGAGCTTGTGGTAAGTGACGTAGAGCCCACAACCTTCGTGCAGGCACTCCACCCTCATCGACGGAAGGATGGCGTCCACCGCGGTGTTCCGCAAGTCGAAGCCACCGCCGCGCTCGCACTTCTGGCACTGCCGCAGGTTCCCGGGGCGCTCCACGCGGCAGTCCACGCAGGCCAGGTGCCCTCCCTTGCACTGCAGAAATCAATCGAACAACACATCAATCAGGAAACCTGCACCTTGCTCAATCAGCCGAACGGACGAGGTGTATTCGAACCTCATACAGTGGAGGCGTCAAGGGGCGGAGGCACAAGGGGCAGTGGAGCACGGTGAGGTCCATCGAGACCTTAGAGAGCTCCATCGCCGGGTCCTGTTCCGTCTGCATGATCTCGCCCTCCTCGTGCACAACCATCTCTCGCTTGGGCTGGGGCATTACAAAGCTTTACCATCACATATTTTATACTACTTCAAGGTGCATTAAATCAACACATGCAAGTATCAAAAGGAGAGTCATGACATGCATGCATGCGTTGTAATTAATGCATCGGTAACAGCAAATTATTGAAATATATCGAGTGCAGTGCTTTGATGTGTCGCCTCAACTCGTACATCAACGAGAAGTTTGATTATCCTCTCCCTCGCAGACTTAACTGCACCTGCCTTTGGCTGTATGACAGGTTGGCCACCTACCTGTCGGGCCCAACTGTCATACACGCAAAGGCAGGAGCATCCCTCCCTCGCCCATGAGCATGGTGGCTGGCAAGACTAGGAGAATCTTTCGCTACACGCTCTCCCTCCCACACGTGGTGGACATGCAGCAGTTCAATCGGGGTCAGATGGCCAGAAGCGTAATGTAGTACTCCTCTAGTGCAGTAGTACTCCATCATTGTTCAACTTCCCAAAGAGGCGAAGAGCCAAGCGCAACCCGGGCACTCGTGTGGCAGTTTCATGTGTAGAGTAGTCTAGGATAGCGTGTACCGTTCCTGTAAGCTTAAAATCGTTGGGGTCGGCTCCATGCTATGTGGCCGTCTCGAAGTTTTAAAAAATATATTAAAATAGTCTTCTGGCCCTACCTGTCACCCTTGTGATTGTAGTTTGCACGCTTATCTGGTCAAGACAGGAATACATATTTTAATTTGTGGTGGGTAAATGTTAGAGGTTGCAGCGAATATATTGTACACTGCGGGTCTTTCAGCCAAGTTTAGAGGCAAGCATCTGGCGCCAGTGCTATGATGTGTCGCATCAACTCGTACAACGAGGAGAAGCTTGATTTTACTACTACACGCCTTCTCCCTCGCCCATGCACGCGGTTGCTCGCAAACGAAGACATGCTTTTGCTTATAGTACTTCTACAACAAGCTATCCTCCCGCTCGCGGTGGACGGACATGCAGCAGTGGATTCAACACTGTAGAAGCAGTAGTAGTAACATCATTGTTCGTCTTCTCGAAGAGGTGAAGAGCCAAGTGAAACCTGAACGTGGCAGTTGCGAACATTGGAGCACGCATATAGCCAGGCTCTTGCATGAGACAAAATTGCTATGTGAGCCCACTATTGTACTAGTACGTACAACTACTTGCTAGTATAGCCCTGTAAACCAGAAAGGAGTATTTGCCCTTCTAGAGATTTCAACAAGTGACTAGACTACACCGAGACGGAGTACATATGGAGCAAAATGAGTGAATCTGCACCGTAAATAAATACCTAGTTCTATCGTTTTCCTCTCTGAGGTGCACAATATTGAGTATACTGACTAGTCTCTTTTTGACACTCATTTACATTTTTTTGACATAGTACAGACGCAAGCGCTTATATACACGCACATACACTCATCCCTATGAACGCATACATGCACGGCACTATCATCTTGAAATTTATGAAGTCACCATAGGCACCTAGTCATCGAAGGGAACGTCTCCTGACACGCGATAGACGCGAGTGGCAGTCGCCTCCATAGGTGCTTGAATGCCAAGGAGGGAGAGGGTAGCGGTTCCCGAGACGTTGGACGGTCAATTAATTGGAGAAGTAGAATTGAGCCAGCACGATGTGAATGCAACAGAGTTTGGACTCTCATATAAAGGCGCTCCACCACTCCAATCCATCTACTCCCAAGTCTCTGCGCAACACTGCTCACTCCAATCCAAGACCAAGTGACCAGAAGCCACAAGCACCTATGGAGGCGATGGACATGAGAGACAGTCAGCTGTGCGAAATCATCCAAGGCACCGGCCTGCGGCCCGGCACCGTGTAGCGTTTCCAGACGGTGCTGGCGACCGCCGGCATCGTAGCCCTCGCTGACACCGGCTTCACCTCTCGCATGGACGACATGATGGTCAACTCCATCCGCAAGTTCACTGCCGTCAAGAAGTGTGCCGATGACCTTGCCGTACTGCTCTAGCCCACGCGCCCAGGCTCCTCATTGCCTGCCACCCTCATCGGCCTCCATGGTGACGGACTCTTTCACGCCCTGGTGGCCCTGCAGGTGGTTGGAGGTCACGACGAAGAATGTGCACCTCGAGGCCGCGCTCGCCACGTAGCGCCTCACCATGCAAGAAACCGTCGACCTGCACATCCACTTCTACGAGGAAATCGTCTACATGGGCCACTACAAGGCAAGCGAGGACAGAAAGATGTTGGCCTTCTTCCAGCGTTTGGAATCTTTGGACGCCATTGTTCAGAAGCACGTCGACCTGGCCACGAAAGCCACTGCTACTTAGGCGCCATTTGGTGGGCAGGCGCCCTGAGTCAAGGAGGTGGACATCGTCGATGGATGCATCTCTTCATCTTGCCTCCTGTAACCAGCACTGCATCGCCTCGTGGCTTTAATGTTTTATTAGTATAGTACACCTTCCGTTCCCAAATATAAGTCTTTCTAAACATTCCAGCAAGTGACTACAACATACGGAGAAAAATGAGTGAATCTACACTCTAAACTATGTCTACATACATTTGTATGCTATATTCCATTTGAAATAGTATCTAAAAAGGCTTATATTTAGGAACGCAGGGAGTATATGGCATTTTTATTCCAGTCGTAACGTTTTCACTGTGAGGTGGGGCTGCAGTTGAGAAAACCCACCCTGCCCACCGAGCGTCGGCTGAGTTTAGAATTAGAAGAGAGAAACGAGGGAGGAGAGCTAGCTGTAGCATGGACACTGTTGTCAGATGGGACTCGTGTTGATAGAATAGGAGTACTGAGCACTCGTGCCTCTTTTATTTGAGGGAAAAATTAGTCGTATGTCTAGTAGTACCACTAGTTGGGTGCGTGTGACCTATAGCTGTCATCACTTTAGGTCTCCTTTTCGAACCACAACTACGCTTCGCAGTACATATTTTTTCACGCATTTATCCTCCTATATGTACTCCTAGGCTATTTCCACGTGCTCCCATTTGCCGACATGTGGGACATAAAGCATCTGGGTCGTAGTGCATGCACGACTCAGAGCATATGCCGGGGTACTTTACATTTCAGACCTCACGAATTACATGCAAACCCCCCGCAGAAGAAAAAATAAATGAATGAATTACTACATGAAACCGGATTATTTTCATAGAAACTAGAGCACGTTCATTAAATTTTGGACATAACACGTTTATAAAAAATGACCGGACCTAAACCAGTCTATGGGCCTCTTTGATTTTTCCCGCAAAAAAGGGCCTCTTTGATTCGCAGGATACTGAAAACACATGAATGGGGAAAGTATGATGGCGATGAACCGAGGCGAGGAGAACTCTAACTCAGTTTGAGGTTATAGTTGGATTCTAACCCTAAACTAACTCTAAACCAAAGAGGTGTATGGATGGCAGGGTTAGATTGACAATAAATGCTCTTTCTCAATCATTTGACTACTTTGGACCCTATTTCCTGCCGGATTTGGTGTGGCCGGCTCTTCTGTGGCCTCATCCCGCTCACAATTGACATAAACGAACCATCTTTACAAATCAAGCATGCAAAACATGATAATTTTTACTTTGTCCATACAAATGAGATATCCCACTTAAACATACAAGTCGTCAATCAAGCTTCACAAAAAAACACTCCATGAAACAAAGCATGAGCTAACTCATCACGGAAGTCATTCACGATAGGGAGGGAGCCCAGAGCCCCTCACGCACCAAGGGAGGAGCTCGCCATCGTCGCTCTGGAGGAAGGCTATGTAGAGCCCAAGCCCCGGGAACCCCTCTGACGCCGGCCCTCGCGAGTTGAGGTCGACACTGGCATGGCTAGCAGGGCCACATGCCGCCGACTGAGAACTTAATCTTTGGGCCTCTAGAAATTATGCAAGCCTGAAACTAAAATACCTAGAAAGGTGAACTAAATCTTTGGGCCTCTAGAAATAATGCAAGCCTGAAACTGAAGTACCTAGAAAGGTGAACTGAATCTTTGGGCCTCTAGAAATAATGCAAGCCTCAAATTGAAATACCTAGAAAGGTGAACTGAATCTTTGGGCCTCTAGAAAGATTTATTACCTCCTCAAGCAGCATCATACAATTCCATGTGTGCACCACAAATCTATACCAAGTTTGATCAGGATCTACTTTTCCAAATCAGAATTAGCGGTAGAGCGAGCAAGATCAATGATATGGCTGTGAGACAGAGAAGGAACGAACAAACTCACCCCTCTCGCGACCTCCCTGGTAGACGCGCTGCCGCCGCGCAGGACAGAGGGAGAAAAACGACCGGTGAAGGGGGAGCAGGGCGAGCTTCGAAGGCCGGAGGGAGAGGGCAGCCGGAGTAGGGCGGCAAAGGCCAGAAGGACAGGGCGGCCAGAGGAGAGAGAGGGCGAGCGGCGCTTGGGCGGGCGGCCCTATGGGGAATAGAGAGGAGTCGTGCGAGAGGGGGGAGCGATCTGGTGCGGAGAGGGGAGATATTTTTAGTTATCTTTTAATGGGCCTTAGGATAACCAACCGAATTAGAACCTCTCCATCGGGCTAGTTTTTTTAGCTGGGTTAGAGCAAACTAGCTCAAACTAACCCCTCGTGTTTCGATAATTTGAGGCTATTTCAACCCAAACTAGCTCTAACCCAGGGATCCAAACAAAGAGGAGTGTTACTGTACATGCTACAGTGTGGACCGTAGCACATTGTTTTTTATGGCCATATCACCACATTGTTTTCTACTGCTGGTTCACTGGGCTAACGTGGTTCGCACTGCTGGTTCACTAGGCTGCTGCGGTTCACATTGCTGGTTCACTGGGCTGCCGTGATTCGCACTTCTTCGACCTGAGTAGTAGTAGTACTAGTATATATCGCATCATTATTTGCTCCTTCTTACTAATCCGACATGTGGGAGAGCCAGCATCCGGGTCGATGTGTCATGCACCATATTAGAGCACGGAATGGAAGGGGGGCATCACCCCGGTCAGAGCGCCAGTAATTCATGACTATAGTGAGTGGTCATATCACAAGTCTTTCCAGCAGTAACATGCCGTCAAATCGCACAACCTGACCTTTCCAGCAGTATGTTTGAGAATCTGCCACTCGCTCACCCTCCTCGCCTCTCTATCAAACCGCCTACCCGAAAAGTGCCGCGCATACTGTCCGGGAAAAGCCCCACCCTCAAATTTTAACTACGCAAAAATAGTTCGAGCTTGTTCGTTATATATAAATACTCACTGTATGTTTATTCACCCGTGGGGTTGTTCAATGAATGGAGGGGTGGGGAGCACAAGTGAACAATACTACTACTACTACTACTAGTAAGTAGGAGACGTACAGTAGTCACCTTAAATAGAGAGTTTCTTTTCTTTAATGCCACGTACACAAATTGAAACGCTTGTTGTGGAGAGAAAAAGATAATCACTCCACTATATATGTACGCAGGGGCCTGAGCGCTTGCTTTACTAGGGTTGCTATCTTCATTCTCTCATCATCTCCAAATATAAATAAGACAACAGTAGTGACATTTTCTCTCTGCTCACCGCTGGTCACAGATCCGGCCGGTGTGTGTAGAGGACTAAAAGGTGCATCGTTCACGCGGTCATCGCCGCCGAGGGAGGAAACCCACAGCTGCCAGAGGGCCCGATCCTCTGCCCGTTGAAAGTGCGTTATATCGACTAGAGGGGGGGTGAATAGGCGATTTTTATGAATTCTTCACTAAGGAATTTCAGGGTGAGGAAATTCCTAAGCGAAGAACTACTTGCAGCAGAATAATTACTCAGATGTAAACATAACAAAACACAAGCATGGTCATCATGATGAAATGAAGACAAGCACAGAGTACAAAAAGCGTAAACACAGGATAACATAGGATGAGGACAAACAGACTGAAGAAATTGAACTGAGGAAATTGACAAAGTCTTCAGTCAAAGTCCTCGAACAGATATGAACAAGACTACAACACAGTAATGAGGAAATGAAAGGGTTGAGGAAACAAAACCAGTTAGCTCAGTGAAGACAATGATTTGGTAGACCAGTTCCAACTGCTGTGACAGTTGTACGTCTGGTTGGAGCGGCTAGGTATTTAAACCTGAAGGCACATAGTCCCGGACACTCAGTCTTGAACACACAGTCCAGGACACACAGTCCTCACCGTATTCTCCTTGAACTAAGGTCACACAGACCTCGTCAAATCACTCATGGTAAGTCTTCAGGCGACTTCCAAACCTTCACAGACTCGGTCACTCGGCAATCCACAATTCCTCTTGGATGCTCTAGACCATGATGCCTAACCGTCTAGAAGAAGCACAGTCTTCAAAGGTAACAAGCATCAGATCCATGAAGGATCAATCTCTTCAGTGATGCTCAATCACTTTGGGTTTGAAGGTGTTTGGGTTTGGGTTTTCCTCACTTGATGATTTTCGCTCAAAGTTCTCTGAGGATGGCATGCTGTCAAATGACAAGTGTCAGTTTCTCTCGGAGCAGCCAACCAGCTAGTGGTTGTAGGGGGCGGCTATTTATAGCCTAGGGAGCAGCCCGACATGATAAGACATAAATGCCCTTCAATGATATGACCGTTAGGTGGGTAGATATTTTGGGACAGCTGGCGCGTAGCACAGCAATGGTCGGAATTTTGACTCTCAAATTCCTCAGGGCTATTATGTTCCTCACTGTGTAGGCAATCTGCACTGGTGAATTCCTAACTCCTCGGCCAGAACAAATTCCTCAGCAACCAGAAGAACTTCGTCTCGGTTACTGAAGAAATTGACTAATTTGTATGAGATTTCCAATGGCTTCACTCGAAGGGTTTGGTAGGTGTAGGATTTTGAGTTGAGCATCACATGAAAATTTTTCCTTAGTATTTCCTCGACCCCCTTTAATAGTACGGTGTTTCCTATGACTCAAGAAAGAGAAAATGAAACTACGAAAACAAAAGTCTTCATGCTTCATGTTCCTCGAATGAATTCCAAGTCTTCAAGGTCACATCAATTTCTTCACTTTCAAAGTCTTCAGAAAGTCTTCAGAAATCCAAAGTCTTCAGTTGAAGAACTTCATTTTTAGGGGTCGACTTTCTTTGTAATTATCAAACTCCTCATAGACTTATAGACCGGTGTACACTCACAAACGCATCAGTCCCTTAACCTATAAATCTTCAATACACCAAAATCACTAAGGGGCACTAGATGCACTTACAATCTCCCCCTTTTTGGTGATTGATGACAATATAGGTTAAATTTTCAACGGGGATAAACATGTGAAGTGTAAATACTGATATTGAGGAATTTGATTGCAAGATATAGAAGAACACCCCCTGAGGAGGTGCATAGTGAGGAATTTTCTTTTGAAGCAATGCACACTTGAAGAGTAAAATCATGGAGATCTCCCCCTATATATTGTAATTCATACACACATTTGACATATAATATGAAGAATTTGAAATGCATGATGAAATATGGTGACTCATGTAATTCAGCATGCGTGTAATGAGGAATAAGCATGCAAAAGAACTCATCAAAAGTTTCAGACCACCATAGAGTTTAAGGTTACAACTCGATCCAGCAAAGTCATCAGAAGAACGAGAGTTGTAACTTAGCCAAAAAATGCCCATATAAGATAGACCCGCTTGAAGACTAACTGAGGGAGTCCTGGATTAGGGGGTGTCCGGATAGCCGGACTACCATCATCAGCCGAACTATCATCGGCCGGACTATCATCATCGACCGGACTCCAAGACTATGAAGATACAAGATTGAAGACTTCGTTCCGTGTCCGGATGGGACTTCCCTTGGCGTGGAAGGCAAGCTTGGCGATACGGATATGTAGATCTCCTACCATTGTAACCGACTCTATGTAACCCTAGCCCTCTCCGGTGTCTATATAAACCGGATGGCTCTAGTCCGTAGGACAACAACAACCATTACAATCATACCATAGGCTAGCTTCTAGGGTTTAGCCTCCTTGATCTTGTGGTAGATGCACTCTTGTAAACATCCACAATATCAATATCAATCAAGCAGGACGTAGGGTTTTACCTCCATCAAGAGGGCCCGAACCTGGGTAAAGCATCGTGTCCCTTGTCTCCTATTACCATCCGCCTAGGCGCACAGTTCGGGACCCCCTACCCGAGATCCGCCGGTTTTGACACCGACATTGGTGCTTTCATTGAGAGTTCCTCTGTGTCGCCACGAATAGGCTTGATGGCCTCTTCAATCGACAACGACGTAGTCCTGGGTGAGACTTTTCTCCCCGGACAGATCTTCGTATTCGGCGGCTTCGCACTGCGGGCCAACTCACTTGGCCATCTGGAGCAGATCGAAAGCTACGCCCCTGGCCGTCAGGTCAGGTTTGGAAGCGTAAACTTCACGGCCGATATCCGCGGGGACTTGATCCTCAATGGATCTGAGCCACAGCCGAGCGTGCCGTGCTGTCACGATGGGTACGACCTAACTCTGCCGCCGGACAGCACCTTGGAGGCCGCACATGAATCCGCTCCGACCGATAGTCCGGAGCCGATCGCTCAGATCGAGGACGGATGGCTGGACACCGCCTTGGGAGCTGCAACTTCTACGGCGGTGGAGCCAAACACTTACCTTGTCCCGCATAAAGCTCATGACTCCGAGGTGCCGGACTCTTTGCCGGACTCCGAACCTCCCGCGCCCCTGCCAGTCAAATCCGATTGGGTGCCGATCATGGAATTCACCGCTGCGAACACCTTTCAGCACTCACCCTTCGGGGATATCTTAAATTCGCTGAAGCATCTCTCACTATCCGGAGAGCCCTGGCCGAACTATGGCCAGGATGGTCGGGACGCGGACAATGAAGAAATTCAGAGCCCACCCACCACCCACTTAGTAGCCACCGTCGACGATCTAACCGACGTGCTAAACTACGACTCCGAAGACATCCACGGTATGGACGACGATGCCGGAGACGATCAAGAACAAGCGCCTACAGGGCACTGGAAGGCCACCTCGTCACATGACATACATATGGTGGACACCCCAAAGGGAAGCGATACCGAGGAACAACGGGACGCGGCAGAGGATAATCCCGCCGATAAACAACCAAAACGGTGACGTAGACGCCGCCCTAAGTCCCGCCTCGATCAAAGCAGCATTCCTAACGACCCAACGATAGAGCAGGGCAAACCAGCGGACGACGAACATACAACCAAGCAACCATCCGAACAGGACGAACCGGATAATCAACCCCTTCACGGAGCAATCAACAGTCCGGACACACCACCGGAGCATAAGAACCTTCACAAAAGACTCATGGCCACTGCAAGAAGTTTGAAGAAGGAAAAACGGAAGCTCAAAACAGCGGAAGACATACTCAGAATAAAGTGGAGCAAAATACTCAAGACCGCAGACAAATATGGCAATGGCCATCAAACAAAGAGCTACCCGAAGCGCAAGCTGCTGCCAGAATTTGACGAGGAAGCCATAGAGCCCTCATAGTCAAAAAATAAAGAGGCCGCCTGGCCGGATAGACGGCCAGATGACAGGCCAAAAGCGACAAGCGGCGCCGCACACAAGCCGACTTATGATCCTGGGAAAACGGACGGCCCAACTAGGTCGATCTACGGGCCAAAAAAGAGGGCCCCAGGAAGTAACACAACACGACAAGTGTTCGAAGACAGCGGCACACCCAAATACAGGGGCGCCGCACACCCGCTATGCTTTACCGATGAGGTGCTGGATCATGAATTTCCAGCAGGGTTCAAACCCATAAACATAGAGGCATACGACGGCACAACAGACCCCGGAGTCTGGATAGAAGATTACATACTACACATACACATGGCCAGAGGAGATGATCTCCACGCCATAAAATACTTACCCCTCAAGCTCAAAGGGCCAGCTCGGCATTGGCTCAAAAGCCTCACAGAAAACACTGTTGGAAGTTGGGAAGAACTTGAGGACGCGTTTAGAGCAAATTTTCAAGGGACTTATGTCCACCCTCCGGATGCAGACGATCTGAGTCATATAACCCAACAGCCCGGAGAATCAGCGCGCAAATTCTGGAACAGGTTCCTTACCAAAAAGAACCAAATAGTCGACTGTCCGGACGCGGAAGCCTTAGCAGCTTTTAAACACAACGTCCGAGACGAATGGCTCGCCAGACACTTCGGCCAAGAGAAGCCAAGAACAATGGCCGCGCTAACAAGCCTCATGACGCGCTTTTGCGCAGGAGAAGACAATTGGCTAGCAAGATGCAGCACCAGCGACCCGAGTACATCCGAGATCAGAGATGGAAACGGAAAATCACGGCGCAGGAAAGATCAGCGCCGGAATAAAGAAAAAAGCCCAAAGGGCACGGCGGTCAACGCCGGATTCAAAAGCTCGCGGCCAAACAATAAAACACTGCCTCTTAAGGACAACAGCGACGAGCTATCAAATTTAAACAAAATTTTAGATCGGATATGTCAAATCCATAGTACCTACGGAAGGCCTGCAAACCATACCAACTGAAATTGTTGGGTTTTTAAACAGTCCGGCAGACTCAACGCCGGACACAAGGGGCTCGATGCGCCAAGCGAGGACGATGACGAACCCCACCAGCAGAGCACCGGAAGTCAAAAGACTTTCCCGCAAGAAGTCAAAACGGTAAACTCACTTCATGTGATAGTATGGAAAACCAACACGGCACTCGCTAAGACAAGTGTCGCAAGGTCCACCCCAGCGGAACACCGAGATTGGATGTCAAAACCAATCACTTTCGACCATCTGGATTAGTCCAGAAGTATCCGGAACGCAGGATAGACTGCCCTGATATTGGATCCCATAATAGACGGACTGCAATTCACGCAGGTTTTGATGGACGGCGGCAGTGACTTAAACCTGCTATATCCGGACACAATCCGCAAGTTGGGATAGACCCTACTACAATTCGGCATAGCCGCACTTCCTTCAAAGGAGTGGCGCCAGGCCCTTACGCCAGGTGCACAGTTTCATTATTACTAGAACTTATGTTCAGGTCACCTGTCAACTTTCGACGAGAAAAGCTAACCTTTCATGTCGCCCCATTTAAAAGTAGCTATCAAGCATCACTGGGACGGGAAGCTTTCATCCGCTTCAATGCAATACCACATTACGCGTCTCTTACGCTTAAAATGCCCGGTCCACGTGGCATCATTTCATTAAAAGGTCGCCTGAGACCCCGGACACGGCTGGACGAGCCCGGAATAAATAAGCTAGGGGCTACCTAGCCACACACCCCTTCACAAGGGTTTGTACATATAAGCCATGATGAGCTAGCATAGGCTCAGCTTTATTAATCGATATTTCAATTTTTTATGCACTTTCTCGCATGATTTCTTTTCAAACTAACTTCCTCTCTTTTTACAGATGAACAGCGTGCACACCCGTCCAGGATACAGCACAACGGAGACACAGGCGCAGACGTGCAGTAGGGACCCGTTGCAAGGACTCTTTTCAGACTAAGACCCTACGTAAACCTTTCTTACTGTCTCTTGTTGCTACAATCCCCTGGTTTCTCATTATAACCAGAGTGGAGACTGGCGTTTTGGCATCGGCCGCACCAGAAGAACTTGCCCGTACCTGGACACAAGGGGCTTAGGGCATTGTTTTGCCCGCTATTGTAAAGACCGAACACCTTCGGGAGTGTTCGGCGTCTCGAGTTAGGCCTTATATGCATTAGCTCCGAATCATGTCTTTGGTCAAATGTTGGGTTTGCCCGGCTCCTGTGTTTTGCTGCCTTGCGTTCCGTATCATCGGCTAACGCGGCACTAGGAGAAGTACTTCGATTGTGCCCCAGTTCGGCTGGGCGAGCACCTCGGTAGAGAAAGCCGAAAACTGACTGTCATGATACAGCGAGAGACTGGTCAACCACTCGATCAACCATGGGAATGTTTAGAATTCCTCCGCTTTGACGAAGGGCCGTTTCCCGGTCAGGCACATACGCGCCTCAAATTCGGAGAGCGCGGTGCCCCAGGGGCTATGTCGTAGCCCCACCCTCGAACTCCATGGCTAAGTGAAAGTGATAAAGCATTATAGTCCGGTTGCCTCGTTTGCTACGCTACCACCTCCTTTACAGGACCGAGACGTCGGATTAAGTGTGAAAACGTGCTATTTTTTGCGAACACCCCCGCACCTTGTGCGTGGGGGCTGAAGCCGACGTCTGCCATCTTTCAGGTTATACACACGTATACATGAACGGCCGCATAGGAGATATTCTATTACTTGAACGCACAAGTATAAAAGGCGCTTACATCATAAATATTGTTTTACATCATAAAAACGTTCATTCGAACATAACAATTTTTGAGCACTGCGACTCTATTACACGAGCACCACGCAGCACTTCGCCAAAATAGTGCTCGGCGGGTAACCGGTTATCGTCCGAACCCGGGGTCGCAACAGCGGTGGCATCCATCTCTGTCCAATGTGTCTTCACACGGGCGAGTGCCATCCGCGCACCCTCTATGCAGGCCGACCGCTTCATTGCCTTCATATGCGGCACCGCCCCAAGAAATTGCTGCAATAAGCCAAAGTAACTCTTCGGCTCGGGCCTATCCGGCCAGACATGGGTCACTATATCCGTCATAGCAAGCCCGGACAACCTATTTAGCTCAGCCCACTCGGCCAAACGGTCGGTCAGCGGAAGTGAACGCTCCGGACTATGGAATTGAGACCAAAACAGCTCTTCCGTCTTGTGATCCTTCTGGCTTTGAAAATGCACAACGACATCCGCCGCACTCGCTGCTAAGTCCATATAAGGGTCCTCTGGACCCCACAGTTGGCCCAGCTGAGCATACTTTGGATTCGTAAACCTTCGGTGCAGCAGAAAAGGCTTGCCAGCTACAATATCTCCGGCCTGCCGCAGCTCTTCCTTTATAGCCCGCATTGCAGAGCAGGCATCCTTAGCTTCGGCGGTGACCTTCTCCAGGTCTTCTTGCCCCGCTAGGCGCTCCTTCCCAAGAGCCTCATTGCGGTCGGTAGCATCTTTTAACTTCACGGCCATTTCGGCCATCTCTTCCCTGCTTCGGCAGTGTGCGGCCCTTTCGGCCGCTAACTCCTCGGCCGCCCTCGAGGCTGCCGCATTACTCCTTCTGGCCTACTCCTTGGCTTGAGCAAGTTTGGCCCGAAGGCTCTCCACAGCAGCGGCACTATCTGCATTTCACGTACATGTTGTAAGGAGCTGGCTACGGCCCCCTTACCAAGTGACCGCACAGAAACACTTACCTTGCGACTCATCAAGTCGCCTGTTGACCAGCATGATGTCCGCATCCGCAACAGTGAGTTGCCGCTTTAGTTCAGCAACTCCATCAGTCCGGCTGGCCCCCGGACGACCCGCCACCTGCATCGGCACGGCGGAAATTTAAACCTGCGATTTTGATCCTCGGCATACTGTCGATTTCGACAACCTACCGAGTCTCAGGGGCTACTATCTATACAGGGCGCATTCTATATGCAAAACTGTTAAAAGGTGTGTCATTTCTATGTACCTCAAACCCCACCAGCAAACTCCTGACGGCATTATGCAACCCGCCTTCGGCGGACAAAATACTTTCAATCACCATGCTCATCAATTTGTGGTGATCTTCTGAGATAGACGCCTTCTCAAGCAGATCCTTCAGCCGTACACCAGTTGGCGCCGAACTATCCGGCTTTGCCAAACCAGGGGGCTCCCTCCGTGACGACACTTCAGGCTCGTCCGCCCTATCTGACGGCGCCCCAGACGGAGGCGTCTCGCTCTCCATCATCTCTGGACGAAGGTCCCCCGAAGACGAGCTCATTTGCGAAGGACGGAGATCCGAACTACAAGGTAAAAACTTTAGTTATCCTCAGAAGCACAAATAGGGATGTCCCTTATTATAAAACTCCTTTCTTTATACTTACGGCTCATTGGAGGGCTGATTCTCAAAGGGAGATTGTGCGGCCGGGGCCTCCCCGGACGCAGGGCCCTCTGGCGAAGATTTCTTCCCCCGTTTAGGGGCTTTTGCCCCCGGGTCCTCGGAGGCAGTCCTCTTCTCCCCTTGGAGGGAGGGATTCTTGATCCCCCCTCTTTCAAGAGCCTCCTTAGGCGAGGCAGTAGCTTTCCTGCTTTCCCCTTCGCCTTCCTCTGGAGGCGCAACCACAAGCATCCGGACCAGCACGGAATCCGGCGCGGTCTCGGGGAGGGGGGCCAGACACCATATCAATTTTGCTTCCACTATCCACTCCTGTTTAGAAGGAAGTTTGTCATAAGGCGAATCATCAAAAGGCAAACAAACGGTATGTCCGGACTTGGAACTACTTACTTGAGTATCCGGGCGATTGCAGCTTAGGCCAGCATCCTCGGTCAATTCCGGACGCGCCTCTTGCGATCCGAAGAATAATTTGTACATCTCCAGGGGTGTCATACCCATGAAGTGTTGAAGAATCCGTGGGACCTCCGGATTGAACTCCCACAGCCGGAGAGGGCGGCGTTTGTAGGGCGGGAGACGCCTAATCAGCATAACCTGCATTACCACCATCATATCGACCTCCCTCGTTTGGAGATCTCGAATCCGGCCCTGCAGTAGGGGCACATCCTTTGACGGCCCCCAGTTGAGCCCTTGGTTGACCCACGACATCAACCGTCACGGAGGTCCCGGGCGGAATAAGGGCGGCGACTTTTGTCTGCGGCCCCTCGGAACAGTGATATAGAACCACTCTTGCTGCCACGGGCCGAGCTCCTCTTGGAAGGAGCCAGCGGGCCACGGGGCATCGACCCTCCTACTTATGGCCGCCCCGCCGCACTCCGCTTGACGCCCCCCGATCATCTTCGGCGCCACATTGAAGGTCTTCAGCCACAGGTCGAAGTGAGGGGTGACACGAAGGAAGGCTTCACAGACAACAATAAATGCGGAAATATGGAGGATGGACTCCGGAGCCAAATCGTGGAATTCCAACCCATAATAAAACATGAGCCCTCTCACAAAAGGATCCATCGGGAAGCCTAAACCCCGACAGAGGTGGGATACAAAAACGACATACTCGCCGGGCTCGGCGGTGGGGATGGCCTGCCCTTCGGTAGGCAACCTGTGCGAAATCTCATAAGCCAGGTACTTGGCCTCCCGCAGCTTTAGCACGTCCTCCTCCGTGACGGAGGAGGGCATCCACCGGCCCTGGAGGTCGGAACCGGACATCGTTGAAGGTCCGAAGCGCTCGAATCTGGAGCTCTAGGTGCTGGAACTTGGAGCAGGGAGAGGATTCGATGGAGGATTGAAGAGAAGAAACGAGCCTTGGTCCCGTTATAAGGAGGGAGAATACCAAGAGCCGTCTCCGTGACCGTTTGGGACTCGCCTTCGATAGAGGGGGCGTGGCGACGGGCGCGGTTGGGTTACCCACGTCCGTATTGATGAGAATCCCAGATTAAGGGGGAACACGATCTCTGCTTCGACAAGACGTGCCAAGGAAATCGCTTCCCTAAATGCGCTGAGGTGGTAGAGTAAAAACGATTCAAGTAATGGCTTGGTAGTGGAGTGACGTCATGCCGCATAAAACATCAGCAGATTGAACTTGTGTATATATTATTCTCTCTATGGTGGAATGTGGAATTTATTTTGCAGAGCCGGACACTATCCTGGTGTTCACAATCTTCTATCATTCGGAGGAGGAACCCGCCTTGCAATGCCAAGCAATATACGCGCCGGACTTATCGTCATTGAAGCCTGGTTCAGGGGCTACTGAGGGAGTCCTGGATTAGGGGATGTCCGGATAGCCGGACTACCATCATCAGCCGTATCATCGGCCGGACTATCATCATCGACCGGACTCCAAGACTATGAAGATACAAGATTGAAGACTTCGTCCCATGTCCGGATGGGACTTTCCTTAGCATGGAATGCAAGCTTGGCGATACGGATATGTAGATCTCCTACCATTGTAACCGACTCTATGTAACCCTAGCCCTCTCCGGTGTCTATATAAACCGGATGGCTCTAGTCCGGAGGACAACAACAACCATTACAATCATACCATAGGCTAGCTTCTAGGGTTTAGCTTCCTTGATCTCGTGGTAGATCCACTCTTGTAAACATCCACAATATCAATATCAATCAAGCAGGACGTAGGGTTTTACCTCCATCAAGAGGGCCCGAACCTGGGTAAAACATCGTGTCCCTTGTCTCCTGTTACCATCCGCCTAGACGCACAGTTCGGGACCCCCTACCCGAGATCCGCCAGTTTTGACACCGACACTAACTCAAATTTCTCCCCCTTTGTCATCGAATGACCAAAAGGGTTGAAAATGAGGACTAATGCCCCTGAAGAATATCATGATGATGAAGGAGCGCCAGCGTTGTTGGGGTCGTGTGTCGTTGTAGGGCCTGCCGCAGTGTCGTCCAAGTCTTCATACTCGTCCATGTCGCATCATGAAGAATATGAACTGGCTACCAAGGAAGGAACCTTGACCTTCTTGTATTTCTTCGGTGGAGGAGAAGACCAGTCAAAATCTTCCTTGAGACCTATTTTCTTCAGATCTTCTTCACCATATATATGTGACAGAATAGTCCAGGTGCGACCGAAGACTTCATGGAGGTAGTAATGGTTTTTCTTCACTCCATTATGTGTAGCAGTCATGTTGTGAAGAATAGAACCAAACTGACGCTTAACCCATTTGTGGTTTCGATCCACCTTTTGGTGAAGACTAAGAAGCAGCTCACAGTCAGTCATCACACGAGGAGCAGTGGCTTGAGGATTTGACTTGGGTGCATTGGCAGCAGAATCATGAGTGGCAGAGTCATCATTGGTGGAATAAGATGCAGCTTTGCGAAACTGACCATCCAATGGACGAATGCCTTCATCAAAAATAGCAGTGGCCTTGCCCTTTTCATCAGCTGAGGAAAATGTCCGCTTGAGGACTTCAATAGGGTGCAAGTAGCTGCCATGGTTGAGTGTATTAGCTTTGTAGTTGAGTGAAGACCTTGTTCTGATGAATCTCATAACCCAAGGAGCATAAGGCTTCAGCTCAAACGGATAAAGTGCAACATTTGCCAGAGTCCTGAAGAAGAAATCATGATAATTGATAGGGATGCCATGCATGATGTTGAATAGCAGATTCTTCATGATGCCAACAATTTCCTCATCACATGAATCATGGCCTTTGATAGGACTCAAAGTCTTCATCAAAATGCGATAGACTGTTCTTGGCACATACAGTAATTACTTCATGAGGAATTTGGTCCTTGGGGCTTGATCGGGCTTCAGAGGATTCATTAGCACTTGCATGTAATGAGCAGTAAGTTCAGGTTCTTGGTACAGACAATGAGCACCTTCAGGTGGAGGGCATGAAGTAATTCAGAGGCCGCTGCCTTATAATGAGTGCTTTCGGTCATCCAGTCCAACACCCAAGTTTTGATATCTTCAGCATCACCTGTGACGTGCAGCATTGCGTAGAACTGAAGAATAAGCTCTTCATTCCAAATAACAATGTCAGAGCAAAAGTTGAGTAGTCCTGCATCATGAATCACACTGAGGACTGGAGAGAAGCAATGCATTGATTCCATTTCCACGTGAGGAATATGCTCATGGTCGAAGACTTTGTCTTTGTTGGAAATCAGTGAAGAATAGAAATTGGCCTGGCTGGCAGTCCAAAAGCGCTTCCTTCTAAGACGAGCAGAGTCATAAGGCTTATAATCAGTGAAGAATACGTGCTCGCCGAAGAAATCATCAGCCTTGAATTTTTGCTTCTTCGAGAAGGGATCCTTTGGCTTGGGCTGAGGAGTATCAGTCAATTGCATCACTACCTCAGGAATCTCAATCTCAGGATCAACAGGCTGAGGAATTTCAGGCTCTTCTTCAGTTGCAGCCTGGGTCATCAATTCTTCATTGACATTTTCATCAGCACTAGTGGCTAGAATCTCTTCATGGACAGATGGGGTTGCATGAGGTTCTTCAGATCCCATTTGTACTTCAGTAGCAATAGGGGACTGAGGAATTTGTTGAAGTGGAGTGAATAGTGGAGAGTTGGGGTGCTGACTTTCCCAAAAGTCATCATTTAGCATGGGAGTGGTACACTTGTAAGTGCATCTAGTGCCCCTTAGTGATTTTGGTGTATTGAAGACTTATAGGTTAAGGGACTGATGCGTTTGTGAGTGTACATAGGTCTATAAGTCTATGAGGAGTTTGATATTTACAGAGAAAGTCGACCCCTAAAAATGAAGTTCTTCGACTGAAGACTTTCTGAAGACTTTGAAAGTGAAGAAATTGGTGTGACCTTGAAGACTTGGTAATCATTCAAGGAACATGAAGTGTGAAGACTTTTGTTTTTATAGTTTCATTTTCTCTTTCTTGAGTCATAGGAAACACCATACTGTAAAAGGGGGTCGAGGAAATACTAAGGAAAATTTTCCATGTGATGCTCAACTCAAAATCCTACACCTACCAATCCCTTAGAGTGAAGCCATTGCAAATCTCATACAGTTCAGTCATATTCTTAAGTGACAGAGACTAAGTTCTTCTGGTCTCTGAGGAATTTGTTCTGACTGAGGAGTTAGGAATTCGCCAGTGTGAATTGCCTACACAGTGAGGAACATGATAGCCCTGAGGAATTTGATAGTCAAAATTTCGACTGTTGCTGTGCTACGCGCCAGCTGTCCCAAAATATCCTACCACCTAACGGTTATATCAGACAAGGGCATTTATGTCTTATCATGTCGGGCTGCTCCCTACACTACAGGAAACAGGAAATTTGCCGTCTATGGATCACAGACGGCAAAGACCTAAATCCAGACGGCAAAGAATTTGCCGTCAGGAAGCAGACGGCAAAGTCAGATGGCAAAGATAAGTCTGCAAAGAATACTTTGCCGTCAACTTTTTATCTGACAGACGGCAAAGAATTTGCCGTCAGCCGAAACTTCTTTGCCGTCTGTCTTATAAATCACATACGACAAAGAAAAGTAGTTTTGCCATCAACTAGACTACATCTTTGCCATCAGCTATTCGCGTCTTTGCCTTCAGCCTGGCATATCACAGACGGCAAGGAATGGGATCAAATTAAAAAAAAACACAACCGCGTTGCTCCCCCCAACGATGCGGTCAATGCATGCAAGTGCAGTGCCATATCTAATATTTCTGGCATGTCCGTACCTAGTGCCTTTCATTCATCATTAGTAAGTACAAAGTGTAAACAGGACCACCGGAGAACTAAAGTTAGATAATAGCCCTTCAAATTTACACAAAGGACCCTAATTTACACAAAGGACCCTAAAACACAAAATGGAAAAGCAATCGGGTCCTTCTTCTTCGCTTCAGTGGCCTGCTTGCCCAAACTTCCAGCCCGATGCCCGCCGCGCCACTCTGCCTCCCGGTCCTGCTCGTCGTGCTGCCTCCCGGTCCTGCTCGTCATGTCACCTCCCGGTCCTACTCATCGCGCCACCGTCTGGAACCGCTCAGCCGCCCGCCGCCGTCTGGACCCGCTCAGCCGCGCGGCTCCGCCCCAGCCACACTCGGGAGGCACGTAAGAGAGGTCATGGATGGGTGGTGCTTGCGAGGCGGAGTCCCCGGCTGCTGTCGCCGTGGAGCTCGCGAGGCAGAGCATGCGACCTCGAGGAAGGGAGGTCCGGCGGGGTCATGCACATCAGATCCGGCGGTGGCTGCTCGCCTCGACCGGATCCGCAGGGTCGCGCGCGCGACGGCAGGAGCTCGATCGGTGGTAGGGTCAACGACCTCCATGGCCAGCTCCTGTAGATGGTGGAGGGACAGAGAGAACTTCGGGTCAGAGGGAAAGAAACAAGGAAAGGAAGAAGAGCTTGGGCCGTCCGGTGGGAGTGCGGGGTCAGCGGGCGATGGGCGCGGACGGATGCTTTGACGGGGAGGTGGTGACAGGAGGCCGCGACAGGTCGGCAACTGAGGCGACGGGTCGGTCGTGCCGGGGCGACGCTGCATCGGGTCGGCAAAGCGGAAGCGATGGGCGACGCGCTGGCCATGCCGGGGGCGACGGGGGTAGGGGCTGGCCGCGCCGGAGGCTACTAGAGGCAGGGCCGCCGCCTCTCCGCTCCCCAGTTGCCAGCGCCGGCCATGGATCGATGCGTGGGTGCATTGTGTGGTGTGTGGTGTGCATGGACGGGTGGGGTGTGGGGT
>NC_041393.1:664967888-664994174 GCF_002162155.2 Triticum dicoccoides
ATATTACAGACGGCAAAGTATCTTCTTTGCCGTCTGTAATATAAAAGGCAGACGGCAAAGATCTTTGCCGTGTGTATTTGGTTTTACAGACGGCAAAGTTAGCTCTTTACCGTCTGTGTTTTTTTGGTAGATGGCAAAGGCTATTTTGCCGTCAGCTTTTCTTTGCCGTCTGCAAATGACGGCAAACCTTTTCTTTGCCGTCTGCCCCGATGAAAAGCTGACGGCAAAGACGACTCCTGACGGCAAATTAGCAGTTTCCTGTAGTGCTAGGCTATAAATAGCCGCCCCCCACAACCACTAGTTGGTTGGCTGCTCTGAGAGAAACTGACACTTGTCACTTGAGAGCATCCCATCCTCCGAGGACTTTGAGTGAAAATCATCAAGTGAGGAAAACCCAAAACCAAACCTACAAAACCCCAAAGTGATTGAGCATCATTGAAGAGATTGATCCTGCGTGGATCCCATGCTTGTTTCCTTTGAAGACTGTGCTTCTTCCAGACGGTTAGGCGTCAAGGTCTAGAGCATCCAAGATGAATTGTGGATCGCCAAGTGACCAAGTTTGTGAAGGTCCGGAAGTCACTTGAAGACTTACCACGAGTGATTGGGCGAGGTCTGTGTGACTTTAGCTCAAGGAGAATATAGTGAGGACTGTGTGTCGAGGACTGGGTGTTGTTGATTTTAAATACTCAGCCGCTCCAACCAGATGTACAACTGAGACAGCAGTTGGAACTGGTCTACCAAATGATTGTCTTCACCGAGCTTCCTGGTTCTATTTCCTCAACTCTTTCATTTCCTCATTTCTGTTGCTGTGTGCTTGTTCATATCTGTTTGAAGACTTTGACTGAAGACTTTCTCAATTTCCTCAGGTCAATTTCTTCAGTCTGTCCGTCTTCATCTTGTGTTATCCTGTGCTTACGCTTTCTGTACTCTGTGCTTGTCTTCATTTCATCAGATGACTATGCGTGTGTTCTTCTATGTTTACTTTTGAGTACTTATTCAGCTGCAAGTAGTTCTTCATTTAGGAATTTCCTCACCAGCAAATTCCTCAGTGAAGAATTCATAAAAATCGCCTACTCACCCCCTCTAGTCGATATAATGCACTTTCAATTGGTATCAGAGTAAGGTACTCCCTTGTTCTCTGTGATTTTGGTTTAACCACATGGAGTTTTAGTTATGTCGACCGCAGGTATGATCAAGTGAAAGTGCTAGTTATCGACTAGAGGGGGGGGGTGAATAGGCGATTTTATCAAAGTCTTCTAAACGTGGATGTTTCGAAGACAAACAATAGAAATGACCTAATTGATATACAGCCGAAGTTAAACTACAACAAGAAAGCCATAGTCAAGTATGCAATAAAGTGAAAGTACAAAGACTAATAGCAGCTTGGTAGTAAGGATCAGGATGGAAAATAGTATGAAGCCAATCAATGATAGCAGTCAAGCAATGAAGTCAAACAGGTATGACAAACATGCAATGACTTCACGAAGACAAAGTTAAGGTAAGGGGAGTTAGAGGATAGAACCAGTCACTTGTTGAAGACACAGGATTTGTTGGACCAGTTCCAGTTGCTGTGACAACTGTACATCTGGTTAGGGAGGCTGAGATTCAACTGAGAAGACCGCGTCTTCACCTTATTCCCCTTGAGCTAAGGACACACAGTCCTCGCCCAATCACTCTGGTAAGTCTTCATGGTAGACTTCCGAACCTTCACAGACTATGTTCACCGGCGATCCACAATGACTCTTGGATGCTCAGAATGCGACGCCTAACCGGCTGGAGGATACACAGTCCTCAAGTGTAATAAGTCTTCAGGTCACACAGACAGAAAGACTTCAGTGATGCCTAACACTCTTTGGCTCTGGCTGTTTTGGGCTTTGTCCGCGCAAGGTTTTCTCTCTCTCAAAGGCTTCGAGGTGGGTTGCTCTCAAACGACAAAATCCGTAAACTAACTCTGAGCAGCCACCAATTTATGGTGTAGGGGGTGGGCTATTTATAGCCATAAGGCAACCCGACCTGATATGTCCGAAATGACCCTGGGTCACTAAGGAACTGACACGTGTTCCAACGGTCAGATTTCAAACACACACGACAACTTTACTTGGGATACAAGCAAAGCTGACTCATCCATCTCTGTATAAGATTTGCTCACATTTCCTTCGCTCGAAGACATAGGATTTGGGTTGAGCATCACTTCAGTCATTCTGAATTTGTTCACTTGGACCCCACTTAACAGTACGGTGGTTCCTACGACTCAACAAAGAAGAAAAGGAAACAACGAAACAACACAGTCTTCGCGCTCCATAGTCTTCACTCATTGTCTTCTCATGTCATAGTCTTCAATGTGAATATCTTCACATACCACCGTTGTCGTCAATGTCTTCATACATTTTTAGGGGTCATCCCCGGTAGGTAAACTGAATCAATGAGGGACACTACCTGCGTTATCCTACAATTCTCACAAACGCATTAGTCCCTCAACCAACTTTGTCGTCAATACTCCAAAACCAACTAGGGGTGGCACTAGATGCAGTTACAATCTCCCCCTTTTTGGTGATTGATGACAAACTGGTTGAAGTTTTCAACGGGAATGAAGTATGTGAAATTGTAAAGGATAGGGTATTGTCTTCATAAGTGGCAAGGGCTCCCCCTGAAGATGTGCATATAAGTAATTTGCTTTTGGAATGCAAATGCACATGGCAGGTTGTACTTGTGGAGATCCTCTTCAACTTATGAAGATAATTCATCATGCATGAAATGATACAACTAAAAGAATGACATGCATAATGGAAAATGGACGCCTGCAGATGATCTAAGTGTGGAAGTTATCATCGCACATGAAGGAGCAAATAAGTAGCAGACGACCATCGAGTTTAAGTGTTACAACTCAACGAGCGAAATGTATCAAAAGCAAGAGTTGTAACCACTAGGTAAAATATAAAGCACCCACCCATATGAACCCGCTTGAAGACTATCAAACTCATATGCTTCTCTCCCTTTTGTCAGTAATGACCAAAAAGGTTTGAAGACATAGAGCATCTACTCGTCCTCATGAGGAGTAGGTGAAGCAACAGGGTTGTCGTTGTTGGTTGGCGGTGCAGACGAACTTGGTGCAGTGTCGATGCGTGCAGAAGTAGGAGGTGGTGAAGTAGCATCGTCTTCATCATCGATCACGTTGGCATTCACAGTAGCCGTGGAGGAAGAATAGTCAGAGTCTTCAAGGGATAGAGTTCGACGTAGGACTGCATTCCATGGAGGAGTGGAGTCACACTTGAATTGTTCAGTGAAGCCATCGTCTTGAAGATCTGCTTCAGCACTGAGCAATGTCAAACTCTTCCATGATCGCCGATAGGTTTCGTGAGTGAGAAATGCATTCTTGGTGGCAAGATTTCGAATGCGATTTACATCCACCAAGAGGCTTTGCATCTATCGCTTGAGCCAAAAGTGATGCTTGTCTTATTTCTAATGCAGTGCCACAAGAAGTTCTCGGTCATTTAGGACCCGAGAGCGCTTCTTTGGCCTTTGAGCAATTGTGCTCTCAGTAGCTTCAGTTGCTGCATGATGAGGCAGATGAGTGTTTCCAGCCATCGGATAGACACGAGTTACAGCTTGGACTCCTTCCATAGGCTGAGTAAAGCTTTGGTGGTCAGCATTTTGAAGACAAAGAGGCTTCTTGGCAGGCTCAGGGTATATGGCTTCAACTGACATATCAACCTCTGGTAGAAAGATCACATGATTGCGAGCAGAGGGCTGATAGTTGACAGCAGAGTGTAGCTTGATGAGGCGCATGACCCATGGAGCATAGAATTTCAGACCAAAAAGGTCAGATCCAGATGAAGCCAATTGCCGGAGGAAGAAATCTTGTGCATTGAAGTTGATGCCATTGAGGATGTAAAAGACCAATGTCTTCATGGCTCCTTCAAGTTTTGCAGTTGATGAATGCCCTTTGATAGGCCATAGAGTCCGCCTTATGATGTGATATATTGTGCGCGGCAGATACTCAAGGTCATCAACAAAGAACGCAGGAGTATTCACCGTCATGTGGCAATGGTTTCATCATGCTCAACATCTGGCTCATGTTGGGTTCTGGCTTATGGAAGATACTTTCTAGTGCATTGCGGTGGTGTTGACAACCAGGTTTGTACAGTTCTCCGGGAGTGGATAACCCTGTAAGCTCAATGATGTTAAGATCTTTGGCTTCATGATGAACATTTCCTGTCATCCACTCGAGAACCCATGTTTTTGTATCCCTGTTGTAGCCGCGAATGTGGAGGGTAGCATAGAATTGAAGCTGAAGTTCCTCATTCCAATGTTCTTTGTCTGTCACAAAGCTGAGCAGACCCGCATCACGAAAGCAGTCAAGTGCTTCTTCTAAGCATGGCAGTCCTGCAATGGCTTCAGTGTCGAGGCGCATATGAGGGAAAATGCGCCCTTGATCATATAGAATGCAGGAGTAATAGCTTCGCTGCTGATGACTCCAGAAACGCTCAGATGATATTCTTGGCCTTGTGTAGGGGTTCTTTGCGCTGTCAAAGAAGGTGTTGTGGCTTTTGAAGCCATTTGCATTGAAGGACCCTGTAGAAGTGGCAGTACCTGGGAACTTTGGCAGTCTTGGCTTTGGTTTCTGGACCTGAGGCCTATGCTCAATGTGATAATCAAACTGAGGACCAGAAACATGAGGTGGAGGGACCAGAACGGGCCATCTGACAATGATTAGCTGGCCATGGCTGTATGCTTGCTCAATTGTATGGGGCCTTGGTGGCGGAACAGGAGCAGTGGCAATAATAGTGGCTTCAGGCTGCACATCAGAAGCTACAGGAGCAGTTGGAGCATTGGCTTCTGGCATATTGGTTGGTGCAGGCTCCACACTAGCTTCAGTGATGACAACGTCATGGGCTTCATTTGTGTTGGTGGGGGCAGCCTCAAGATTTTCAACCTCCACTTGATGAGCTGGAGGGTCTGGCACTGGCACGTTCACTTCAGGAACAGCTTCTTCAGTAATGGGGGGAGTGGGGACACGTCCTTCTTCTTGTTCGTCATCGGCTAATGTAGCCGGATTGTCTTCAGCAGCTTTGGCTTCAAACACTGAGATATTCACAGTTGGAGTGGCATCTGGAAACACTTGACGTGCAACAGATTGGTGGTGCTCTTCTCCTTCTGGAACACTCACAAGAGGGGCTTGAGGCCTTGGTCCTTTGCGAAGCCTTTGTAATACAGGCGACGCCTTTGGAGATGGAGTTGGTTGGGCCTCATCCTCTTCAACTTGCATAGGTGGTGTGGCTTGTTGTTGTTGGGGAGTACCGGGGGAGTCTTGTTGTTGTGGGTGATCAGCCCATGATGCATCCTGAGCAATTGGCGTCAGAGGACGACCAATGCTGATGATTTCGCTGTTCGTGAGAACAGGCGATGATACCAAGTTGTGCTCGATTTGAGGAAGAATGTCATCATCTTCAACATTGTCATGGTGACCAATGTCTTCAGCAGTGATGGGATCAACTGCTGGAATGTCTTCAGCTTCATAAGCCTCTGTGGAAGCAGGCTCATGAACAATCATCCATCGTTCTTGGTGTTCAGATGCAGGGCGAACCACTGAGATAGGTTCAACAACTAAGGGCTCTGCGGGAGCAGCCCAACTCTTCTTGATCTTGCGCTTCTTTTTGGAGGGAGCAGCATCAGAGGCTTCTGAGGTTTTCCTTTTTCTAGCTTCAGCCTCTGCAGCCCTCGTCTTCTTCTGTTCTGAGGCGGTTGACATGGCCTTTGGCTTCGAGCCAGTCATGCTGCATGGGAAGACTATGCGAGGTTCAACCTGCCTCGAAGGTGCAGGTTGGACAATTGATAGCTTCTTCTTCTTTGCAGCCATCCTGGGGTCGATGCCAGGATGACCAAGAGCCTTGCGCTTCTCAGCCTCATTGTATGCTAGCACACACTTGTCAGCCAGATTCTTCATGCGCTCTCGAGAGCCTCGAGCTTCTTCACGCTTCTTGTGAAAGGCTTCTTTGAGCTCGTGCAACATGATCTTGAAGTTTTTGACATCTTGCACACTGAGCGTGGCCACATGCTTCTTGAACTGAGCCTTTTCATAGTCAATCTTGTGCTTCAGTTCGACGATGCGCTGAGCAATAGCTAGCTCAGAAGCAATATCGCCATTGAAGGAGACGCTAAGGCCAATGGGAAGTTGCAAATCATTAAAGCTGAGATTTGGTGTGTCAAACCACTCATCAATGAAGTGATGGATGATTGCCACATCAAAGAGAGGCAAATTATTGAATATCTCTGCTTCTTCCTTGCTCTTGATCAGTTGCTCAAGAGCATCATCTGCAAGATCGTCATCGCTGGACAGATCAATGTGCTCTTCACACAGAATGGCAGTAGGAGTCAATGTCTGATCAGTATTCTTGACGATTTTCTTTTTCTTCTCCGTCTTCTTGGAGATGCGTGATAGATCTTTAGACTACACACTGTCTTTAGGAGGTGCAGTGGCTAGTGGCTTCACACGTGAAGCTTTCGGAGGTGCAGCTGATTGTAAAGCCCTAGTTTTCTTTGGTTTCTGCGGCCTTGGAGGAGGAGCTGGGGCTTCATCAGTATCAGCATCATTATCAGAATGATCTACTCTGGCACCTTGGACCAAGATGTATGTGATGAGGCCATCAAGGTTTGAAAAGGGGCCGATGACATTGGGTTCTGCATCATGTGAGCCATCAGCACGGGGAGTAGAGGGACTAGGGTTGAAGTCTAATCCCAATGACTTCTTGTTTTCCTTGGCCGATGCCTTTGCGTGCTGGAAGTTGTGCTTGAAGAGATTATCGTCACAGCACCAGAGCAGTGATGATGAGTCGGCATTTTCAGGCTGAGGTCCATGGACCATACAAGGATAGAAATCCTGTGCAACAGCTTCAGCTCTGTTCTTGGGTGGAAGGCCTCGATAGAGAATATCACCCCAAGGACTTTTGATAGCATTCTTCTCAGCATATTCCTGGGTCACGAACTTGTACTTGAACCATTGTTCAACCCAATATCGTCGAATCCATTGGATACGGGTCTTGCGCTGATTATAATCCTCTTCAGGATCTGTCTTGTAAATTTTTGCGAGGTCATCAGGCAAATCTTTTGATGTTCCCCCTCGACGCTATCTGCCACCCTTCCTTACTAATTTCTCTGCAGCCATGAACTTCAAACTGAATGGCTTCAATACGTTCAAAGGCTTCAGGGGCTTTCGCTTGCTGGGCAAACATGAACTAGCTTCAGGAGAGTTAATGTGTTGCTGTAGGAATTCTGCAAACGAATGCAGACTATGAGAACCAAGGGATTCTCCCACGGACATGTACCTGTGACAGCATTAGAGATGCGAGGGAAGGGGAAGAGGTCATATGCATTCTCAGAAGATTTGAAGATAAATCAGTTTGAAGACATTGACCTCATGATGCGAAGACATTCACTTATATGTTGAGAGTTGGTTCCAGATTTGTACGAATCCGTGAATAAGTACAAGTGAGGAATCTAACTAGATATGATGCTTAAGTGAATATACTAGGCAGTATGAGATGCAGACAGAATAGATCTAACATTGTATAGGTAGAAACCAATTTTGGTAAATAGGATGAATAATTTAGGATAAAAAAGATGGTAAAAATAGATTTATATTTACCACACGAAGAACTGCTAGATGGGATGAATAGGAGACGAGCAGTTCAATCCATCGTGCCCTAACTTGGCGACGGAGGACACCTACAGCGGCGGCGGAGTGGACGATGTGCGCGACCGGCGTGAGGACGGCGTCGTTGAAGTCACGGCAGCTAAACGCTTCGTCGCCGGTGACGTCGCGAGCTAGCGGTGGCGCTAGGGTTTTGATGAGGTGGAGAGGTGGAAGAAGGTTTTCTTGACCACAGGGGACACATATTTATCAGAAGGTGTGCGACATAGCTCAATTACGCAGGTGCCCCTGCCTGTTCACATCTGAGGGACACGTGGCAAGCATGCAACATACTCAGAGTTGTCCCACGTTCCCATGCCCGCCAAGTTTGTCGGATGGTTGTTCTGGCTTCTCCGGATTTCAACAATAATGATGAATCATTTAAAAAGACTTGATGTTTGTCTCTGTGTCTTATGCTGACAAGGATGCAGAGAAAACATTCGACAGTTTCAATAGAATGCATATGATTTGGACAGATAGATTTTGAGATATTAAGCATAGAGAGATTAGGGTCCGATCACATTCACTTAGTTCAAAAGATTCAACAAGGAAGACATAGCTAGAAGTGAATGTTGTACAGGACAGAATACTAGTATATATATATATATATATATATATGAGAAAGCAATCAACACGACATAGTGAAGTAAATCATGAAGATAAGTTGAAAGTTGAAGACAAACCAAATGCGAAGATATTGCAACAATAACGCCAAGAGTGAAACACTTCAAACCAAGAAATTTGGTGGTGGCGTTACCCACCGTATAGGAAGTATTAGACCCAGACATGGCGCACAATTATCGTGGCGCTCCGAAGTCAAATTCCACGTTAATGTATTCACACTTAGAATGTAAGTCTTCATTGATAGAAGATATACTTTACTTCGTGTGTTGCACATCTAAGTCATCAACATGCATAAGTGTTAGGATGTGTGCCTGATCACAGGACATTTGAGGATTCCGAGATATTTAGCTCACACCGTAACTTGCAAAACCTTTTCTCATCCAGGGGCTTTGTGAAGATGTCTGCCAGTTGCTCTTCAGTGTTGACGTGAATGATGTCAATATCTTTCTTCATGACATGATCTCTGAGAAAGTGATGACGAATTTCAATGTGCTTTGTCTTCGAGTGCTGGACTGGATTGTTGGCAATCTTGATAGCGCTTTCGTTGTCGCAGAAGAGAGGTACTTGTTTCAGATTGATGCCATAGTCCTTGAGAGTTTGTTTCATCCACAGAATCTGAGTGCAACAAGATCCAGCAGCAATGTATTCAGATTCAGCAGTTGAGAGTGATACACAGTTTTGCTTCTTTGAAGACCAACATACAAGTGATCGTCCCAGAAATTGACATGTGCCTAATGTAGACTTGCGATCAAACTTGTCTCCAGCATAATCAGCATCCGAGAATCCAACCAGATCAAATCTCGAGCCCTTTGGATACCATAATTTGAGTGTTGGGGTGTAAGCCAAATATCTAAGAATTCACTTCACAGCTAAGTGATGCGATTCCTTTGGTGCCGCTTGGAATCGAGCACACATGCAAACACTAAGCATAATATCTGGCCTAGATGCACATAGGTAAAGTAAGGAACCAATCATGGAGCGGTATACCTTTTGATCGAACTCTTTACCATTGTCGTCGGGACCAAGATGGTGTTTGGCTGGCATTGGCGTCGTGTAACCTTTGCAATCTTGCATTCCAAACTTCTTCAGACAGCCTTTGAGATATTTTTCTTGAGATATGAAGATGCCTACTTATTCCTCTCTGCCGCCGCCGCCGTAGGTGTCCTCTCCGCCGCCGCCGCCGTAGGTGTCCACTTGAATGAACTTCTTGACATTAGTAGGGGTGACACCTTCTCCAGTTTTGGGAACGCCGTTCTTGACGACATACCAGAGGTCGACATCAATGGCTTCAAGATGCATGCGCATCTTATTCTTCCAGTAGGGATATTCAGTTCCATCGATCACGAGACAAGCAGTGGAGACTTTGATTATCCCTGCAGTCGACATAGCTAAACTCCAGGTGGTTAAACCGAATCACACAGAACAAGGGAGTATCTTGCTCTGATACCAATTGAAAGTCCTAGTTATCGACTAGAGAGGGGGGGTGAATAGGCGATTTTTGTCAAAGTCTTCTAAACATGGAAGTTTCAAAGACAAACAATAGAAATGACCTAATTGATATGCAGCGGAAGATAAACTACAACAAGCAAGCCATAGTCAAGTATGCAATAAAGTGAAAGTACAAAGACTAATAGCAGCTTGGTAGTAAGGATCAGGATGGAAGATAATATGAAGCCAATCAATGATAGCAGTCAAGCAATGAAGTCAAACAGGTATGACAAACAGGCAATGACTTCACGAAGACAAACTTAGGGTAAGGGGAGTTAGAGGATAGAACCAGTCACTTGTTAAAGACACAGGATTTGTTGGACCAGTTCCAGTTGCTGTGACAACTGTACATATGGTTAGGGAGGCTGACATTCAACTCAGAAGACCGCGTCTTCACCTTATTCCCCTTGAGCTAAGGACACACAGTCCTCGCCAATCACTCTGGTAAGTCTTCATGGTAGACTTCCGAACCTTCACAGACTACGTTCACCGGCGGTCCACAATGACTCTTGGATGTTCAGAACGCGACGCCTAACCGGCTAGAGGATACACATTCCTCAAGTGTAATAAGTCTTCAGGTCACACAGATATAAAGACTTCAGTGATGCCTAACACTCTTTGGCTCTGGGTGTTTTGGGCTTTGTCCTCGCAAGGATTTCTCTCTCTCAAAGGCTTCGAGGTGGGTTGCTCTCAAACAACAAAAGCCGTAAACTAACTCTGAGCAGCCACCAATTTATGGTGTAGGGGGTGGGCTATTTATAGCCACAAGGCAACCCGACATGATATGTCCGAAATGACCCTGGGTCACTAAGGAACTGACACGTGTTCCAACGGTCAGATTTCAAACACACACGGCAACTTTACTTGGGCTACAAGCAAAGCTGACTCACCCAGCTCTGGATAAGGTGTGCTCACATTGTCTTCGCTCGAAGACATAGGATTTGGGTTGAGCATCACTTCAGTCATTCTGACTTTGTTCACTTGGACCCCACTTAACAGTACGGTGGTTCCTACGACTCAACAAAGAAGAAAAGGAAACAACAAAACAACACAGTCTTCGCGCTCCATAGTCTTCACTCATTGTCTTCTCATGTCATAGTCTTCAATGTGAATATCTTCACATACCACCATTGTCGTCAATGTCTTCATACATTTTTAGGGGTCATCTCCGGTAGGTAAACCGAATCAATGAGGGACACTACCTGCGTTATCCTGCAATTCTCACTAACGCATTAGTCCCTCAACCAACTTTGTCGTCAATACTCCAAAACCAACTAGGGGTGGCACTAGATGCACTTACATCAAGGTCTCTGCTGGGTGTCCTACCTTCGATGGAACGGACTACCCCTACTGGAAGAATAAGATGCGAATGCATCTTGAGGCAATTGATAACAATCTCTGGTATGTTGTGGAAAATGGTGTTCCTTCAGTCACAGCTTCCCTGAATGCTGCTGATGTGAAGAGATTCAAGCAACTCGATTCTCAAGTGAAGAACATCATATGTGTCCATCTGAGCAAAGGGCAATATGGTAGAGTGAGTGCTTTGGAAACTGCTAAGCTTATCTGGGATAGGCTCTCCAAAGTAAATGAAGGAGTCTCAACTCAACGTGACTCTCGTGTTGACGTTCTTCGCAATCTCTTCAGCTGCTTCAAATGACTCGACAATGAAAATGTTCAGCAAACCTTCGATCGCCTCACTGATATCTCAAATGAGCTTCAAGCACTTGGCGCCACTAACATCACCGACCATGAGGTGGTGAAGAAATTGCTGAGATCACTCGATTCCTCATTTGACACTCTGGCACTGATGATTCAAGAGCGAGCTGATTACAAGTCACTTGGTCTCGCTGATATCCTTGAGAGGCTAAACACTCATGTGTTCCAGCTTGCTGAGAAGAGAGATTTCTATGGTTCGAGCTGTGGCAAACCACGTGCTCTGAAGGCCAAGGCAGTCTCTGAGTCTGAAGAAGAGGACTCTATTAGCGGCCTTGGTGATCCTGAAGAACTGAGCCAGGAACTAGCACTGCTCATGAAGAAATTTCAGAAGTTCTCAAGACGTGGTCGCTTTGGAAAATCCTCAAGGAGCAACGATTCCTCATCTAGTGACTATAAGAAGAGGCTATGCCACAAATGCAAGAAACCTGGTCACTACATTCAAGATTGTCCTCAGTGGGACAAGGAATTAAAGAAAAAGAAATACAAGGATTACAGTTCTGATGATGCCAAGAAGAAGAAGAAATCTTCGAAGTCTTCATCATCAAAATCCTCAAAACCTTCATCTCATTAGAAGAGCAGCTCCAAGAAAGCTCGGGCATTCATTGGCAAGGAAATGGATTCTGAGGGTGAATCTGAGGATCATGAGGAAGAGGAGGCATCCGAGGAGTCCGAGTCCGGTGTGGCAAGCCTAGCTCTCGCTACTGCATTCGTCAGCAAGTCTATCTTCAACTCTGAAGAGAATGGCTTCACCAACAAGACTGACGAAGACAATGATGACAACGCTCCCACCTATTGCTTCATGGCAAAGGGTGTCAAGGTAACTAAATACCCCTCCTCTGAATATAGTGAGGATGAATCTGATGAAAACCTCAAGCTCAGCTACTCTAAACTTGCTAAGATTGCCGTGAAACAACAAAAGGCTATTGAAAAGCTTCAAAACATGCTAGACAAAAGTGATGATATGTTGGGTGAAGAAATGGATCGCACTAAAGACCTAACTGAAAATCTTCAGATACTTCAGTCTAAGTTTGACAACCTTCAAAGTCATCATAACACTCTATTATCTGATCACGAGAAGCTTTCTTATGAATTTCTTCAAAGAAAGCAAGATCTTGAGAAGCTAAGAGTGAGTTATGAAAATCTTCAGAAGGAGCACGATTCATTACTTGCTCAACAAATCAGCGCTACTCAGGAAGAATTTGTTCCTCCATGTCTGAAATGCATTGAACGTGAATCTGCTAATTCATCACCTGAATGTTCAAATGCTTCTAATGTTACAAATTCTTCACCTGTCTCTGCTATCACTAATTCCTCATCTGAGGACATTGCAACTACCACTAAAGATGCAGGGCTGAAGGAATTGTACACAACAGGAATGTACAAAAGCCTCAAAGGGCATCAGATTCTTTGTGATGTGCTTAAAAAGCAGATCCTCAACAAGAACCCTAGGAAAGAGGGTATTGCCTTTGAGAGGAAACTCAATGCTGATAGAACATATTGGAAGCCTGAGAAGTACCCCAAAACCTCATGGGTTGCTGCAAAGGGACCTCCAGTTGATCCATCCAATTTATCTGGCTTTACATGTGAATCTCCTCATTCTTCTGATGAGTCATTTGACTCCAACTATAAACTGTTCAAAAATCAGAATGGTGAAGTATTTGCTAGATATGTTGGCACTAACTGCAGGAACGGTTCCCCTATGAAGAAAATCTGGGTTCCCAAAATTTATCTTGAAAGTCTTCAGGTGAATGTCCTCATGACACCACCTGTGAAGAATAGGAATCCCAGATCAAATTCTTCATATGGACCAAATTCTTCATATGGATCAAATTCCTCAACAGGATCAAAATCCTCACATGATCATCATCGTGCTAACCTCTCTGTTTCGCAGGGTAGAGCTAATGGCTATGAATATGAGCATTATTCTTCAAATCATTATGTTCATAAGTCCTTGAAGAATTTCTCTGCTTATTCATATGCTTACCCTTACCCCTCTCATGTGAAACGAAGCGGACTGGCTTCTATGCTACCTTTCTCATATGGTGCTTGCAGAGTGATGAATTCTTTGCCACCCCTTCAGATGTGGGTGGTGAAGAAAAAGAACTAATCTCTTATGCAGGGTCAGGTCTCCAGACGTGCTCAAAACGTCTGAAGAATTTGCTAGAGACCTGAATATGCCTGAAAGGACGCATGGTAATCATGAAGAAATGAATTTTCATTTCTCACGTCCTCATACTGATTTATCCGTGCTATTGCTTGATGAAATTTATCTGATGATATTGATGCCATATTCTTCACTAATGAAGTATATGAGTTCGTAAGTTGCACTAATTCATTGCAGGATGATCAACCCAAAGCTAATGAGTGGGTCCTCGATAGTGGATGTATGAATCACATGACTGGTGACAAGAATCTACTGATGGATACTCCCTTATCACCGTCACATCTGAAGCATATCATCTTCGCTAACAAAGGCAAAAGTCAGGTATTGGATCTATGTAAGGTTGCGATCTCAAAGGATCGACACATGGACAAAGTCATGCTTGTCGAGTCCTTAGGATACAACCTCATGTCTATCTGAATGCTTTGTGATCTCGATATGGTTGTTGTCTTTGGAAAATATCGTTGTGTTGTGATCATGGAAGCTGACCATTCCAAAGACTTCGAAGGCTTTAGGAGAGGAGACTTGTATATTGTTGATTTCTCTACAGGACCACAACCAGCCGTATGCTTACTGGCAAAAGCCTCAGAAGGCTGGCTATGCCATCGACGACTTGGTCATACTGGCATGAGGAATCTGCACACACTTGCAAAGAAGAAGCATGTCATTGGCATTGAGAATGTCAAATTCCTCAAGGATCACCTATGCGGAGCTTGTGAAGCTGGAAAGATGACAAAGGCCAAGCATCCAACAAAGACTATCATGACTACCACGCGAACATTTGAATTGCTTCACATGGATCTTTTTGGTCCTAATCATTATTCTGCAATTCTAAATGATGCAACTCAATATGCCTTTGTTATTGTTGATGATTATTCTCGTTACACATGGGTGCACATTGTCACTTACAAACATGAGGTGCAGGAAGTCTTCAAATGATTTTCCTCGAGGGCTTCAACCAACTTTGGTGTGAAGATCAAGCACATCAGAAGTGACAATGGGACCGAGTTCAAGTATTCCGGTCTTGATGGCTATCTTGATGAACTTGGTATTACTCTGTCACAGCCCTAGATTAATGCTTGTAGTTAGTGGCATTGCATCCATGCATCTTGTCCATTTTCTGAAAGTTGAACTGAGGAAATTGGAAAGCCTCAAGACATTTAAATAAAAGAAGGGCAAAAACCATAAAAATCTCATTCATTGTTTCCAAAATGCTCTTCTTAAATGTTTGATATTTTTGGCAAGGGTTCTGGCCCAAACCAAAAATACTGCACATTTTTAAGGACTTAATTTAGGGACTTTGAATTTAAATCATTAGCTATTTGAATTTGAATTATATTCATATAATTAGAATATAATTTCAAATACCCCTGAGATATTTTATGAGCTTTTGGAAAAGTCCATCTAGCAAAATAAAAATATTCAGAGGAGTTTTTGGCATTGTTTGAATTGTTTTGAATTCAAAACAGTGCCAAAAGATTAAATAAAAAAACAAAAAATAGAAAACAATAAAAGAACAGAAACTTACCTGTAAGTTACCTGGCTTACCTGTGCGGCCCAGCACTGCAGCTGGCCGGCCCAGGAGCTGGCCCAGCCCACCACCGCTGCCAGTCACCACCAACCTCTCGCCAGAAGGATGAGAGGCGCATGGCCGCCGTGCGCTGGCACGCGCCCGAGCCACCTCCTGCTTCCGCCGACGCCGGGGGCTGGCTGGAGACGCCACACAACCCCCCCGACCCCCTCTGGCCTGTCCACTCCTCCTCTCCCCTCCTTTGTCTCTCTCGCACGCAGCCACCGAACGCCATCGCCGCCGCGCTCGCTGCCACCGTGGTCACTGGCCACCCCACGCCTTGCCTACGCGCCAAGAAGCTCCGCCTCGTCCCCCCTCTTCCTCCTCGACGAGCCACGCATCTCCGGAAGCAGTGGAGCCTCGCCATCGAGCTCGACCCCGCCGCCTCTGCACCGAGATCGCCGGCGACCGTACACCGTCCCCGATGCCTCCCCGAGCCGTCTGAGCTTCTCTGTGTGACCGCTGTGAGCTTCCGCACCGAATCCCCCTCTTCCCCGCCTCGATTTCTTGCTGTAGCCGTCGCCCCCTTGAAGACCGAACTACGCCGCCGCACAAACTTGTCGCCGACGAGGCTCCGGTGACTAAATGGTCTCGTGCGTATCTCCGTTGGGCTCGTGTGCTTTCGTAGACCCCGTAGGTGCAAACGGCTGGTCCTCCCGCAGGCCGTAGCACCAAAACCGCGAGCACCCGAACTCCGTCCGCCGCCGATTTGGTCGCCGCTGTCGATCCCGACCACCGCAGCTCCTACCACCGCCACCAATGCATGCGCCTCGCTCCTAGGAACCCATAGGTGCAACCCGCGCATCGAATGGTGCCCTGTAGAGCATTTCCGAGCCGCCCCGCCATCTCTGTCGTTGCCGGCGGCTAAACGCCGGCGGGCTGACCGTGTTGACCGGCGAGGTTTGACCCTGGCTAACCAGAGGTTTGACCCCTCTCTCACTGACATGCAGGCCCCACCCGGCTAACTAAGTAGTTAGGGCTAATCCTATCTAGGTTAGTTAGGTAATTTACTGACCAGTGGGCCCAGGCCCTAATTAACCTAGGTTAGTGCTAACCTAACACTAACTAACCCTGTTAGTTAGTTGCGACACTGACATGTGGGCCCCAGCCGTCAGGTTTGACCTGGGCTGGCGCCTTTGACCTGATGACGTTACCTCGACGTCATGCTGACGTAGTTAATTATTTTCTGGATTTATTCTTATACAGGAAATTCCAGAAAATATCCAAAACTTCTAAAATTCATAGAAATTCAACCGTAACTTCAAATGAAATAAATTATATATGAAAAATGATCAGAAAAATCCAATCTATCAATCTATACCATTTTCATGCATGTTAGAACAACTTATGGCTGCTGTTTAGGACAAATCATATACTGACATTTAAACCTTCAGATATGGAGTTTGAATTTGAACCTAAGGTTCAAACCAACTTCATTTAACCTGCTGCTAGTTGCATTATCCCAACACACTCATTTTGCCATGTCATGATCATGCATCATATTGTGCATTGCATTGATTGTGTTTCCTTCTGTGTTGCCGGAACTTGCCCCCTCTCAATAGACGTGGTTCCGACGATGAGTTTGATGACACCGATGAAGAGCTATATTATCTTCAGAAGTGCCAGGCAAGCAAAACCCCCTTGTTCATTCCGATAAAATCCCACTCTCTCGCTCCTGCTCTCTTTTACTGCATTAGGACAACAATGATTCATCTGTTACTTGTTGCGGTAGCTGAACCCCTTTATCCTTTGCATGACCTGTCATTGCCACAGTAAATAGATGAAACCCACTAGCATGAGTAGGAGTTGTTTGAGCCCTGTTGTGCCTACTCATTCATGCTTGTTTGTCATGCCTGCTACTGCTTAGCTGATTCATCAGGGATGAATCAGAGGTGTGTGAACATGTCCTACTGCTGAGAGCTAAGTGTGTGAACACGATTTGGTAAAGGTAGCGGTGAGAGGCCATGTAGGAGTACATGGTGGGTTGTCTCATTGCAGCCGTCCTCAGGAACTGAGTTCTGTGTTTGTGATCCATGACCAGTTACTACCAAGCATTGGAATGCTTAAGTGCCCCTCTCGACTTATTAATCAACTCGATCTCTGTCCAGGAGTTGCAACTAGTCTCTGGTGTTTGTAGGCAGTGCTATTAGTCTACCAAGTGGCACCCGGTACAGGTGGGCTTGGGACAGACTAGGCACAGTGGCCCGGTGTACCAAGTGGCACCCGGATGGTGGTCTTGGGAACCCTGCACACATCGTTTGGGGCCGTGAGTGACACCCCGGCCGGATCTCCTTGCGGATGGAACCCGAATAGGCGATAAACCTGGACGAGAGACTTGTGTGGTTAGTCAGGTCGTGCCCGACACCCTCACTGGGCTTCCGCTTGAAGGTTGCCGAGTACATGTCGTGCAAACTGCGGTAAGTGGTGAGAGCGTGTGTGAAGAAGTACACCCCTGCAGGGTTAATATGATCTATTCGAATAGCCATGTCCGCGGTAAAGGACTTCTGGGTTGCCTGTACAGTTCATAGACAAATGAAAGTGGATACTCTAAAATACGCAAGATAAGCGTGAGTGCTATGGATGGCGTTCTCGTAGGGAGACGGGAGCGGATCCATAGTGGTGTATTGATATGGTGAATATGTGGACTCGTGTGCGCCACCTCAAAAGAGTTACTTGCAGTCGTAGTTCAGGATAGCCACCGAGTCAAAGTTGGCTTGCTGCAGTTAAACCCCACCATCCCCTTTGTTGATAATGATGCATATGTAGTTAGTTCTGATGTAAGTCTTGCTAGGTACATTTGTACTCACGTTTGCCTATTTTATGTTTTTGCAGAGAGACTTCAGTCTCGCTAGTAGTTCCGCTTGGACTTCGACGTTTAGCTTGTTACCTCAGCTATGATCTTGTGCCCTCGGCAGGATCTGGTAGATAGTCAGGCTTTTCAGCCTTTTTCATTTATAGATGTCTATACCCAGACATGTTAAGCTTCCGCTTGTGCTTTGACTTGTATGCTCTGAATGTTGGGTCATGAGACCCATGTTTGTAATATCTCGCTCCTCAGAGCCTATTGAATATAATACTTGAGTTGTAGAGTCATGTTGTGATGCCATGTTGTATTTGCACATATCGAGCATATTGTGTGTATGTTATTGAAATGCTTGGTATGTGTGGGATCTGACTATCTAGTTGTTTATCCTTAGTAGCCTCTCTTACCGGGAAATCTCTCCTAGTGCTTCCACTGAGCCATGGTAGCTTGCTACTGCTCCGGAACACTTAGGCTGGCCGGCATGTGTCCTTCTTTGTTCTTGTGTCTGTCCCTTCGGGGAAATGTCACGCGGTGTCTACCGGAGTCCTGTTAGCCTGCTACAGCCCGGTTTACCGGAGTCCTGCTAGCTCAGTTGCTACAGCCCGGATTCACTCGCTGATGACCGACACGTTCATTGTTGGGTCATGTATGTCTGTCCCTGTAAGTTAATGCCACTTTGGGTTCACGACTAGCCATGTCAGCCCGGGTTCTTTGTCATATGGATGCTAGCGGCACTATCATATACGTGAGCCAAAAGGCGCAAACAGTCCCGGGCCAGGTAAGGTGGCACCCGTGGGAATACCGTGCGTGAGGCCGCAAAGTGATATGATGTGTTACATGCTAGATCGGTGCGACTTAGGATCGGGGTCCTGACATACTCATGAGTTATCTGCTCCTTATACTCCTCAGCAGAATGGCGTCGTGGAGCGCAAGAACATGACCCTTGTTGAGATGGCTCGCACTATGCTTGATGAATACAAAACACCTCGTCGTTTCTGGATTGATGCAATCGATACTACATGCCACGTCATCAACAGGGTATATGTTCACAAATTCTTCAAGAAATCTGCTTATGAACTCCTCACTGACAAAAAGCCCAATGTGAGTTATTTCAAAGTCTTCGATGCTAAATGTTGGATTAGAGATCCTCATCACACTTCCAAATTCTCACCGAAAACACATGAAGGTTTTATGCTTGGTTATGGAAAGGACTCGCACACCTATAGAGTCTTCAACAGCGTTCTTCACAATGTTGTTGAAACTGTAGATGTGCGGTTCGATGAAACTAATGGCTCGCAAAGAGAGCACCTACCTTCTGTGATAGATGAACCAACACCTGAGGATTCTATCAAGTTCAAGGCTACTGAGGATGTCATTCCCACCGAAGAATCTGCTGAAGAATTCATTCTAGATCGTGATGAACGCCGAGCTGGCGCTCCTGAAGAAAATGATGCTGAGGAAAATGCTCCTGAAGGGAATGCGGATCAAATTCCTCGAAGATAACCCACTCATCCTCGCATTGCTAACGAAGTGCAAATCGAGAAGATCATTGATGACATTGAGGCACCAGGTCCTCTCACATGCTCAAAATCTTCACATTTATCTAAATTTTATGGGCACTTTGCTTTTGTCTCTATCTCAGAGCCCACTAAGGTAGATGAAGCATTTCTGGAGCCTGAGTGGATTCAGGCTATGCAAGAAGAATTACATCAGTTCAAGCTCAACAACGTCTGGGAACTGGTCAAACGTCCAGATCCTCGCAAGCACAACATCATTGACACAAAATGCATCTACCGCAACAAGCAAGAAGAAAATGGCCTTGTGGTAAAGAATAAGGCACGGCTTGTATCTCAAGGCTACACAGAGGTTGAAGGAATTGATTTTGATGAAACTTTTGCACCTGTTGCTAGACTTGAGGCTATTCGCATATTACTTGCTTATGCTAACCATCATAATATCACCTTATATCAAATGGATGTGAAAAGTGCATTCCTCAATGGTAAGCTTGAGGAAGAAGTATATGTTGCTCAACCCCCAGGTTTTGAAGATCCAAAGAATCCTGACAAAGTCTTCAGACTCAACAAGGCCCTGTATGGCCTCAAGCAAGCCCCTTGGGTGTGGTATGATACTTTGAAGGAATTCCTCATGAAGAAAGGCTTCAAACCCAGTTCACTCGATCCAACTCTTTTCACTAAATCTTATGATGATGAATTGTTTGTGTGCCAAATATATGTTGATGATCTTATCTTTGGCTGTACTGATCAATGTTATAGTGATAAATTTGCCTATATGATGATTGAAGAATATCAAATGTCTATGATGGGAGAGTTGAAATTCTTCTTAGGTCTTTAAATTCCTCAACAGCGCAATAGCATATTCATATCTCAGGAGAAATACCTCAAAGATGTATTGAGGAAATTTGGCATGAAAGATTGCAAAGGGGTCAAAATTCCAATGCCCACAAATGGCCATCTATGCACTGATGAAAATGGTAAAGACTTCGATCAAAAGGTATACCGCTCCATGATTGGCTCTTTATTGTACCTATGTGCATCTAGGCCAGAAATTATGCTTAGTGTTTGTATGTGTGCCCGATTTCAAGCTACACCGAAGGAATCACACCATAAGGCTGTGAAGCATATTCTTCGATATCTAGCTCACACACCAACACTTGGATTATGGTATCCCAAGGGCTCTTCGTTTGATCTCATTGGATATTCATACTCTGACTATGCTGGCGATCATGTGGACCGCAAGTCAACGTCAGGCACATGCCATTTCCTCGGACGATCTTTGGTCTGTTGGTCCTCGAAGAAACAGAACTATGTATCACTCTCAACTGCAGAAGCCGAGTATATTGCTGCTGGATCGTGCTGTGCTCAATTACTTTGGATGAAGCAAACACTCAAGGACTATGGCATCAACGTGAAGAATGTGCCTATCTACTGCAACAATGAGAGTGCTATCAAGATTGCTCATAACCCAGTTCAGCACTCGAAGAAAAAGCACATCCAGATTCGTCATCATTTTCTTCGTGATCATGTGTTGGAGGGCGACATCTCCATCGACCACGCAAGCACTAAAGATCAGCTGGCCGATATATTCACTAAGCCCTTGGATGAGAAGAGATTTAGCAAGTTGCGGTGTGAGCTAAATATCCTAGAATCTTCGAATGTTCTCTGAAATGGACACACATCCTAACACTTATGCTGACTTGATGACTTAGATGCGCAACACACAAAGTAACATTTTTCTTCAATCAATGAAGACTAACCCTCTAAGTGTGAATAAATTAATGAAGAAACTGATTCTCAGAGCCCTACGACAATTGTACGCGGTGTCTGAAATCAGCTTTCTTATACGGTGGGTCACGCCACCAACGAAAGTTGAAAATCTTCAATTTGAGTTTTTCTTTGTTTTTGAAATTCCTCAGTTTTTCAAGTTCTTCAAGTTTGCAATGTCTTCACTATTTCTGTCGTTTTTCTTCATTTGAATATATATATATATATATATATATATATATATATATATATATGTATATATATATGAGTTTATGTCCTCTACAACATTCACTTATGGCTAATTCTTCAACCTGATGTTTCTGCTAAGTGAATGTGATCGGACCCTTCCCCCTCTATGCTAAACTCAACCTAGTCTATTCACAAATTCTTCATGTGCGTTCTATTTGAAACTCGTTCAAAATCTTCACTGTTGTCGGCGTTCTGGGAACGGGGGTTCTCAGAATTGCCTGCCTACGGCCTGCGGCGTGGCTCAAGGGGCGGCCCAGCACGGCCCATCTTTATCAGCACGAGCTCAAGACATTCGCGAGGGGCCAAGCCTCGCGGGGCGGACGACAGGAAGCTTCCTCAAGCACGGCCTCGTCAGGCTGGCTCGTGAGGAGGCAGAGAGATCAAGGCGGGACACCTCACGAGGTGCCCATGATGCAAGCCATGACGACCAAGGGTGCCAGGCGGGTGCCGGCCCGCACAGTGTCCCCCTTTCCTATTTGGTGCAAAGGGGGCAAGCATAGGAGAGAGCATCAAGCAAAGGCATCCATTTCGGTGCAACAAGAACAAGACCGTCGCAACGGCAGGAAGGAAGTCATCGTGGAGCCCAGGAAGGCGTCATCGTCAGAGCCTTTGACAGGCAAGGACCAGCTTTAGTCAGGATAAGTGTACTAGATGTTCCCCTTCAAAATGGCCAATTGTTGGCGCCCTTCCCGCTCAATATTTGGGAAGAGGCCCAGGGCCTTTTGCCTATAAATAGGACTAGCCACCCCCAGGGTAGAGGAGGCTGAAGATCAACCAGAGAGAGAGAGAGAGAGAAGCGACTGAACTCACCCAAGCAGTTCATCACACCAGCTCAAGAACAGACCCTTGCGAGGCTGTTCTTCCTTGTATTGTTCATCACCATCCCAAGAGGCAATCCACCACACCACACACTGGAGTAGGGTATTACACCACAATGGTGTCCTGAACCAGTATAAACCCTGTGTCTCTTGTGTTGTTACTTTCGTAGCTTAGATCATAGCGAGGCGGTGAGGTACAGGTAGGTAGTGGGCGAAATCTCCGCGTGCACCCCAGTGTTCGAATCTAGAGGGTCTGCCGGAACCCGAAATACGACATTTGGCGCGCCAGGTAGGGGTGCGCCGGAATTCGTCTTCCGTCGCCCTGTTCTTCACCGACCATCGCGTCCATGTCGGACGCTCATTGGGACCGCATCGAGCGCCGAGCCGCTCTCGCTTCCCGCGTCGCCCAGACGGCCCCCGTCGGTGGCCACCCCCGCCGTTCCCCGTCACCTGCCGTCAACGCCGCCACCGGCTCGGCGGGGAACGAGCAGCAAGCATCGTCCCAGCATCCGTCCATGAGGCGAGACGGCCGCACTGCTACTCCCTCACTCGCCCCAGCTGGTTCTTTGTCCCGCGCACCCCGCGCGACCATGGAGGCTCGAGCTGCGCTCATCATGGCAAACGAGCTCCTGCGCTACCGCCCGGTCGACGACGTCTACGAAGAGTGGCTCGACCGCGTTGCCGAGCTCGTCCACGCCGCAGGGGGCTCCCCCGCGCCATCCTTCTCGCTGCACCGCGCCCCGCCCTGCGTGGGCAATGAAGATCTAGGGGCGCCTTAGCCGCCTCCCCCTCCAGAACGCGCCCTGGACCCAACGCACGTGGCCCCTGGGCGGAACCCACTCCGTCCGGCGCCAGCGTAGCAAGAGCAGAGCTGCCAAGAGGTCCCTCGCCCCCAAGAAGCTGCCCGAGTACTCCGTGCTCCAGCCCGTCGCGACCACACTCCTGTTCCAGCACGCCAAGACCCCGCGCTGCTCCCAGCCGCAGCGCATAGGGACCCGCAAGACCGAGCTCTTCGTCACCAAAGGCCTCCCATGGCCATAGCAGGCTGCCGCGCCTTCACCACCGAGCTGTGCAGCGTCGCGTGGCCCTGCAAGTGCAAGCCAGACCTACCTCCTCGCTACGACGGCACGGCCGACCCTGCGGAGTTCCTCCAGCTCTACGAGCTGGGCATCAAAGCCGCCAACGGGGACGAGAAGGTCATGGCGAACTGGTTTCCCATGGCACTCAAGGACGGGGCCCGCACCTGGCTCCTGAACCTGTCTCCTGGCACGATCTCCTCCTAGGACGAGATGCGCACCCGTTTCATCGCCAACTTCCAAGGTACTCGTGACCGGCCACCCGCCGTGAGCGACATGCGCCGCATCAAGCATCAACCAGGGGAGACCCTGCAGAAGTACATCCAGCGCTTCAACAACGCACGTCAAGATTCCCAAGGTGACCGAGGAGGCCATCATCTCAGCCTTCTCCGACGGTGTGCGTGACGTCAAGATGAAGGAGGAGCTGGCGATGCATGAAGATCTATGCACTTCCTTGGAGCTGTTTAACTTGGCGACCAAGTGCGCCAGGGCTGAGGAAGGGCGCCTTTCCCTCCTTGAGCTGCCAGCCGCAGACCCAGAAGAGAAGAAGTCCAAGGCCAAGGACGTGAAGTGCAAGGGGGCTGCCGTGCTTGCGGCAGAGCCAGACACCAAGCGGGGCAGAGATCCGCCCGAGTCTTTCAAAGGCAGCCGGTACTGTGTGTACCACGACCTCCACACCCACAACACCAATGAATGTCAAGAGCTCCGAGCCGTGCAAGAAGGGAGGATCGGACGATGCCCCGACCACAACGATCGGGGCTATGGACGAGGAGGAGGAAGGAACGCAGGACGCTCGGAAGACCGTGGCCCTCGCCAAGGGTGGCGCGACCGACCTCACGAGGATCGCTGGCAGGATCAGCCTCGTGAGGATTGTCCACAAGGAAACGCAGGCCCCCCTCCACTGCCGCTGCTGCCAAGGAGAAATGAGGACCATCATCAGGACGAGGGGCTGGGGGCTTCCAGGAGCCACGCGCGGTCGCCTGCATCCTGGGCAGAGCTCAAGCCCCAACCTCTCAACGCATCTTCAAGCAGTTCGCCCGCGAGGTGAATGCAGTCCTCCCAAAGCTCGAAGCGATGCGCCCCCTCAGGTGGTCGGCGTGCGCCATCACGTTCAGCTGAGCGGATCAGCTCAAGTGCGCGGCCACAACCAGAGTCCTCCCGATGCTTTGCTCCCCAGTCATCAGCAACGTGCAAGTCACCAGGACTCTCATCGACGGTGGGGCAGGGCTCAACATCCTGTCTGTAGAGACATTCAACAATCTCCAAGTGCCTTACGATCAGCTTCAACCAATCAAGCCTTTCTCCGGAGTCACTGATGGCTCCACGGTTCCGATTGGACAAGTCCGCCTCCCTGTCACCTTCGGGGCGCACAACAACTACTGCACTGAGCTCATCGACTTCGACATCGCCCACATTCGCCTGCCATACAACGCCATCCTCGGGTACCCAGCTATCGCCAAGTTCATGGCCGTGACTCATCACGGCTACAACGTCCTCAAGATGCCAGGAAGCGGTGGAGTCATCACGGTGCCCTGTGAAGAAAGAGACGCGGTGTGCTCCCTGGAGCGAGCTTTTCAGGCTGCATCACTTGAAGACCCAGATCGCGGGAGCGGGAGGCTCCCTGAGACCGCTCCCAAGAAGAAGATGACATAGCCAGGCCCGACCCCTCAGGAGGCAGGTCCCACAGGGTCTGCGCCCGCTCAGGGGGCACCTCCTTCTGTCGCATAGGAAGGCGTGCCCGGTGCCCTCCTCAAGCAAGGCTCGGGGGCTCCCTCCTGGAGGGCCACCGACCTTGCTAAGGTCATGAGGGAGGCGCTTGGGCACCACTTGGAGGCGTGTTTCAGAGCACGATCCTTCAGGAAGGAGCAAGGCAAGGAGGGCCAAACCCTCAGGAGTTCGTCAGTCAGATCACGCAGGAGTTGCAGGAGTCTAGAGTGATGAGTGGCAGCTGCCACTTACCCGGCGCAGCTCCCCATCCAGGCGAGGATGGTGGGTTGCGCGTCTGCATCGACATCCCAGGGCTTAACCGAGGCGCCTCTCAGGAGCGCTTCTGGCCCTCACGCGTGGGGCGCTGCGAAGGCCCTCCCCACAGCTATGTTCAGATGCCCTACGGCTTGCCGAACGTGGCCGCCGCGTACCAGCGCCTCATGAGGAGCATCCTGGAGGGTCAGGAGGCCAGGCGTTCCGCAGTCCTGGTAGAGATGGAGATGGTCCGTGAGGAGCCACCAGCGCCTCCGAAGCCTCCCGAGGCTCCTGGGCCTGGGGGCTCGTGAAGATCGGCTTCCGCAGCCCGCGATGTCGGCTACCTCAACACCTCTTCGTCCTCAATGCTATCAGGTGACATCTTTCAAGTGTCGTTTCTAGCTGGGAGCGCCCCCAGGGCTTCATTATTCCCAGGCCGCGTGGGTCCGTCCCTGCGGCATGTATCCCCTTTTTACTTTATGTTCCTAGCTTACTGTGTTGGGGTCGCCCCTCGGGCTGCATCATCCCCAAGTCGCTTGGGTCAGACCCAGCGGCATGTACCCCTCTTGCGTTTATTTTTGGGCCATGCATTCGACCCATCATGCTTATTATTTGATGCCTGTCCGCGACACCTCTTCTTCCTTAATGTCAGCCGCTTGCACGTTAAAGGGGGGGGGGTACCTGAGCATCGCAACTCAGGGCTCCTACTAGCTCTCCAGCCCACACCCTCTGGCTTTGTCCACGGCATCGCGACCTGGCAAACCAGCGACGGCTGAGACCCGCTCGAGGGCCGGGACCCAAGGACGTAGAGCATCGACATCTAACCAAGCTTGCGCGTTAAAGGGGGGGTA
>NC_041393.1:664994402-665067132 GCF_002162155.2 Triticum dicoccoides
TTGCGTGTTAGAGGGGGGGTACCTGAGCATCGCGACTCAGGGCTCCTACTGTCTCTCTAGCCCTCACCCTCTGGCTTTGTCCACGGCATCGCGACCTAGCAAACCAGCGACGGCTGAGACCCGCTCGAGGGCCGGGACCCGAGGATGTAGAGCGTCGACATCTAACCAAGCTTGCCCGTTAAAGGGGGGGTACCTGAGCATCGCGACTCAGGGCTCCTACTGGCTCTCCAGCCCTCACCCTCTGGCTTTGTCCACGGCATCGACACCTGGCAAACCAGCGATGGTTGAGACCCGCTTGAGAGCCGGGACCCGAGGGCGTAGAGCGTCGGCATCTAGCCAAATTTGCAGGAACACATCACAAGTTAAGGCCCAGTGCCAGGCGCAACCTGCCTTGAGGTAGGGCCATGTGAGTCCCGCGCTGCTCACGGGTGCCCAGATACACCTCTTCAGGCCCTACCGTGCCAGCCACGTGTCAGGGCGGGGCTGTACACGCCCCGGGGGCTCCTCCCAGAGGGGAGCCCCCTCCCACGCACTAGTGGAAGCACCATGCTCCGCGCTGGCTGACGACACTACCGAGGAGCGGCTATGCCCGTACACATACAGAAGCGCTATGCTCCGCGCTGGTGATAAACAACTGAGGGTGCCCCCCCAGCCGCATCAACCTCAAGGAACCCAGAGCTTAGTGTCTGGCCTCATCGCAACGCCTCCCCTCGGGAGTGCCGTGCGAGGGGGCCGGGCACAGGGGCTGCGCCTGGGTCACGCACAGACGCACGCCACCCAGCCAGGCCCCTCGGGCCTGGTTCGTCGCACGTCCCTCCCCGAGCGGAGCCAAGGTACGAAGGCCGTTTGAGCGTCAAGGGGGACTCCTGAGCATCGTGACTCAGGAGCCTAACTGGTCACGTAGCCCCTCACTCCTTAGTTCCGAAAGGCTAATGGCGGTTGAGGTATGCGTGGGGGCGGGCTCTGCAGACGTAGAATGGTAGATTCACCCACTCATGTCACCTCCCTACTTGTTGTTCGTGCGCCAAGGGGAACTCCTGAGCATCGCGACTCAGGAGCCTATCTTGTCACGTAGCCCCTCACTCCTTGGCCCCGTCCTGGTTCCCGGTCGGGGCTAACGGCGGCTGAGGTATGCGCAGGGCCGGGCTCTGCCGGCGTAGAACATAAGCAAGTAGGAAGAGCGCGAATTTCAAGGAATTCAAAAGCAAATATTACAGTCCATAACTGTTATCACGACACCAAACACAAGTTTAAACGCCTCCTCGAGGCATGATGCATGTTGTAGGAGCTGAAAGCGGGACAAGAACCACAACGGAGTCATTTGTTGGTGGCGGAGCTACGCGGAGTGAGTTCCCCTCGTGAAGCCGCAGGACCGTCAGTGCCTCGCTTCGGCTTGGTGCTGAAGGCCCGGAACTTCGCCAGCAGAGCCTCCGCACGACCCTTCACGACCTCAGCAGCGGCAGCGGCAAGCTCGCCGCTCGCTGGCTCCAGCAGGCTGTCGAGGTCGACGTTGGGATTGCGAAGGTAGACGTGGGTAAGGACCCGCGTCAGCGCTGCAGAAGACAGGACATGCGCCTCGGCCTCAGCCGTGGGGCCAAGGCCAAGGGTGACATCTTCAAGAGCACGGACCAGGAAAGGGAGCAGCTTGGCGGGGCCGTCCTCGGTGCCGGCCAGCGGGCTTTCCAGGCCGATGTCGTAAAGCGACCTTAGCAAGGTGCGACCCTTCACCTCCATCTCCGTGAAGGCCTTGCGGTCTTCGGCAAGGACCCGCGTCTTGCCGTCCAGCTCGACCTTCCACGCCTCCAACTCCTGCTCCAGTGTGCCCAGGCGGTCACGGCGCTTGCTAAGCTTGGCGTCTCGGTCCTTAACGGCCGCCTCGCGAGCCTTCATATCTTCCTCCTTCTCTTGGCGGATGCGGACCTCCTTGGCAAGCTGGTCCCGTAGGCCCTGCAGTTCGCTCTCCAGCGCCTTGCAGCGACCTCGGGCATCAGCCGCCTCCCCCAAGGCTGCGTCGTGAGCGTCCTTCACCCCGAGGACAGCCTGCATCTCCTCGTCGCAGGCCGTCAAGGCCTGAACCAGCACCGCTGGAATCGAAGCGTCAGAGCGAATCCAGCCAGAAGCTAGCTCCAAGCGCCCGGCAACCAGGAGTGGGTCGGCGCCCAGAAGATCTTGCCGCAGCCGGTCCAGTACGGCAGTAGCACGATCCAGGACGGTGGGAGAAGTTGGAGAGACAGTAGTTGGTGGAGTAGGAGGAGAGGACGGCAATGTAACCACAGTATCCTGAGGAGGGACCTGCTGCGCCCCAACAGCGGTGGCGGTGGCGTCAGGCAAGGATACCTCAGGAGTCGCTTGGGCCATGGGGGCTGAGCTCGCCCCAGCCAGCTCCACCAGGTCTCGCGAGGACGACCGGGCAGGAGAGGCCCATGCCTTGCAGCTACGTCCTTTCGTGGGCAGAGGCGCTGCCCCAGACGGAGCCTTAGGAGCCCCCTTCAGCTTCTTCGCCGCAGGCGCCAGCCTAGCCAAGAGATATGGACGTGTAGGACCTTGAAGTATGTCTAGAGGCGGGGTGATTAGACTATTTGACCAATAAAAACTTAACCTTTTCCCAATTTTAGAGTTTGGGAGATTTTAGCTATTTTAGGACAAGTCAAGCAATCATCACACAATTCAAGTAAGCATGCAAAGAGTGTATAGGCAGCGGAAATTAAAGCATGCAACTTGCAAGAAAGTAAAGGGAAGGGTTTGGAGGATTCAAACGCAATTGGAGACACAGATGTTTTTGGCGTGGTTCCGATAGGTGGTGCTATCGTACATCCACATTGATGGAGACTTCAAACCACGAAGGGTAATGGCTGCGCGAGTCCACGGAGGGCTCCACCCACGAAGGGTCCACGAAGAAGCAACCTTGTCTATCCCACCATGGCCGTCGCCCACGAAGGACTTGCCTCACTAGCGGTAGATCTTCATGAAGTAGGCGATCTCCTTGCCCTTACAAACTCCTTGGTTCAACTCCACAATCTTGTCGGAGGCTCCCAAGTGACACCTAGCCAATTTAGGAGACACCACTCTCCAAGAAGTAACTAATGGTGCGTTGATGATGAACTCCTTGCTCTTGTGCTTTAAATGATTGTCTCCCCTACACTCAACTCTCTCTCATAGGTTTTGGATCTGGTGGAAAGAAGATTTGAGTGGAAAGCAACTTGGGGAAGGCTAGAGATCAAGATTCATATGGTAGGAATGGAATATCTTGGCCTCAACACATGAGTAGGTGGTTCTCTCTCAGAAATGGTAAGTTGGAAGTGTAGGTTCATTCTGATGGCTCTCTCCATGAATGAAGAGGATGTGGAGGGGTATATATAGCCTCCACACAAAATCTAACCGTTACACACAATTTACCAAACTCGGTGGGACCGAATCGTTAAACTTGGTCAGACCAATTTAGTAAACCTAGTGACCGTTAGTGATTTTCGGTGGGACTGACATGCATCTCGGTGAGGCCGATTCGGTTAGGGTTAGGGCATAACATAATCTCGGTGAGACCGATTACACAAACTCGGTGAGACCGATTTGGTAATAAGCTTTCCAGAGAGTTGGTCAGGTAAACTCGGTGGGACCGATTTCTCTTTTCGGTGAGACCGAAATGTTACAAAAAGGAAACAAAGAGTTTACATTGCAATATCGGTGGGACCGATTGCTCACTTCGGTTAGACCGAAATGTTACGAAGGGAAATAGAGAGATTACAACCCCATCTCGGTGAGACCGAGATCCCTATCGGTAAGACCGATTTGCTTAGGGTTTGTGGCAGTGGCTATGACTTTTGGAATCGGTGGCGCCGGATAGAAAGAATCGGTGTGACCGATTTTGGCTTTAGGTTTAGGTCATTTGTGGATGTGGGAAAGTAGTTGAGGCTTTTGGAGCATATCGCTAAGCACATGAAGCAAGAGGCTCATTAAGCAACACCTCATCCCTTCTTGATAGTATTGGCTTTTCCTATAGACTCAATGTGATCTTGGATCACTAAAATGTAAAATGAAGAGTCTTGAGCTTTTGAGCTTGAGCCAATCCTTTGTCCTTAGTATTTTGTGGGATCCACTTTCATCATCCATGCCATGCCATTCATTGAGCTTTCCTGAAATAATAGTCTTGGAATAGCATTAGCTCAATGAGCTATATGTTGTTATGAATTACCAAAACCACCTAGGGATAGTTGCACTTTCAATCTCCCCCTTTTTGGTAATTGATGACAACATATAGATCAAAGCTTCGACAAATGATAATAAAATTTAAATAACATCGTCGCTTTGAGAAGTATGTGATAAGCAAGAGCTCCCCCTAAATTTGTGCATAGTTTTAGATTTGCTTTGGACTGCAAATGCACAATGAATTAGGCTCATGGGTTACACTTCCATGTCACATACATCTTGGTGGAGCGCTCAAAATAATAAATAATGAATACATGCACTCATCACCAAGCATAGTGAGTGATCACATAAGATAGAATAATATCAAGCATGCATAAGTGTAGCTTATGATCAAACACATGATCATCAATGTCTCACAAGCATAGTATCTCAACCAATCAAAAAGCAAACAAGTTTAAACACACCAAAAGCAAGAGAGAACAAAAGCAACACTCTCTCTCTCTCGAAGCCTATGATCTATACATTTTTCTTCCCCTTTGGAAACAAGTTACCAAAAATTTCATAGAAAATGCATAGTGCTAGATCGACTCTCAAGCTTGATCTTCTGGTGGTGGTGTAGAGATGGCTCCTTGGATGAAGGCTTCAGTTGAAGTGGATGGAGCTGGAGGAGTTGGTGCTGGAGCTGGTTGCACTGGAACTATAGGGGCAATGGCTGGTGCTGAAGTTGTTGCTCTAGTGTCTGTCACTGGCACTGCAACTGACCTCTGGGCTCTGGGCACTCTGGCAAACACATTTGTGCTAGTCTTGCCCTTCCTCTACTGCATGTCATCCTACAGCTGCTCCACAACTGACTGAATCTCAGTTACCTTGACATCTAGATCATAGAATTTTTGTTCCATGATTCTTTCCAGGCTCTCCTGGTTTTGAGTTAGGGTGGCCAACCCCTTCTCAATCCTCAGAGATGATGCTATCAAGTAACCAAGCTGCTCCTGTTTGGTTTTCAAGAAATATTCAGATGCCTCCTCTTGAGTTGGCATCTTGGCAGCCTTCTCCCTCTTTGCCTTCTCCTTCTTCTCCTGAGCTTGAACTGATTGTGGATCATATTCATTCATGACAACCTCATTGTCCTCAAAGTCTAGATAAAGTGGAAAGTGTTCCTTATCCAACTGATATTTTCCTGTGCCCTTGTTTGAGTTTATCAATTCTTGAATCTGAGGTTCTTTTCCTCCTTTGCCTAGTTGCAGCCTTAGGCAAATTGCTAGGAGTAATTCTGCTCCCTTCATCTGAAGTTGAGGGACTAGTGCCCTCACTCAAGTCCATCTGCTCTTCTGACCTGTTCTGGCTGTCACTTTGATCAGACATACTGCAAAAGCTGACTGCTGACCCTGTGAAGAGTTATAGATGAGATAGAAAAGATGAGCATCACAAAATGCAGAGGTTTTTGCAAAAGAATGACTCAAAAGTTCAGTCTTAGTTTTCCACAGAAAGCATTTCGGATCCACCGATTTTCAAACTCGGTGATACCGAAGCAGTTTTGGAACCTAAACTGATGATCTCGGTTGGACCGAGTTTTAGTTCGGTGGTACCGAGACTGCTAGGGTTTCACAGAATCCTCAAATCAGTTGCACCGATTAGTAATTCTTGGTCAGACGAGAGTCACTAGTGCAATGGCATAAGCCAAATCGGTGAGACCGAGTTTTTCAACTCGGTGGGTCCGAGATGGTTTCGGCGGAAACCTAACCCTAAAAATTTGAATCACATCTAATCTATGAACTACTTTGGCTGGATAGAGGAGTTTCAATCGTGGCAAGAATCAATATGAAAACAATGTGCTAGGAATCAGACGTGGATAGCACAAAGATTAAGTCCATACCCTAACTTGGCGGTGGACTTCCTACGGCGGCAACGGCGGGGACAAAATCCATTGACGACGGCGGAGACCAGCAGCAGGAGGCTGCTGGCGACGAGGAGACGATCCGGAGACCACGATGGCAGAGCGAGCTGTTGCGCGGGCGAAGGGTTTCGGAGAAATTTCCAAAATTTTGCCCGTGGCTATATATATAGCTCGACCCTGTCGGTGTGACCGAGTGGAACAACTCGGTGGCACCGAGATGCATAACTGTGTTCAGTTACAACAAATCGGTGAGATCGAAAAGTTCAAATCGGTTGCACCGAGATTGAAAACTCAGATCAACTTGATGATCTCGGTAGGACCGAAATGGAAGGATCGGTCAGACCGAGAATCACTAAGGGGTTTTGGAAGTTTAAGTCTATGACGAATCGGGGACTCCGAGTGCTCCTCACACAGAGTGGTTTGAATCTGACTTGATCAAATTTTATGGTGTAGCATGAATAGAGTTTGAGACGAGAAAAGCATAGATAGCTAAAGAAGGTTCTTAGGCATTCTTGTCCATCCACTTGGCACAAAGAAAAGAATCCAAACAAACAAAACAACAAGTGGATGTCCTTGAATGAGTAAAATATGCACCAACATTCTCACACAACAAGATGGCAATTGAAATATGTGGCAAAGCATGCACAACCAATTTTAGCATCTATCAAGCAATTGGCGATGACTAGGTCATCTATATATGAGTATATTGACTTAGGAGTCAAATGAGAACATTTGATCATAGGTCATACTCATCGTTTAAGCTCAAGTGGGGTTACCACTTTTACATAATGCATTAATGTGTTCACACCATTAGAGTTGCTTTGACTCAATTCTTAGAGTTAAGCTCCCCCTAGATGTGAGATCCCCCCTTAGAGGGATGAACTAACCTTGGGTTTTGTCGATAATGACTTCATGTAGGTGTTGAAGATGTAGATGCTCAATGTCGATGTAGATCATTTGGAGCAATCCTTTGGAGTGAGTTGCACTTTCAACTTGCCTACATAGGTTAGTCCCACAAGGAACAAACAAGAATATACATAGACATAGGGTGATGCACACACAAGATGATGTCCATGAAAACATTAGTTTACCTTGTCCCTTGCCTTACCAACATGAGGGTTTGTGACTCCTTGAACTAGTGCAAGATGTGGAAGTTGATTGCACTTGTCCTTGCCATAAAGATATGAGTGAAGAATGTTGACGGAGTCACCCTCAAGAACTCTCTAGTTCTTCTTCTTCGGGATCCACATCATCTTGATGAGAATCCTTGGAGTTGTAGTTGTACTTGATGAAGTAGAACTTGACGTAGTCTTGGGGACCCACTTGAATGATGCTTTAGGTGCTTCTTAAAATGCATCAATCTCTTCTTGAAGCTTGTCCTTGCCTTTGTTCTTGTGGTCTTGTGGTGGAAGATCATCTTGAGCTTGTGCCCCCTTGAAGGAAGTAGGATCATACTTCTCTTGTTGAGGAACAAACTTTGTCTTGGGGTATTGATCTTCTTCCCACTCAACTCCATTGGCGTTGAACTTTCGTTCAAAACCAACATCTTGATTCTTCCGGTGCCTTCCTTGCTTGCGTACAATTTCCTCGAATTGCTTACTCCCGGCAAGGCTCTTGTAAACACCTTTCTCTATAATTCCCTTCAATAAACTATTTTCTTGCTCAAGTGTAACTTGGCTAAGAGAATCATTAGTGGAATCAAGAGAACTACTAGAAGCAACAACATTGGATTTGACATTATTATTGTTACTACTAGAAGAAGTATCTTTCTTGTACTTGTTACTAGACTTGACTTGAGGCATGTAAGTAGATAAGAGTAAACGCTTGGCAATGTAAGAAGAACTTTTCTTGCGGAGATCATCATTGATTGCCTTTAAGAACTCATTCTCTTGCTCAAGATTGAGCTATTCAAAGCGTAACTTCTCATGAGCCCTTAAAAGTTCTCGATGATCTTCGAAGATAGTTTCATGAGCCAACTTAAGAGTGTTTAGATCTTTAGTTAGAAGATCAAATTTCTCCTTATCATTGTCATTCGTTTGATTAGCATGATTAATTGACATTTCATCATAGTATTCATCACTAGAGTTGTCAACAAGTAAATCATCATCCACAAGCAAGTCATCTTCATCACTATTAAAATCAACATACTCGGGATGTGTTACCTTTGGACCTTTGGCCATGAAGCATCTTCCAACACCTTCATTTGGTGAGTCAAATATGTCGTAGGAGTTGGTTGACACAAGTGCTAGACCGGCAACACCTTCATCTTGAGTATATTCGGAGTCGGAGTGATAGCTTCTCTCGGAGTGATTGTCGGTGTCGGAGCCGGAAATCCATTCACCAACATGAGCTTGATGTCTTTGTTTTCTGTAGCTCCTTGATGACTTGTCCTTTCTTTCCGAATCCTTACTTCTCCGTGAGGGTCTTCGTTCATAACGATCATCTCTACTCCTCCTCTCTCTTGGTGGGATTCTTCTCTTTTGCTTCTTCTTTTTGGAGAATCTTCTCTTCTTTTGTAGGGTGCCGTACACTCATTGGAGTAGTGTCCGGGTCTTCCACAATTGTAGCAATTGCGCTCTCGACTAGAAGATCTCTTGTCATTGTAAGACCTTGACTTGGAGCTTCTTTCTTTGCTTCTACTCTTGTAGAATTTGTTGAAGTTCTTCACCATTAAGCTCAATTCTTCATTGAAGGTTTGTTTCTCACTTGATGGTGTGGGGGATTCACTTGAGGCTTTGTAAGCACCACTTGACTTGTTGTGAAGTTCCTCCTTATCCTTGAGTGACATCTCATGAGCAACAATCCTTCCAATGACTTCCGTTGGCTTGAGATCTTTGTAGTTTGGCATCATTTGGATCAATGTGCACACGGTATCATACTTTCCACCCAATGCTCTTAGGATTTTCTTGATGATGAATTTGTCGGTCATCTCTTCGCTCCCTAAGCCGACAATCTCATTTGTGATAAGAGCAAGCCTAGAGTACATTTCAGTGACACCTTCACCATCCTTCATTTTGAACTTGTCAAGCTGACTTTGGAGCACATCCAACTTGGATTCCTTGACGGATTCGGTACCTTCATGCATATCAATCAAAGTATCCCAAATTTTCCTTTGCATTCTCAAGACGACTGATTTTGTTGAATTCTTCTGGGCACAATCCGTTGAAGATGATGTCACATGCTTGAGCATTGTATTGCAGCATCTTCAATTCTTCCGCATTAGCTTCACGGTTCGGTTCTCTCCCATCAAAGAATTCACCTTGCAAGCCAATACAAATAATTTCCCAAACGGCAGGGTTATGTCCAAGAATATGCATTTTCATCTTATGCTTCCAACTAGCAAAATTAGTACCATCAAAGTAAGGACCTCTACGGTGATAATTTCCCTCGCTAGACGCCATACTCTACTAGGTTGTGAAACCAAGGCTATGACCACCAAAAGCTATGGAAATAAAAGCAAATGGAGACCAAAGCTGTGATACCACTTGTAGGACCTTGAAGTATGTCTAGAGGGGGGGGGGTGATTAGACTACTTGACCAATAAAAACTTAACCTTTTCCCAATTTTAGAGTTTGGGAGATTTTAGCTATTTTAGGACAAGTCAAGCAATCATCACACAATTCAAGTAAGCATGCAAAGAGTGTATAGGCAGCGGAAATTAAAGCATGCAACTTGCAAGAAAGTAAAGGGAAGGTTTTGGAGGATTCAAACGCAATTGGAGACACAGATGTTTTTGGCGTGGTTCCGATAGGTGGTGCTATCGTACATCCACATTGATGGAGACTTCAAACCACGAAGGGTAATGGCTGCGCGAGTCCAGGGAGGGCTCCACCCACGAAGGGTCCACGAAGAAGCAACCTTGTCTATCCCACCATGGCCGTCGCCCACGAAGGACTTGCCTCACTAGCGGTTGATCTTCACGAAGTAGGTGATCTCCTTGCCCTTACAAACTCCTTGGTTCAACTCCACAATCTTGTCGGAGGCTCCCAAGTGACACCTAGCAAATCTAGGAGACACCACTCTCCAAGAAGTAACAAATGGTGCGTTGATTATGAACTCCTTGCTCTTGTGCTTCCAATGATAATCTCCCCAACACTCAACTCTCTCTCTTAGGTTTTGGATCTGGTGGAAAGAAGATTTGAGTGGAAAGCAATTTGGGGAAGTCTAGAGATCAAGATTCATATGGTAGGAATGGAATATCTTGGCCTCAACACATGAGTAGGTGGTTCTCTCTTAGAAATGGTAAGTTGGAAGTGTAGGTTCGTTCTGATGGCTCTCTCCACGAATGAAGAGGAGGTGGAGGGGTATATATAGCCTCCACACAAAATGTAACCGTTACACACAATTTACCAAACTCGGTGGGACCGAATCGTTAAACTCGGTCAGACCGATTTAGTAAACTTAGTGACCGTTAGTGATTTTCGGTGGGACTGACATGCATCTCGGTGAGGCCGATTCGGTTAGGGTTAGGGCATAACATAATCTCGGTGAGACCGATTACACAAACTCGGTGAGACCGATTTGGTAATAAGCTTTCCAGAGAGTTGGTCAGGTAAAATCAGTGGGACCGATTTTCTCTTTTCGATGAGACCGAAATGTTACAAAAATGAAACAAAGAGTTTACATTGCAATCTCGGTGGGACTGATCGCTCACTTCGGTTAGACCGAAACTTTACAAAGGGAAACAGAGAGATTGCAACCCCATCTCGGTGAGACCAAGATCCCTATCGGTAAGACCGATTTGCTTAGGGTTTGTGGCAGTGGCTATGACTTTTGGAATCGGTGGCGCCGGATAGAAAGAATCGATGTGACCGATTTTGGCTTTAGGTTTAGGTCATTTGTGCATGTGGGAAAGTAGTTGAGGGTGTTGGAGCATATCACTAAGCACATGAAGCAAGAGGATCATTAAGCAACACCTCATCCCTTCTTGATAGTATTGGCTTTTCCTATAGACTCAATGTGATCTTGGATCACTAAAATGTAAAATGAAGAGTCTTGAGCTTTTGAGCTTGAGCCAATCCTTTGTCCTTAGTATTTGGAGGGATCCACTTTCATCATCCATGCCATGCCATTCATTGAGCTTTCCTGAAATAATAGTCTTGGAATAGCATTAGCTCAATGAGCTATATGTTGTTATGAATTACCAAAACCACCTAGGGATAGTTGCACTTTCAGGACGTCAAGCCTCAGCGACCGGGCAAGGAATAAAACAAGAATCAAGCACTTACTGGTCATCGCTCGCGAGCTCGAGCAACCTCCGGCCATACTTGAAGCCCGAGAGCCGGTTGCAGGGATCAGCCTCGAGAGGCTCGGAAGCAGGCGGCGCGTCTGCGGGTCGCCTCGGAGCCGGGGCAGACCCGAGGGGGACCAGCCCAATCCTAGCCTTCTTCGAGATCGGGGGCAAGCTCTCGCCGCCCCGCTCGTCGCCATCCTCGTGGTCGCTCGGCAAAAGGCGGAGAGCGCGGGACCTGCACCGGGGGAGGGGCGCTCTCGACTCCCCGTCAGTAGCCTTGGAGTCAGGCCCTCCTTCCTACTCCTCTTCTTCCTCCTCTTTGCTGGAGTCGCCGGAGGACACGTTCACCTGGGCCGCCGGGTCCTCGGGAACCTCCGTGGGCACGAGCCCGTCCCCATTGAAGACGGGCATGGGGTCCACCGCCTGCTCCCAATCATCTCGAAGAAATAGGGGTACAGGGGCACCCTCCAGCCTTGCCACATCTCCTTCGACCAAAGATTGGAGGACGGCGGCCAGATCTTCGTCGGCCAAGACTGTGGGGCTCAGGCGGGGCCTCCACAGCGGAAGCGAGTACTTACAAAGCGGGGCCACCAGGTGCTCCAAGAACTCCCTCAGGAGCGACGCACCAGTCAGCTTCGCCGCCGCCATGTTGCCGGGTCTCAGATCCACGTCCATCTTCCCCAGCACCGGCTTCGCCCGGGGGTCCACGAGTTTCACGCGAGACCAATCATCGGAGCTCGTGGGCTGCTCCGTGGGCAGAATCAGCCGAGAGTGGATGCGCCCGGCATCTACCTTGACCCACTTGCTCCTGAAGCCCTCAATCCTCTTCCCGGGCTTCGAGATGGCATTGGAGCCGCCGTATGCGACAAAGCTCGCGCACGCGGAGATGGGACCATGAGAGGTCCGGAGGGAGAAGTAGTGGCGCAGCAAGGCCACTGAGGGGTACACTCCGACGTGAGCCTCACAATAGTAGGCGAAGATCGCCAGAAGAAGAACAGAGTTGGGGTGGAGGTGCAGAGCTTGCAGGTCGTAATGGCGGAGGATAGAGAAGAAAAACTCAGAAAAGGGAGGCACCAGACCGGTAGCAATGGCGCTTACAAAGAGCGGATAGAAGGTGCTCCCTTGGCCCTCAGGAAGGGCGGAGCCGGCCTTGAACACCTTTGCCCCGTCGATGCCTTGTGCCGCCACCATCCGGCGCACCCGGGCGAGGCTCGTCTCCGACACATTCGGCGAGTCCAAGGCGGGTGAGTACCAAGCTTCAGTCGGGGTCTGGCGAGGCGCCATGTCTTGCTAGGGCGCGCGGTCGGAGTAGATCTGAAGATTTCAGAAGCAGGAAGGAAGGGCGCAAGAAAGGGGATCTAGGCAATGACCGGAGGAAGCAAGGGAGGCAAAGCCTAGGCAGGTACCGCTCTTTTGACGATTCGCGCAGTTGCTAAGGCACCCACGTCCAACCAACCGCCACGCGGAGCCCGAGGCCGCAGGATGTTAGGGCCCACGGTGCTTCACACTTGCCCCTTCACTTCTCAGCTCCGCCATGTCCGGGCACGCCTTGGGCTCGGGGGCTACTGTCGGCGTTCTGGGAATGGGGGTCCCCAGACTTGCTTGCCTGCGGCCTGCGGCTTGGCTCAAGGGGCGGCCCAGAACAGCCCATCTTCATCAGCACGAGTTCAAGACCCTCGCGAGGGGCCAAGCCTCGCGGGGCGGATGACAGGAAGCTTCCTCAGTCACAGCCTTGTCAGGCTGGCTCGCGAGGAGGCGGAGAGATCAAGGCGGGACACCTCATGAGGTGCCCATGACGCAAGCCATGACGACCAAGGGCGCTAGGCGGGCACCAGCCCGTGCAGTGTCCTCCTTTCCTCTTCGGTGCAAAGGGGGCAAGCGTAGGCGAGAGCATCAAGCAAAGGCATCCATTTCGGTGCAACAAGACCAAGACCGTCGCAGGAAGGTGTCATCATTAGAGCCTTTGACAGGCAAGGACCAGCTTTAGTCAGGATAAGCGTACTAGATGTTCCCCTTCAAAATGGCCAATTGTTGGCGCCCTTCCCGCTCAATATTTGGGAAGAGGCCCAGGGCCTTTTGCCTATAAAGAGGACTAGCCACCCCCAGGGTAGAGGAGGCTGAAGATCAACCAGAGAGAGAGAGAGAAGCGACTGAACTCACCCAAGCAGTTCATTGCACCATCTCAAGAACACACCCTCGCGAGGCTGTTCTTCCTTGTATTGTTCATCACCATCCCAAGAGGCAATCCACCACACCACACACTGGAGTAGGGTATTACACCACAATGGTGGCCTGAATCAGTATAAACCCTGTGTCTCTTGTGTGGTTCCTTTCGTAGCTTAGATCATAACGAGGCGGTGAGGTACATGTAGGTAGTGGGCGCAATCTACGCGCGCACACTAGTGTTCAAATCTAGAGGGTCTGCCGGAACCCGAAATCCGACAACTGTGTCCTTGTCAGCTGAAGAAATTGCGAACGAAAACTTTAATATATCTGATCAGAATTTTCGGCTTTGCCGCTCAAACCGTTCTGCATCCCACGGCAATACTTATCTATTCACCCACAGTCCTACACGATCGTCACCTCACAGTACGTGGGTGACACATGTCATGCGAATAAGAAGGGCCAGGGGCACGTTCGTCCAAAATCTTCGGGCGTACAGTTTTTCACTTCCACTATAAATACTCGTGCTTCTTCTTCACTTTGTTTTTACTCCGCTCGATCTCAACTCCCGCTCGACCTTCCCAAACCCTAGCGCCGCCGCTACTTCATCGTCACCAGTGAGGAAGAGCTTCACTGCCTCGACCTCGTCGCCGTCGTACTTGCGCCGGTTGCGGATTTCTTCACTCCGCCGTCGCCATAGCTGTCTTCCTCTGCCGAGTTAGGGCATGGAAGATTTGAACCGACGAACTTCACATCTACACTTCCCAGTTCGTCGTGTTCTTCATCAAGGGGTAATTAAAAGTTACTTTTACTACCCACTTTGATTCATGTGTTTTTCTTGAAAATCTTCAAAAGTGTTTATTCTTCAAATCTTCACACACTAAACACCTCACATGTCATCGGCTCTTCATTCGTTTCTGTTAGCAATGTTTTTCTTCAAGATTCCTCAATTGTATGGATTTTCGATCTATACAACTCTGAAAGCTAAGACAAAGAACGCTTAGTGAAATTCCTCAAGACTCATCTGGTCAAATTCCTCAAACCTATTCTTTTTTGAAAAACCTTCTGAGAACGCATATGACCTCTCCAAATTCCTCGCAACTATACTCTGTTCACAGGTACAAATGTCTGCTGCTAAATCACTAGGTTCTCATCAACTTAACTCATTTGCAGCGTTCCTCGAAGAAAAGTTGCACACTTCTTCAGAAACCTCAGTTGTTCATATTCCTCAGCTGAAGAAAATGGCTGATAAGAAGCCACGTAAGGGAGTAAAGAGGCATGAGGTCAATACTGCGTTTGAAATCCCTGAGGACATTTATGCTGGATACTGCACTCTTGATGAGGCCAAGTTTGTCAAGGAGGACAAGAATCAGCGCAAGGTGCGCATACAACGGATAGAGAGGAGATGGGCACGAGAATGGAGGGAGTACAGGTATGTTACTCCCAAGTATATGAAGAAATTCACACTCAATCCTCCATGCCCAAGACCTCCATTGGCACCTGGTCAATTGGCTGATCCCACTAGTCTTAAGCACGGTGAGGACTATGCTAATGAATGGGCAAAGCGCCAGGCCAAACTGGCCAAACAAGCAAAGAAAGCAGCGAGGAAATTCAATCAAGACTCTACTGCTGCTGCTGCTACCACTACTGAGGCCTTTGCTAGTAAGCCTAGTAAGGCAATGCCCAAGAAGCCTGCACATACTTCCTCAATGCCCTCCCGGCCAAGCTCCTCAGCAATGCCGTCAAGGCCAGATTCTTCAATGCCCTGACGGCAAATTCCTCAGACTGCTCCTCCTCCCACAAAGTCCTCAGCTCCTTCGACAAAGGCTTCAGCTGCTCCGACCAAATCCTCGGCACTTGTGCATCTCGCCACGTGCCAAAGGACAACTGGCATCTCAATTGCCTCTGGAGCATCTGCAAGTTCCTCTGCTGCACAAAAGTCTTCGGCTGGCCCCTCTCTGTTGAAGAAAAAGGCCACTGCTGGACGAGGCCTTCGACCAAGTCCTCACAAGAAGCAGGTCGCCTTCCAAGTCCCCTCTGATGACGATGAGGCTGATGACGAAGAACTTGCCGAAATCATCAGAGACGGGCAAGCCAGGGCCGCTAGAGCCAAAGACAGCAACGTGCCACTGATGTTGGATCCAAAGCTGATCCTCGAATACATTGACCTATGGCACAAGGACCCTAACACGCCTTTGCCGGAGATGAATCTCACTCCTGGTGAAAGTCATGTTCTTACTGCCTTCATTGTGGAAGAGAAGTGGAAATATGAAGAAGGCAGAAGACTAAAGAAAGCGCAGTACAAGAAACAACGCTACCTCAAGGACAATGTCCTCACTCTTACCCCTAACAACTCATTGCTTTGCAAACTGAAATCAAGCAACTGAGTGATGACTTCGATCGCTACTATGCTGATTGGAAGGGAGCAAAGGGTCGGTTCGTCAATTTGACCAAGAAACTCACTTCAACTGCTGCTGCACCTGTGCATGTTGAAGTTCCTCAGGCTGAAGCATCTTCTCAGCCTACTGAAGAATATACCGGCACCGCTGATGTCAGTCAGGCTGCTGAAGAAAATGGGAGTACCAGGGCTGATGATTGCATTCCAGCCACTGAAGAAATTGCGAGGGCATCCACTAGCGGTGCGCCTGAAGAAAATGAAGAAGTCAGGACAACTGCATCAGTTGCGCTTGAAGAGACTGAACCAAAGTCCTCTGCACCTCCTGCACCTACACCCACTCCGATCCTTCCATCTGCATCAGATGCGAAGAAGACCAAGGCTGCAGAGCGTGCAGCGATGAAAAAGAGGAAGGCATCAACTTCATCAGATTCTTCAGCTCTGAAGAAAATGAAGCCTCTGACAAGTTCAACTGAAAATCCAATTGATGTCGTTCCTGTCTCTTACATGCCATCAAAGGACCTTGTTCCTTTTGGTGAAGATTATGTGATTCCCAATGAATGCGATGAAGAAAGTCCTTCTGCCGCTTCGACAGAGCAGTTGGATGAAGAAATTGAAGTGGACAATATCCCTTCAACCCCAGTTGTTTCCTCACCTATGCCTCAGTTCACTGCTGAAGAGGCAGGTGTTGAAGAAATGGAATATGAGGATGTGGACATCGGCTGTACCACGCCTGTAATGAATGATGACTTTTGGGAAAGTCAGCACCCCAACTCTCCAATGTTCACTCCACTTCAAGCAATTCCTCAGTCCTCTGCTGCTACTGAAGTGCAAATGGGATCTGATGAACCTCAAGCAACCTCGTCTATCCATGAAGAGATTCCAGCCACTAGTGTTGAAGAAAATGTGAACGAAGAATTGATGACCCAGGCTGCAACTGAAGAAGCGCCTGAAATTCCTCAGCATGAGGAACCTGAGATTGCGATTCCTGAGGTGGTAATGCAGTTAACCGACACCCCTCAACCCAAGCCAAAGGACCCTTCTCCAAGAAGCCAAAATTCAAGGCTGATGATTTCTTCGGCGAGCGTGTATTCTTCACTGAATTCAACCCATATGACAATGCTCGTGTTAGAAGGAAGCGTTTCTGGACTGCCAGCCAGGCCAACTTCTATTCCTCAGTACTCTTCGACTAGGACAAAGTCTTCGACCACTAGCATATTCCTCACGTGGACATGGAATCAGTGCCTTGCTTCACACCAGTCCTCAGTATGATTCACGATGCAGGACTGCTCAACTTTTGCACTAACATAGTGGATTGGAATGAAGAGCTAATTCTTCAGTTCTATGCAACGCTGCACATCACTGGTGAAGCTGCTGACATCAACACTTGGGTGTTGGACTGGATGACCAAAAACACTCACTACAAGGCACCAGCCTCTGAATTTCTTCGTGCCTTTCCAATCAGTCCTCCACCTGACGGTGCTCGTTGTCTGTATGATGAGCTTGGACTCACTGCTCACTATATGCAAGTGCTCATGAAGCCGCTGAATCCTGGTCAAGCCCCAAGGACCAAATTCCTCGTGAAGGAATTGCTGTATGTGCCAAGAACCATCTATCGCATTCTGAGAAGACCATGAGTCCTATCAAAGGTCATGACTCATCTGATGAAGAAATTGTTGGGATGATGAAGAATATGCTATTCAACATCATGCATGGCATCCCTATCAATTACCACGATTTCTTCATGAGGACTCTCGCAAATGTTGCAGTTTCACTGTTTGAGCTGAAGCCTTATGCTCCATGGATCATGAGATTCCTCAAAACAAGGTCTTCACTCAACTACAAGGCTGACACCCTCAACCATGGCAGCTACTTGCCCCCGATTGAAGTCCTCAAACGGACATATTCTTCAAATGAAGAAAAGGGCAAAGCACCAGCTGTTATTGATGAAGGCATTCGTCCATTGGATGGTCAGTTCCGCAAAGCTGCATCTTACTCCACCAATGATGACTCTGCCACTCATGATTCTGCTGCCAATGCTCCCAAGTCAAGTCCTCAAGCTACTGCTCCTCGTATGATGACTGACCGTGAGCTTCTTCTAAGTCTTCACCAGAAGGTTGATCGGAACCACAAATGGATTAAGCGCCAGTTTGGCTCTATTCTTCACAACATGACCTCTACACATAATGCAATGAAGAAAAACCATTACTACCTCCATGAAGTGTTTGATCGCACCTGGGCTATTCTTTCACATCTATATGGTGAAGAAGATCTGAAGCAAATGGGCTTCAAAGAAGACTCTGACTGGTCTGCTCCTCCGCCGAAGAAGCTCAAGAAGGTCAAGGTTCCTCCCTTGGTCGCCAGTTCATATTCTTCATCCCGTGATACAGATGAGTATGAAGACCTGGACGACACTGCAGCAGGCCCTACATCGACTCAAGACCCCAACAACGCCGGCGCTCCTCCATCTTCATGATATTCCTCAAGGGCGTTAGTCCTCATGTTCAACCCTTTTGGTCATTCGATGACAAAGGGGGAGAAATTTGAGTTAGTCTTCAAGCGGGTCTATCTTATATGGGCATGTTTTTCTAAGTTACAACTCTCGTTATTTTGATGACTTTGCTGGATCGAGTTGTAATCTTAAACTCTATGGTGGCCTGATACTTCTGCTGAGTTCTTCTGCATGCTTATTCCTCATTAATGTCAATGCACACATGCTGAATTACATCAGTCACCATATTTCATCATGCATTTCAAATTCTTCATATTATATGTCAAATGCGTGTATGAATTACAAGATATAGGGGGAGATCTCCATGGTTATACTTTTCAAGTGTGCATTGCTTCAAAAGCAAATTCCACACTATGCACATCTTCAGGGGGAGTTCTTCTATATCTTGCAATCAAATTCCTCAATATCAGTATTTACACTTCATATGTTTATCCCCGTTGAAAGCTTAACCTATATTGTCATCAATCACCAAAAAGGGGAGATTGTAAGTGCATCTGGTGCCCCTTAGTGATTTTGGTGTATTGAAGACTTATAGGTTAAGGGACTGATGCGTTTGTGAGTGTACATAGGTCTATAAGTCTATGAGGAGTTTGATATTTACAGAGAAAGTCGACCCCTAAAAATGAAGTTCTTCGACTGAAGACTTCGGATTTCTGAAGACTTTCTGAAGACTTTGAAAGTGAAGAAATTGGTGTGACGTTGAAGACTTGGTAATCATTCGAGGAACATGAAGCGTGAAGACTTTTGTTTTTATAGTTTCATTTTCTCTTTATTGAGTCATAGGAAACACCGTACTGTAAAAGGGGGTCGAGGAAATACTAAGGAAAAATTTCCATGTGATGCTCAACTCAAAATCCTACACCTACCAATCCCTTCGAGTGAAGCCATTGGAAATCTCTTACAGTTCAGTCATATTCTTCAGTGAAAGAGACGAAGTTCTTCTGGTCTCTGAGGAATTTGTTCTGACTGAGGAGTTAGGAATTCGCCAGTGCAAATTGCCTACACAGTGAGGAACATGATAGCCCTGAGGAATTTGATAGTCAAAATTCCGACCGTTGCTGTGCTACGCGCCAGCTGTCCCAAAATATCCTACCACCTAACGGTCATACCAGACAAGGGCATTTATGTCTTACCATGTCGGGCTGCTCCCTAGGCTATAAATAGCCTCCCCCACAACCACTAGTTGGTTGGCTGCTCCGAGAGAAACTGACAGTTGTCATTTGAGAGTATCCCATCCTCCGAGGACTTTGAGTGAAAATCATCAAGTGAGGAAAACCCAAACCCAAACCTACAAACCCCCAAAGTGATTGAGCATCACTGAAGAGATTGATCCTGCGTGGATCCGACGCTTGTTACCTTTGAAGACTGTGCTTCTTCCAGACGGTTAGGCGTCAAGGTCTAGAGCATCCAAGAGGAATTGTGGATCGCCGAGTGACCAAGTTTGTGAAGGTCCCGAAGTCACCTAAAGACTTACCACGAGTGATTGGGCGAGGTCTGTGTGACTTTAGCTCAAGGAGAATACAGCGAGGACTGTGTGTCCGGGACTGGGTGTCCTTGAGTTTAAATACTCAGCCGCTCCAACCAGATGTACAACTAAGACAGCAGTTGGAACTGGTCTACCAAATCATTGTCTTCATCGAGCTTCCTGGTTCTATTTCCTCAACTCTTTCATTTCCTCATTTGTGTTGTTGTGTGCTTGTTCATATCTGTTTGAAGACTTTGACTGAAGACTTTCTCAATTGCCTCAGTTCAATTTCTTCAATTTGTCCGTCTTCATCTTCTGTTATCCTGTGCTTACGCTTTCTATACTCTGTGCTTGTCTTTATTTCATCATGATGACTATGTGTGTGTTCTGCTATGTTTACTTTTGAGTACTTATTCCGCTCCAAGTAGTTCTTCATTTAGGAATTTCCTCACCAGCAAATTCCTTAGTGAAGAATTCATAAAAATCACCTACTCACCCCGCTCTAGTCGATATAATGCACTTTCAACAGCCAATGTCCACTTCTTCATATGCCATTTCTTCAACGCCGGCCTCTTCAGCAGTAAACTGAGGCATAGGCAAGGAGACAACAGGTGTTGAAGGGATTGCATCTACTTCAATCTCTTCATCCAACTGCTCTAACGAAGCAGCAGAAGGAATCTCTTCATCTGATTCACTTGGAATCACATAATCTTCATCAAAAGGAACAAGGTCCTTTGATGGCATGGATGAGACAGGAACGACATCAATTGGGTTGTCAAATGAGCTTGTCAAAGGCTTCGTCTTCTTCGAAGTTGAAGAATCCAATGAAGTTGATGCCTTACTTTTCTTCACTGCTGCACGCTCTGTAGTCTTGGTCTTCTTCACATCTGATGCATATGGAAGGATTGGAGTTGGCGTTGGTGTTGGTTGTTGGGGAACGTAGCAGAAATTCAAACTTTTCCTACGTGTCACCAAGATCTATCGATGGAGAGACCAGCAACGAGTAGAAAGAGAGTGCATCTACATACCCTTGTAGATCGCTAAGCGGAAGCGTTCAAGTGAACGGGGTTGATGGAGTCGTACTCGTCGTGATTCAAATCACCGATGATCCTAGTGCCGAACGGACGGCACCTCCGCGTTCAACACACGTACAGCCCGGTGACATCTCCCACGCCTTGATCCAGCAAGGAGAGAGGGAGAGGTTGAGGAAGACTCCATCCAACAGCAGTACAATGGCGTGGTGGTGGTGGAGGAGCGTGGCAATCCAGCAGGGCTTCGCCAAGCACCATGGGAGAGGAGGAGTAGGGAGAGAGGTAGGGCTGTGCCAGAACTTCGTGTATAGCTCCCATGCGCCTCCCCACTATATATAGGGGTGGAGGGGCTGGTTTCTTGCCCTCCAAGTCCATTGGGGCGTTGGCCAAGGTGGGAGGAAAGAAATCTCATTATTTCCTTCCCCACCGATTGTTATCCCCCCTTTTTAGGGATCTTGATCTTATCCCTTCGGGATATGATCTTATTCCTTCTAAGGGGGGATCTTGGTGCGCCTTGACCAGGGGTGTGGGGCCTTGCCCCCACTACCCACGTCCATGTGGGTCCCCCCATGCAGGTGGGACCCACTCCGGAACCTTCTAGAACCTTCCCGGTACAATACCGAAAAATCCCGAACATTTTCCGGTGGCCAAAATACGACTTCCCATATATAAATCTTTACCTCCGGACCATTCCGGAACTCCTCGTGACGTCCGGGATCTCATCCGGGACTCCGAACAACATTCGGTAACCACATACAAACTTCCTTTATAACCCTAGCGTCATCGAACCTTAAGTGTGTAGACCCTACGGGTTCGGGAGACATGTAGACATGACCAAGACGTTCTCTGGTCAATAACCAACAGCGGGATCTGGATACCCATGATGGCTCCCACATGTTCCACGATGATCTCATCGGATGAACCACGATGTCAAGGACTTAATCAATCCCGTATTCAATTCCCTTTGTCTATCGGTATGTTACTTGCCCGAGATTCGATCGTCGGTATCCAATACCTTGTTCAATCTCGTTACCGGCAAGTCACTTTACTCGTTCCGTAACACATCATCCCGTGATCAACTCCTTGGTCACATTGCGCATATGATGATGTCCTATCGAGTGGGCCCAGAGATACCTCTCCGTTTACACGGAGTGACAAATCCCAGTCTCGATCCGCATAAAACAATAGATACTTTCGGAGATACCTGTAGTGCACCTTTATAGTCACCCAGTTACGTTGTGACGTTTGATACACCCAAAGCACTCCTACGGTATCCAGGAGTTACACGCTCTCATGGTCGAAGGAAGAGATACTTGACATTGGCAAAGCTCTAGCAAATGAACTACACGATCTTTTGTGCTAGTCTTAGGATTGGGTCTTGTCCATCACATCATTCTCCAAATGATGTGATCCCGTTATCAACGACATCCAATGTCCATAGCCAGGAAACCATGACTATCTGTTGATCACAACGAGCTAGTCAACTAGAGGCTCACTAGGGACATATTGTGGTCTATGTATTCACACGTGTATTACGATTTCCGGATAATACAGTTATAGCATGAATAAAAGACAATTATCATGAACAAGGAAATATAATAATAACTAATTTATTATTGCCTCTAGGGCATATTTCCAACAGTCTCCCACTTGCACTAGAGTCAATAATCTAGCTCACATCGATATGTGATTAACACTCAAGGTCACATCCCCATGTGACTAACACCCAAAGAGTTTACTAGAGTCAATAATCTAGTTCACATTTACCATGTGATTAACACTCGATGAGTTCTGGGTTTGATCATGTTATGCTTGTGAGAGAGGTTATAGTCAACGGGTCTGAACCTTTTAGATCCGTGTGTGCTTTACAAATCTCTATGTCATCTTCTAGATGCAGCTACCACGCTCTATTTGGAGCTATTCCAAATAACTGTTCCACTTGGAGCTATTCTAAATTGTTGCTCCATCATACCTATCCGGTATCTCTACTCAGAGCTATCCGGATAGGTGTTAAGCTTGCATCGACGTAACCCTTTACGACGAACTCTTTTACCACCTCCATAATCGAGAAAATTCCTTAGTCCACTAGTTACCAAGGATAACTTTGACCGCTGTCTGTGATCCATTCATGGATCACTCTTGTACCCCTTGACTGATTCATGGCAAGGCACATTTCAGGTGCGGTACTCAGCATGGCATACTGTAGAGCCTATGTCTTAAGCATAGGGGACGACCTTCGTCCTTTCTCTCTATTCTGCCGAGGTCGAGCTTTAATCTTAACTTCGTACCTTACAACTCAGGCAAGAACTCCTTCTTTGACTGGTCCATCTTGAACACCTTCAAGATCATGTCAAGGTATGTGCTCATTTGAAAGTATTATTAAGCATTTTGATCTATCCTTATAGATCTTGATGCTCAATGTTCAAGTAGCTTAATCCAGGCTTTCATTGAAAAACACTTTCAAAATAACCCTATATGCTTTCCAGAAATTCTACGTCATTTCTGATCAACAATATGTCAACAACATATACTCATCAGAAATTCTATAGTGCTCCCACTCACTTCTTTGGAAATACAAGTTTCTCATAAACTTTGTACAAACCCAAAATCTTTGATCATCATCAAAGCATACATTCCAACTCCGAGATGCTCACTCCAGTCCTTAGAAGGATTGCTGGAGCTTTGCATACTTATTAGCATCTTTCGGGATTGACAAAACCTTCCGGTTGTATCACATACAACCTTTCCTCAAGAAAATCGTCGAGGAAACAATGTTTTGACATCCTATCTGCAAGATTTCATAAATAATGCAGTAATCGCTAATATAATTCCAACAGACTCTTAGCATCGCTACGAGTGAGAAAATCTCATCGTAGTCAGCTCCTTGAACTTGTCGGAAAACATCTTAACGACAAGTCGAGCTTTCTTAATGGTAATTCTTACCATCATTGTCTGTCTTCCTTTTAAAATCCATCCGTACTCATTTGCCTTATGACCATCGAGCCGTTCTGCCAAAGTCTTCACTTTGTTTTCATACATGGATCCTCTCTCGGATTTTATGGCCTCAAGCCATTTATCGGAATCCGGTCCCACCATCGCTTCTCCATAGCTCATAGGCTCATCGTTGTCTAGCAACATGACTTCCAAGACAGGATTACTTACCACTCTGAAGTAGTACGTATCCATGTCACCCTACAAGGTACGGTAGTGACTTGATCCGAAACTTCATGATCACTATCATAAGCTTCTACTTCAATTGGTGTAGGTGCCACAGGAACAACTTCCTGTGCCCTGCTACACACTTGTTGAAGTGATGGTTCAATAACCTCATCAAGTCTCCACCATCCTCCCACTCAATTCTTTCGAGAGAAACTTTTCCTCGAGAAAGTACCTAATTCTAGAAACAATCCCTTATTGCTTTCGGATCTGAGACAGGAGGTATACCCAACTGTTTTGGGTGTCCTATGAAGATGCATTTTATCCGCTTTGGGTTCGAGCTTATCAATCCTGAAACTTTTTCACATAAGCATTGCAGCCCCAAACCTTTAAGAAACGACAACTTAGGTTTCTCTAAACCATAATTCATACGGTGTCATCTCAACGGAATTACGTGGTGCCCTATTTAAAGTGAATGTGGTTGTCTCTAATGCCTAACCCATGGACGATAGTGGTAATTCGATAAGAGACATCATGGTACGCACCATATCCAATAGGGTGCAACTATGATGTTCGGACACACCATCACACTATGGTGTTCCAGGCGGTATTAATTGCGAAACAATTTCCACAATGTCTTAATTGTGTGCCAAAACTCGTAACTTAGATATTCACATCATAGACATTTTATCCTCTTGTCACAATGATCTTCTACTTCACTCTGAAATTACTTGAACCATTCAATAATTCAGACTTGTATTTCATCAAGTAAATATTCTCAACATCTACTCGAATCATCTGTGAAGTAAGATCATAACGATATTCACTGCATGCCTCAGCACTCATTGGATTGGATACATCAAAATGTGTTACTTCCAACAAGTTGCTATCTTGTTCCATCTTACTGAAAACGAGGCTTTTCAGTCATCTTGCCCATGTGGTATGATTTGCATATCTCAAGTGATTCAAAATCAAGTGAGTCCAAACGATCCATCTGCATGGAGTTTCTTCATGCGTATACACCAATAGACATGGTTCGCATGTCTCAAACTTTTCTAAAACGAGTGAGTCCAAAGATCCATCAACATGGAGCTTCTTCATGCGTTTTATACCATTATGACTTACATGGCAGTGCCACAAGTAAGTGGTACTATCATTACTATCTTATATCTTTTGGCATGAAAATGTGTATCATTATGATCGAGATTCAATAAACCATTCCTTTAGGTGCAAGACCATTGAAGGTTTTATTCAAATAAATAGAGTAATCATTATTCTCCTTAAATGAATAACCGTATTGCGATAGACATAATCCAATCATGTCTATGCTCAACGCAAGCACCAAATGACAATTATTTAGGTTTAATACTAATCTTGATGGTAGAGGGAGCGTGCGATGTTTGATCACATCAAACTTTGAAACACTCCCAACACATATCGTCAGCTCACCTTTAGCTAGTCTCCGTTTATTCCGTAGCTCTTTATTTCGAGTTACTAACACTTAGCAACCGAACCGGTATCTTATACCCTGGTGCTACTAGGAGTACTAGTAAAGTACACATTAACATAATGTATATCCAATATACTTCTATCGACCTTGCCAGCCTTCTTATCTACCAAGTATCTAGGGTAATTCTGCTCTAGCGGCTATTCCCCTTATCACAGAAGCACTTAGTCTCGGGTTTGGGTTCAACCTCGGGTTTCTTCACTGGTGCAGCAGCTGATTTGCAGTTTCATGAAGTATCCCTTCTTGCCCTTGCCCTTCTTGAAACTAGTGGTTTCACCAACCATCAACAATTGATGCTCCTTCTTGATTTCTACTTTCGTGGTGTCAAACATCACGAATATCTCAAGGATCATCATATCTATCCCTGATTTGTTATAGTTCATCACAAAGCTCTAGCAGCTTGGTGGTAATGACTTTGGAAAAACATCACTATCTCATCTGGAAGATCAACTCCCACTCGATTCAAGTGATTGTTGCACTCAGACAATCTGAGCACAAGCTCAACGATTGAGCTTTTCTCCCTTAGTTTGCAGGTTAAGAAAATCGTCGGAGGTCTTATACCTCTTGACGTGGGCACGAGCCTGAAATCCCAATTTCAGCCCTCGAAACATCTCATATGTTCCGCGATGTTTCGAAAAACGTCTTTGGTGCCTTAATTCCAAACCGTTTAACTGAACTATCACGTAGTTATCAAAACGTGTATGTCCGATGTTCACAACATCCACAAACGACGTTTGGGGTTTAGCACACTGAGCGGTGCATTAAGGACATGAGCTTTCTAGTGTCCGCATAATCGCTACTGTCAACTTTCAACTATATTTTCTCTAGGAACATATCTAAAACAGTAGAACTAAAGCGCGAGCTACGACATAATTTGTAAAAAGGTCTTTTGACTATGTTCAAGATAATTAAGTTCATCTTATGAACTCCCACTTAGATAGACATCCCTCTGGTCATCTAAGTGATCACATGATCCGAGTCAACTAGGCCGTGTCCGATCATCACGTGAGACGGACTAGTCATCATTGGTGAACATCTTCATGTTGATCGTATCTACTATACGACTCATGCTCGACCTTTCGGTCTCCGTGTTCCGAGGCCATGTCTGCACATGCTAGGCTCGTCAAGTTAACCCTAAGTGTTTTCGCTGTGTAAAACTGTCTTACACCCGTTGTATGTGAACGTAAGAATCCATCACACCCGATCATCACGTGGTGCTTAGAAGCGACGAACTGTAGCAACGGTGCATAGTTAGGGGAGAACACTTCTTGAAATTTTGTAAGGGATCATCTTATTTACTACCGTCGTCCTAAGTAAACAAGATGCATAATCATAATAAACATCACATGCAATTATATAGTTGTGACATGATATGGCCAATATCATATAGCTCCATTGATGTTCATCTTCGGGGCTCCATGATCATCTTGTCACCGGCTTGACACCATGATCTCCATCATCATGATCTCCATCATCGTGTCTTCATGAAGTTGTCACGCCAACGACTACTTCTACTTCTATGGCTAACGTGTTTAGCAATAAAGTAAAGTAAGTTACATGGCGTTGTTCAATGACACGCAGGTCATACAATAAATTAAGACAACTCCTATGGCTCCTGCCGGTTGTCATACTCATCGACATGAAAGTCGTGAATCCTATTACAAGAACATGATCAATCTCATACATCACATATCATTCATCACATTCTACTTGGCCATATCACATCACATAGCATACCCTGCAAAAACAAGTTAGACGTCCTCTAATTGTTGTTGCATGTTTTACGTGGCTGCTATGGGTTTCTAGCAAGAACGTTTCTTACCTACGCAAGACCACAACGTGATATGCCGATTGCTATTTACCCTTCATAAGGACCCTTTTCATCGAATCCATTCCGACTAAAGTGGGAGAGACTGGCACCCGCTAGCCACCTTATGCACCAAGTGCATGTCAATCGGTGGAACCTGTCTCACGTAAGAGTACGTGTAAGGTCGGTCCGGGCCGCTTCATCCCACAATACCGTCGAAACAAGATTGGACTAGTAACGGTAAGCATATTGAACAAAATCAACGCCCACAACTACTTTGTGTTCTACTCGTGCAAAGAATCTACGCAATAGACCTAGCTCATGATGCCACTGTTGGGGAACGTAGCAGAAATTCAAACTTTTCCTACGTGTCACCAAGATCTATCTATGGAGAGACCAGCAATGAGTAGAAAGAGAGTGCATCTACATACCCTTGTAGATCGCTAAGCGGAAGCGTTCAAGTGAACGGGGTTGATGGAGTCGTACTCGTCGTGATTCAAATCACCGATGATCCTAGTGCCGAACGGACGGCACCTCCGCGTTCAACACACGTACAGCCCGGTGACGTCTCCCACGCCTTGATCCAGCAAGGAGAGAGGGAGAGGTTGAGGAAGACTCCATCCAACAGCAGTACAATGGCGTGGTGGTGGTGGAGGAGCGTGGCAATCCAGCAGGGCTTCGCCAAGCACCATGGGAGAGGAGGAGTAGGGAGAGAGGTAGGGCTGTGCCAGAACTTCGTGTATAGCTCCCATGCGCCTCCCCACTATATATAGGGGTGGAGGGGCTGGTTTCTTGCCCTTCAAGTCCATTGGGGCGTTGGCCAAGGTGGGAGGAAAGAAATCTCATTATTTCCTTCCCCACCGATTGTTATCCCCCCTTTTTAGGGATCTTGATCTTATCCCTTCGGGATATGATCTTATTCCTTCTAAGGGGGGATCTTGGTGCGCCTTGACCAGGGGTGTGGGGCCTTGCCCCCACTACCCACGTCCATGTGGGTCCCCCCATGCAGGTGGGCCCCACTCCGGAACCTTCTAGAACCTTCCCGGTACAATACCGAAAAATCCCGAACATTTTCCGGTGGCCAAAATACGACTTCCCATATATAAATCTTTATCTCCGGACCATTCCGGAACTCCTCGTGACGTCTGGGATCTCATCCGGGACTCCGAACAACATTCGGTAACCACATACAAACTTCCTTTATAACCCTAGCGTCATCGAACCTTAAGTGTGTAGACCCTACGGGTTCGGGAGACATGTAGACATGACCGAGATGTTCTCCGGTCAATAACCAACAGCGGGATCTGGATACCCATGATGGCTCCCACATGTTCCACGATGATCTCATCGGATGAACCACGATGTCAAGGACTTAATCAATCCCGTATTCAATTCCCTTTGTCTATCGGTATGTTACTTGCCCGAGATTCGATCGTCGGTATCCAATACCTTGTTCAATCTCGTTACTGGCAAGTCACTTTACTCGTTCCGTAACACATCATCCCGTGATCAACTCCTTGGTCACATTGCGCATATGATGATGTCCTACCGAGTGGGCCCAGAGATACCTCTCCGTTTACACGGAGTGACAAATCCCAGTCTCGATCCGCATAAAACAATAGATACTTTCGGAGATACCTGTAGTGCACCTTTATAGTCACCCAGTTACGTTGTGACGTTTGATACACCCAAAGCACTCCTACGGTATCCAGGAGTTGCACGCTCTCATGGTCGAAGGAAGAGATACTTGACATTGGCAAAGCTCTAGCAAATGAACTACACGATCTTTTGTGCTAGTCTTAGGATTGGGTCTTGTCCATCACATCATTCTCCTAATGATGTGATCCCGTTATCAACGACATCCAATGTCCATAGCCAGGAAACCATGACTATCTGTTGATCACAACGAGCTAGTCAACTAGAGGCTCACTAGGGACATATTGTGGTCTATGTATTCACACGTGTATTACGATTTCCGGATAATACAGTTATAGCATGAATAAAAGACAATTATCATGAACAAGGAAATATAATAATAACTAATTTATTATTGCCTCTAGGGCATATTTCCAACATTGGTGCAGGAGGAGCAGAGGAATTAGGTTCATTTTCTTCAGGCACAATGGATGTAGTTGCCCCGACATCTTCATTTTCTTCAGGCGCAACACTAGTGGATGCCCTGGCAATTTCTTCAGCGGCTGGAATGCAGTCATCAGCCCTGGTACTTTCATTTTCTTCAGCAGCCTGATTTTCATCCGCGGTGCTGGCATGTTCTTCTATAGGTTGAACAGATGCTTCAGCTGGAGTGACTTCAATGTGCACAGGAGCAACATCACTTGAAGTGAATGTCTTCGTCAGCTTGATGAACCGGACCTTGGCGCCCTTCCAGTCAGCCTTGTAGGCTTCAAATTCTTCGCTGAGCTTCTTGATTTCAGCTTGCAGCGCAATAAGCTGCTTAGGCGAAAGATTGAGGACGTTGTCCTTTAGGTAGCACTGCTTCTTGTACTGCGCTTTCTTCAATGACCTTGCTTGGTCATACTTCCATTTTTCTTCTTCAATGAAGGCAGTCAAGACATGACTTTGACCAGGAGTGAGGTTCATCTCCAGCAAATGTGTGTTCGGGTCCTTGTGCCATAGATCAATGAAATCTAGGATCAACTTCGGATCCAGTAACATTGGCAAATTGCTGCCTTTGGCTCTAGCGGCCTTGACCTGCCAGTCTTTGATGATTTGACAAGTTCTTCATCATCAGCCTAATCATCATCAGATGGCACTTGAAAAGCGACCTGCTTCTTGTGAGGACTTGGTCGAGGGCCTTGTCTAGCAGTGGCCTTTTTCTTCAGCAGAGAGGGGCCAGTTGAGGAATTTGGAGCAGCTGAGGAACTTGCAGACGCTCCTGAGGCAATTGAGATGCCTGTAGTCCTTTGGCACGTGGCGTGACGCACATGTGCAGAGGATTTAGTTGGAGCATCTGAGGACTTTGTCGGAGGAACTGAAGACTTTGAAGGAGGAGGAGCAGTTTGAGGAGTTGGTCGTGAGGGCTTTGAAGAATCTGGCCGTGAGGGCATAGCTGAGGAACTTGGCTTTTGAGCAGGCTTCTTGGCCATGGCTTTCTTCAGCTTGCATGCAGAGGCCTCAGCAGCTGTAGCAGCAGCAGTAGAGTCTTCACTGAATTTCCTCACTGCTTCTTTTGCATGTTTGGCCAGTTTGGCCTGGCGCTTTGCCCATTCATCAGGATAATCCTCATCCCGCTTGAGGCTGGTGGGACCTGCCAATTGGCCAGGTGCCAACGGAGGTCTTGGGCATGGAGGCTTGAGAGAGAATTTCTTCATATACTTGGGAGTAACATATCTGTACTCCCTCCATTCCCGTGCCCATCTCCTGTCTATCCTTTGTATGCGCACCTTGCACTAATTTTTGTCCTCTTTGCCAAATTTGGCCTCATCAGGAGTGCAGTAATCCTTGTATATGTCATCAGGGATCTCGAAAGCAGCATTGACCTCAAGCCTCTTTCCACCCTTCTGTGGCTTTTTACCATCAGCCATTTTCTTCATCTGAGGAATGTGAACAATGGAATTTTCTGAAGATGTATGCAACTTTTGGTCGAGGAATGCTGCAAATGAGTTAAGTTGATGAGAACCTAGTGATTCAGCCGCATACATGAGTACCTGTGAACAGAGTATAGTTGCGAGGAATTTGGAGAGGTCATATGCGTTCTTAGAGGGTTTTTCAAAAAGAATAAGTTTGAGGAATTTGACCAGATGAGTCTTGAAGAATTTCACTAAGCATGCTTTGTCTTAGGTTCCAGAGTTGTATAGATCAAAGATCCACACAATTGAGGAATCATGAAGAAAAAATATTGCTTAGAGAAATGAATCAAGAGCAGATGACATGTGAGGTGTTCAGTGTGTGAAGATTTGAAGAATAAACACCTTTGAAGATTTTTAAGAAAACATTTGAATCAAAGAGGGCAGTAAAAGTAACTTTTAATTACCCTTGATGAAGAACACGACGAACTGGGAAGTGTAGATGTGAAGTTCGTCAGTTTAGATCTTCCACGCCCTAACTTGGCAGAGGAAGACAGCTACGACGGCGGCGGAGTGAAGAAATCTGCAGCCGGCGCGAGTACGACGATGACGAGGTTGAGGCAGTGAAGCTCTTCCTCACCGGTGACGATGAAGTAGCGACGACGCTAGGGTTTGAGAAGCTCGAGCGGGAGTGAGAACGAGCGGGGTAAAAACAATGTGAGGAAGGGGAGGGGGTATTTATAGTCGGAGTGAAAAACTGTACACCCGAGGAAATTAGACGAACGTGCCCCTGACCCTTCTCATTCGCTTGACAAGTGTCACCCACATACTGAGAGGTGGCGATCGTGTGAGATCATGGGTGAATAGAAAAGTATTATCGTGGGATACAAAACTATTTGAGTGGCAAAGCCAAAAATTTAGATAAGATAAGTTAAAAGTTCTGTTCGCAAATTCTTCAGCTGACAAGGACATAGTGAAGATTTTGAACGAGTTTCAAATAGAACGCACATGAAGAATTTGTGAAAAGATTGGGTTGAGCTTAGCATAGAGGGGGAAGGGTCCGATCACATTCACTTAGGAAAAACAATCAACTTGAAGAATGAGCAATAAGTGAATGTTGTAGAGGACATAAACTCATATATATATATATATATATATATATGTTGGAAATATGCCGTAGATGCAATAATAAAAGGATTATTATTATATTTCTTTGTTCATGATAGTTGTCTTTTATTCATGCTATAATTGTATTATCCGGAAATCGTAATACACGTGTGAATACTTAGACCACAACATGTCCCTAGTGAGCCTCTAGTTGACTAGCTCGTTGATCAACAGATAGTCATGGTTTCCTGACTATGGACATTGGATGTCGTTGATAACGGGATCACATCATTGGGAGAATGATGTGATGGACAAGACCCAATCCTAAGCATAGCACAAGATCGTGTAGTTCGTTTTGCTAGAGCTTTTCCAATGTCAAGTATCTCTTCCTTAGACCATGAGATCGTGTAACTCCTGGATACCGTAGGAGTGCTTTGGGTGTACCAAACGTCACAACGTAGCTGGGTGACTATAAAGGTGCACTACAGGTATCTCTGAAAGTGTCTGTTGGGTTGACACGGATCGAGACTGGGATTTGTCACTCCGTATTACGGAGAGGTATCACTAGGCCCACTCGGTAGTGCATCATCATAATGAGATCAAAGTGACCAAGTTTCTGGTCACGGGATCATGCATTACAGTACGAGTAAAGTGACTTGCTGGCAATGATATTGAATGAGGTATTGGGATACCGACGATCGAATCTCGGGCAAGTAACATACCGTCTGCCAAAGGGAATTGTATACGGGGTTGCATGAATCCTCGACATCGTAGTTCATCCTATGAATATCATCGAGGAGTATGTGGGAGCTAACATGGGTATCCAGATCCCGCTGTTGATTATTGACCGGAGAGCCATCTCGGTCATGTCTGCATGTCTCCCGAACCCGTAGGGTCTACACACTTAAGGTTCGGTGACGCTAGGGTTGTATGAATATGAGTATGCGGAAAACCGAATGTTGTTCGGAGTCCCGGATGAGATCCCAGACATAACGAGGAGTTCCGGAATGGTCCGGAGGTAAAGAATTATATATAGGAAGTGCTATTTCGGCCATCCGGAAAGTTTTGGGGTCACCCGGTATTGTACCGGGACCACCGGAAGGGTCCCGGGGGTCCACCGGGTGGGGCCACCTATCCCGGAGGGCCCCGTGGGCTGAAGTGGGAGGGGAACCAGCCCCTAGTGGGCTGGTGCGCCCCCCCTTTGGACCCCCCTGCGCCTAGGGTTGGAAACCCTAGGGTGGGGGTGCGCACCACTTGCCTTGGGGGGCACTCCACCCCCGGCCGCCGCCCCCCCTTGGGAGATTGCATCTCTAGGGCCGGCGCCCCACCCTGGGGGCCTATATAAAGGAGGGGGGAGGGAGGGCAGCCGCACCCTGAGTCTTGGCACCTCCTTCCCCCTGCTACACCTCTTCCTCCTCCCGCAGTTGCTTGGCGAAGCCCTGCCAGAGTCCTGTTGCATCCACCACCACGCCGTCGTGCTGCTGGATCTTCATCAACCTCTCCTTCCCCCTTGCTGGATCAAGACGGAGGAGACGTCACGCTTACCTTACATGTGTTGAACGCGGAGGTGCCGTCCGTTCGATGCTAGGATCTCCGGTGATAGGATCACGACGAGAACGACTACCTCAACCCCATTCTCTTGAACGCTTCCGTACGCGATCTACAAGTGGTATGTAGATGCATCTCTCTCTCTCGTTGCTAGATGAACTCATAGATGGATCTTAGTGAACGTAGGAAAATTTTATTTTATGCAACGTTCCCCAACAGTGGCATCATGAGCTAGGTCTATGCGTAGTTCTCTATTGCACGAGTAGAACACAAATTTGTTGTGGGCGTTGATCTTGTCAACTTCCTTGCCACTACTAGTCTTTTATTGCTTCAGCGGTATTGTGGGATGAAGCGGCCCGGACCGACCTTACACGTACGCTTACGTGAGACAGGTTCCACCGACTGACATGCACTAGTTGCATAAGGTGGCTAGCGGGTGTCTGTCTCTCCTACTTTAGTTGGAGCGGATTTGATGAAAAGGGTCCGTATGAAGGGTAAATAGAAGTTGAAAAAAATCATGTTGTGGTTATTCGTAGGTAAGAAAACGGTCTTGCTAGAACCCAATTGCAGCCACGTAAAAGATGCAACAACAATTAGAGGACGTCTAACTTGTTTTTGCAGCAATTGTCATGTGATGTAATATGGCCAGAAGTTGTGATGAATGATGAATGATATATTGTGATGTATGAGATCATGTTCTTGTAATAGGAATCACGACTTGCATGTCGATGAGTATGACAACCGGCAGGAGCCATAGGAGTTGTCTTAATTATTGTATGACCTGCGTGTCAATGATTTAACGCCATGTAATTACTTTACTTTATTGCTAAGCCGTTAGCTATAGTAGTAGAAGTAATAGTTGGCGAGCAACTTCATGGAGGCACGATGATGGAGATCATGATGATGGCGATCATGGTGTCATGCCGGTGACGAAGATGATCATGGAGCCCCGAAGATGGAGATCGAAGAAGCTATATGATATTGGCCATATCATGTCACTACTTTATATAATTGCATGTGATGTTTATTATGTTTTATGCATCTTGTTTACTTAGAACGGCGGTAGTAAATAAGATGATCCCTTATAATAATTTCAAGAAAGTGTTCCCCCTAACTGTGCACCGTTGCTAAAGTTCGTCGTTTCGAAGCACCACATGATGATCGGGTGTGATAGATCCTTACGTTCACATACAACGGGTGTAAGACAGTTTTACACATGCAAAACACTTAGGGTTAACTTGACGAGCCTAGCATGTATAGACATGGCCTCGAAACACAAGAGACCGAAAGGTCGAACATGAGTCATATGGAAGATACGATCAACATGGAGATGTTCACCGATGATGACTAGTCTGTCTCACGTGATGATCGGACATGGCCTAGTCGACTCGGATCGTGTAACACTTAGATGACTAGAGGGATGTCAATCTGAGTGGGAGTTCATTAAATAATTTGATTAGATGAACTTAATTATCATGAACTTAGTCTAAAATCTTTGCAAAATATGTCTTCTAGATCAAATGGCCAACGCTCATGTCAACATGAACTTCAACGCATTCCTAGAGAAAACCAAACTAAAAGATGATGGCAGCAACTATTCGGACTGGGTCCGGAACCTGAGGATCATCCTCATAGCAGCCAAGAAAGCATATGTCCTAGAAGGACCGCTAGGTGATGCACCCATCCCAGAGAACCAAGACGTTATGAACGCTTGGCAGTCACGTGCTGATGATTACTCCCTCGTTCAGTGCGGCATGCTTTACAGCCTAGAACCGGGGCTCCAAAAGCGTTTTGAGCGACACAGAGCATATGAGATGTTCGAGGAGCTGAAAATGGTTTTTCAAGCTCATGCCCGGTCGAGAGATATGAAGTCTCCGACAAGTTCTATAGTTGTAAGATGGAGGAAAACAGTTCTGTCAGTGAGCACATACTCAAAATGTCTGGGTTGCACAACCGCCTGTCCCAGCTGGAGATCAACCTCCCGGACGTGGCGGTTATTGACAGAATCCTTCAGTCGCTCCCACTGAGCTACAAGAGCTTTGTGTTGAACTACAATATGCAGGGGATGGTGAAGACCATTCCTTAAGTAATTTCAATGCTGAAGTCAGCAGAGGTTGAAATCAAGAAAGAACATCAAGTGTTGATGCTCAATAAGACCACTAAGTTCAAGAAGGGCAAGGGTAATAAGAACTTCAACAAGGACGGCAAAGATATTGCCGCGCCCGGTAAGCCAGTTGCCAGGAAGAAGTCAAAGAATGGACCCAAGCCTGAGATTGAGTGCTTTTATTGCAAAGGGAAGGGTCACTGGAAGCGGAATTGCCCCAAATACTTAGCGGACAAGAAGGCCGGCAACACTAAAGGTATATGTGATATACATGTAATTGATGTGTACCTTACCAGTACTCGCAGTAACTCCTAGGTATTTGATACCGGTGCCGTTGCTCATATTTCTAACTCACAGCAGGAGCTGCGGATTAAGCGGAGACTGGCGAAGGACGAGGTGACGATGCGCGTCGGGAATGGTTCCAAGGTCGATGTGATCGTCGTCGGCACGCTACCTCTACATTCACCCACGGGATTAGTTATGAACCTCAATAATTGTTATTTAGTGCAAAGTTTGAGCATGAACATTGTATCTGGATCTCGTTTAATACGAGATGGCTACTCATTTAAATCTGAGAATAATGGTTGTTCTATTTATATGAGAGATATGTTTTATGGTCATGCCCCGATGGTCAATGGTTTATTCTTAATGAATCTCGAACGTAATGTTACACATATTCATAGTGTGAATACCAAAAGATGTAAAGTTGATAATGATAGTCCCACATATTTGTGGCACTGCCGCCTTGGTCACATTGGTGTCAAGCGCATGAAGAAGCTCCATGCTGATGGACTTTTAGAGTCTCTCGATTACGAATCATTTGACACATGCGAACCATGCCTCATGGAAAAAATGACCAAGACTCCGTTCTCCGGAACAATGGAGCGAGCAACCAACCTATTGGAAATCATACATACTGATCTGTGTGGTCCAATGAGCGTTGAGGCTTGCGGAGGATATCGTTACGTTCTCACTCTCACTGACGACTTGAGTAGATATGGGTATGTCTACTTGATGAAACACAAGTCTGAGACCTTTGAAAAGTTCAAGGAATTTCAGAATGAAGTAGAGAATCAACGTGACTGAAAGATAAAATTCTTATGATCGGATCGTGGAGGAGAATATTTAAGTCATGAATTTGGTACGCACTTAAGGAAATGTAGAATCGTTTCACAACTCACGCCGCCTGGAATACCTCAGCGTAACGGTGTGTCCGAACGTCGTAATCACACTCTATTGGATATGGTGCGATCTATGCTGTCTCTTACCGATTTACCGCTATCATTTTGGGGATACGCTCTAGAGACAGCTACATTCACTTTAAATAGGGCACCGTCTAAATCTGTTGAGACGACACCGTATGAATTATGGTTTGGGAAGAAACCTAAGCTTTCGTTTCTAAAAGTTTGGGGATGCGATGCTTATGTCAAGAAACTTCAACCTGAAAAGCTCGAACCCAAGTCGGAAAAATGCGTCTTCATAGGATACCCTAAGGAAACCATTGGGTATACCTTCTACCTTAGATCCGAAGGCAAGATCTTTGTTGCCAAGAATGGATCCTTTCTGGAAAAAGAGTTTCTCTCGAAAGGAGTAAGTGGGAGGAAAGTAGAACTCGATGAAGTACTACCTCTTGAACCGGAAAGTAGTGCAGCTCAGGAAAATGTTCCTGTGGTGCCTACACCGACTAGAGAGGAAATTAATGATGATGATCAAGGTACTTCGGATCAAGTTGCTACTGAACTTCGTAGGTCCACGAGGACACATTCCACACCAGAGTGGTATGGCAACCCTATCCTGGAAATCATGTTGTTAGACAACGGTGAACCTTCGAACTATGAAGAAGCGATGGCAGGCCCAGATTCCAACAAAATGGCTAGAAGCCATGCAATTCGAGATAGAATCCATGTATGAAAACAAAGTATGGACTTTGACTGACTTGCCCGATGATCGCCGAGCGATAGAAAACAAATGGATCTTTAAGAAGAAGACGGACGCGGATGGTAATGTCACCATCTATAAAGCTCGACTTGTTGATAAGGGTTATCGACAAGTTCAAGGGGTTGACTACGATGAGACTTTCTCTCCCGTAGCGAAGCTGAAGTCCGTCCGAATCATGAGATATGGCAGATGGACGTCAAAACGGCATTCCTTAACGGCTATCTTAAGGAAGAGCTGTATATGATGCAGCCGGAAGGTTTTGTCGATCCTAAGAATGCTAACAAAGTATGCAAGCTCCAGCGATCCATTTATGGGCTGGTGAAAGCATCTCGGAGTTGGAACATTCGCTTTGATGAGATGATCAAAGCGTTTGGGTTTATGCAGACTTATGGAGAAGCCTGCGTTTACAAGAAAGTGAGTGGGAGCTCTGTAGCATTTCTCATATTATATGTAGATGACATACTTTTGATGGGAAATGATATAGAATTCTTGGACAGCATTAAGGCCTACTTGAATAAGTGTTTTTCAATGAAGGACCTTGGAGAAGCTGCTTACATATTAGGCATCAAGATCTATAGGGATAGATCGAGACGCCTCATAGGTCTTTCACAAAGCACATACCTTGATAAGATTTTGAAGAAGTTCAAAATGGATCAGTCCAAGAAAGGGTTCTTGCCTGTATTGCGAGGTGTGAGATTGAGCTCGGCTCAATGCCCGACCACAGCAAAAGATAAAGAAGAGATGAGTGTCATCCCCTATGCCTCAGCCATAGGATCTATTATGTATGCCATGCTGTGTACCAGACCAGATGTAAACCTTACCGTAAGTTTGGTAGGTAGGTACCAATGTAATCCCGACAAGGAACACCGGACAGTGGTCAAGAATATCCTGAAGTACCTGAAAAGGACAAAGGACATTTTTCTCGTTTATGGAGGTGACGAAGAGCTCGTCGTAAAGGGTTACGTCGACGCTAGCTTCAACACAGATCTGGATGACTCTAAGTCACAAACCCGATATGTGTATATGTTGAATGGTGGGGCAGTAAGCTGGTGCAGCTGCAAGCAAAGCGTCGTGGTGGGATCTACATGTGAAGCGGAGTACATGGCAGCCTCGGAGGCAGCGCATGAAGCAATATGGATGAAGGAGTTCATCACCGACCTAGGAGTCATACCCAATGCGTCGGGGCCGATCACTCTCTTCGGTGACAACACTGGAGCTATTGCCCTTGCCAAGGAGCCCAGGTTTCACAAGAAGACAAGGCACATCAAGCGTCGTTTCAACTCCATCCTTGAAAATGTTCAGGATGGAGACATAGATATTTGCAAAGTACATACAGATCTGAATGTCGCAGATCTGTTGACTAAACCTCTTCGGCGAGCAAAACATGATCAACACCAGAACTCTATGGGGGTTCGATTCATCACAATGTAACTAGATTATTGACTCTAGTGCAAGTGGGACACTGTTGGAAATATGCCCTAGATGCAATAATAAAAGGATTATTATTATATTTCTTTGTCCATGATTGTTGTATTTTATTCATGCTATAATTGTATTATCCGGAAATCGTAATACACATGTGAATACTTAGACCACAACATGTCCCTAGTGAGCCTCTAGTTGACTAGCTCGTTGATCAACAGATAGTCATGGTTTCCTTACTATGGACATTGGATGTCGTTGATAACGGGATCACATCATTGGGAGAATGATGTGATGGACAAGACCCAATCCTAAGCATAGCACAAGATCGTGTAGTTCGTTTTGCTAGAGCTTTTCCAATGTCAAGTATCTCTTCCTTAGACCATGAGATCGTGTAACTCCCGGATACCGTAGGAGTGCTTTGGGTGTACCAAACGTCACAACATAACTGGGTGACTATAAAGGTGCACTACAGGTATCTCCAAAAGTGTCTGTTGGGTTGACACGGATCGAGACTGGGATTTGTCACTCCGTATTACGGAGAGATATCACTGGGCCCACTCGGTAGTGCATCATCATAATGAGCTCAAAGTGACCAAGTGTCTGGTCATGGGATCATGCATTACGGTACGAGTAAAGTGACTTGCCGGCAACAAGATTGAACGAGGTATTGGGATACCGACGATCGAATCTCGGGCAAGTAACATATCGTCTGACAAAGGGAATTGTATACGGGGTTGCATGAATCCTCAACATCGTGGTTCATCCGATGAGAACATCGAGGAGTATGTGGGAGGTAACATGGGTATCCAGATCCTGCTATTGGTTATTGACCGGAGAGCCATCTCGGTCATGTCTGCATGTCTCCCGAACCCGTAGGGTCTACACACTTAAGGTTCGGTGACGCTAGGGTTGTATGAATATGAGTATGCAGCAAACCGAATGTTTTTCGGAGTCCCGTATGAGATCCCGGACGTCACGAGGAGTTCTGGAATGGTCCAGAGGTAAAGAATTATATATAGGAAGTGCTGTTTCGGCCATCGAGAAAGTTTCGGGATGACCCGGTATTGTACCGTGACCACCGGAAGGGTCCCGGGGGTCCACTGGGTGGGGCCACCTATCCCGGAGGGCCCCGTGGGCTGAAGTGGGAGGGGAACCAGCCCCTAGTGGGACGGTGCGCCCCCCTTTGGCCCCGCCTGCGCCTATGGTTGGAAACCCTAGGGTGGGGGGGGCACCACTTGCCTTGGGGGGCACTCCACCCCCTGGCCGCCGCCCCCCTTGGGAGATTGCATCTCCAGGGCCGGCCCCCCCTGGGGGCCTATATAAAGGAGGGGGTAGGGAGGGCAGCCGCACCCTGAGTCTTGGCGCCTCCCTCCCCCTGCTACACCTCTTCCTCCTCCCGCAGTTGCTTGGCGAAGCCCTGCCGGAGTCCTGCTGCATCCACCACCACGCCGTCGTGCTGCTGGATCTTCATCAACCTCTCCTTCCCCCTTGCTGGATCAAGACGGAGGAGACGTCACGCTGACCGTACGTGTGTTGAACATGGAGGTGCCGTTCGTTCGGTGCTAGGATCTCCGGTGATAGGATCACGACGAGAACGACTACCTCAACCCCGTTCTCTTGAACGCTTCCGTACGCGATCTACAAGTGGTATGTAGATGCATCTCTCTCTCTCTTTGCTAGATGAACTCATAGATGGATCTTGGTGAACGTAGGAAAGTTTTATTTTATGCAACGTTCCCCAACAATATATATAATCAAATGAAGAACAACGACAGAAGGAGTGAAGACAATGCAAAGTTGAAGAATTTGAAAAACTGAGGAATTTCAAAAAAACCGAGGAAAAACTTAAATTGAAGATTTTCAACTTTTGGTGGTGGCGTATCCCACCGTATAAGAAAGCTGATTTCAGACACCCTGTACAATCATCGTAGGGCTCTGAGAATCAATTTCTTCGTTAATTTCTTCACACTTAGAGGGTTAGTCTTCATTGATTGAAGAAAAACGTTACTTTGTGTGTTGCGCATCTAAGTCATCAATTTTGCATAAGTGTTAGGATGAGTGTCCTTTTCAAAGAACATTCGAAGATTCTAGGATATTTAGCTCACACCGCAACTTGCTAAATCTCTTCTCATCCAAGTGTTGGTGTGTGAGCTAGATATCGAAGAATATGCTTCACAGCCTTATGGTGTGATTCCTTCGGTGTAGCTTGAAATCGGGCACACATGCAAACACTAAGCATAATATCTGGCCTAGACGCACATAGGTACAATAAAGAGCCAATCATGGAACATTATACCTTTTGATCAAAGTCTTTACCATTTTCATCATTGCATAGATGGCCACTTGTGGGCATAGGAATTTTGACCCCTTTGCAATCTTGCATGCTGAATTTCCTCAGTACATCTTTGAGGTATTTCTCCTGAGATATGAATATGCCATTGTGCTATTGACGAATTTGAAGACCTAAAAAGAATTTCAATTCTCCCATCATAGAAATTTGATATTCTTCACTCATCATATAGGCAAATTCATCACTGTTACATTGGTCAGTACAGCCAAAGATAACATCATCAACATATATTTGGCACACAAACAATTCACCATCATAAGACTTAGTAAAAAGAGTTGGGTCGAGTGAACCGGGTTTGAAGCCTTTCTTCATGAGGAATTCCTTCAAAGTATCATACCACGCCCGAGGGGCCTGCTTGAGGCCATACAGGGCCTTATTGAGTCTGAAGACTTTGTCAGGATGTTTTGAATCTTCAAAAGCTAAGGGTTGAGCAACATATACTTCTTCCTCAAGCTTACCATTGACGAATGAACTTTTCATATCCATTTGATATAAAGTGATATCATGATGGTTAGCATAAGCAAGTAATATGCGAATAGCCTCAAGTCTAGCAACAGGTGCAAAAGTTTCACCAAAATCAATTCCTTCAACTTGTGTGTAGCCTTGAGCTACAATCCATGCCTTATTCCTCACCACAAGGCCATTTTCGTCTTGCTTGTTGCGGTAGATCCACTTTGTACCAATGATATTGTGTTCGCGAGGATCTGGACGATTGACCAGTTCCTAGACATTGTTGAGCTTGAACTGATGTAATTCTTCTTGCATAGCTTGAATCCACTCAGGCTCCAGAAATGCTTCATCTACCTTAGTGGGCTCTGTGATAGAGACAAAAGCAAAGTGCCTACAAAAGTTAGACAAATGTGAAGCTTTTGAGCGTGTGAGAGGACCTAGTGCTTCAATGTCATCGATGTTTCTCTCAATTTGCACTTCGTTTCCAACCCGAGGATGAGCGGGTTGTCGTCGAGGAATTTGATCCGCATTTTCTTCAGGACCATTTTCCTCAGCACCATTTTCTTCAGGTGCTCCAGATCTACGTTCTTCACGTTCTGGAATGAATTCTTCAGCAGATTCTTCGGTACGAATGACATCCTCAGTAGCCTTGAACTTGATAGATTCCTCAGGTGCTGGTTCATCTATCACAGAAGGTAGATGCTCTCTTTGCGAGCCATTAGTTTCATCGATCCGCACATCTACAGTTTCAACAACTTTGTGAAGAACGTTGTTGAAGACTCTGTAGGTGTGCGAGTCCTTTCCGTAACCAAGCATAAAACCCTCAAGTGCTTTCGGTGCGAATTTAGAATTCTGATGAGGATCTCTAGTCCAACATTTAGCACCGAAGACATTGAAATAACTCACATTGGGCTTTTTGTCAGTGAGGAGTTCATAAGCAGTCTTCTTGAAGAATTTGTGATGATATACTCTGTTGATGATGTGGCACGCAGTATCAATTGCTTCAATCCAGAAGCGACGAGGCGTCTTGTATTCATCAAGCATAGTGCGAGCCATCTCAACAAGAGTTCTGTTCTTGCGCTCCACGACGCCATTTTGCTGAGGAGTATAAGGAGCAGATAACTCACGAGTAATACCAAGTTCATTAAGATAGTCATCAACACCAGAATTCTTGAACTCGGTCCCATTATCACTTCTGATGTGCTTGATCTTCACACCAAAGTTGGTTGAAGCCCTCGAGGAAAATCGTTTGAAGACTTTCTGCACCTCATGTTTGTAAGTGACAATGTGCACCCATGTGTTACGAGAATAATCATCAACAATAACAAAGCCATATAGAGATGTATCATTTGTAACTGCAGAATAATGATTAGGACCAAAGGGATCCATGTGAAGCAATTCAAATGGTCGAGTGGTACTCATGATAGTCTTCGCTGGATGTTTGGCCTTGGTCATCTTTCCAGCTTCACAGGCTCCGCACGAATGATCCTTGAGGAATTTGACATTCTCAATGCCAATGACATGCTTCTTCTTCACAAGCGTGTGCAGATTCCTCATGCCAGCATGACCAAGTCGTCGACCCCATAGCCAGGCTTCTGAAGCTTTTGCAAGTAGCCATACGGCCGGTTGTGGTCCTGTAGAGAAATCAACAATATACAAATCTTCTCTCCTAAAGCCTTCGAAGACTTTGGAATTGTCAGCTACCATGATCACAACACAACAATAGTTGCCAAAGACGACAACCATATCGAGATCACAAAGCATCGAGACAGACATGAGGTTGTATCCTAAGGACTCGACAGGCACGACTGTGTCCATGTGTTGATCCTTCGAGATCGCAACCTTACCTAGACCCAATACCCGACTTTTGCCTTTGTCAGCGAAGATGATATGCTTCAGATGCGATGGTGATAAGGGAGCATCCATCAATAGATTCTTGTCACCAGTCATGTGATTCGTACATCCACTCATTGGCTTTGGGTTGATCATCTTGCAGATGAATTAGTTGAAACTTACGAATTCATATACTTCATATATGAAGAATATGACATCAATATCATCAGATCAATTTCATCAGGCAGTAGAACAGATAAAACAGTATGAGGACGTAACAAATGAAAGTACATGTCTTCATGATTAGCCTGCATCCTTTCAGGCAATTTTCAGGTCTCTAGCAAATTCTTCAAGCGATTTAAGCACGTCTGGAGACCTGACCCTGCATAAGAGATTAGTTCTTTTTCTTCACCACCCACATCTGAAGGGGTGGCAAAGAATTCATCACTCTGTGAGCTCCATATGAGAAAGGTGGCATAGAAGCTAGTCCAGTTCGTTTCACATACGAGGAGTTAGGATAAGCATATGAGTAAGCAGAGAAATTCTTCGAGGACTTATGAACATAATGGTTAGAAGAATAATGCTCATATTCATAGCCATTAGCTCTTCCTGCGAAACAGAGGGGTTAGCATGATGATGATCATATGAGGACTTTGATCCTTTTGAGGAATTTGATCCATGTGAGGAAATTTGTCCGTATGAGGACTTGGATCCATATGAAGAATTCGGTCCATATGAAGAATTTGATCTGGAGTTCATATTCTTCACAGGTGGTGTCATGAGTACATTCACCTGAAGACTTTCAAGGCACCTTTTGGGAACCCATATTTTCTTCATAGTGGAACCGTTCCTGCAGTTAGTGCCAACATATCTAGCAAATACTTCACCATTCTGATTTTTGAACAGTTTATAGTTGGAGTCAAATGACTCATCATAAGAATGAGGTGATTCACATGTAAATCCAGATAAATTGGATGGATCAAGTGGAGGTCCCGTTGCAGCAACCCATCAGGTTTTCGAGTACTGCTCAGGCTTCCAATATGTTCCATCAGCATTGAGTTTCCTCTCAAAGGCAATACCCTCTTTCCTAGGGTTCCTGTTGAGGATCTACTTTTTGAGCATGTCACAAAGGGTCTTATGCCCTTTGAGGCTTTTGTACATGCCTGTCATGTACAATTCCTTCAGTCCTACATCATCAGTGATACTAGCAATGTCCTCAAATGAGGAATTAGTGATAGCAGAGACAGATGAAGAATTTGTAGCATTAGAAGCATTTGAACATTCAGGTGAAGAATTAGCAGTTTCACATTCAATGCACTTCAAACACGGAGGAACAAATTCTTCGTGAGTAGCGCTGATTTGTTGAGCAAGCAATGAATCGCGCTCCTTCTGAAGATCTTCATAACTTACTCTTAGCTTCTCAAGATCGTGCTTTCTTTGAAGAAATTCATAAGAAAGCTTCTCATGATCAGATAACAGAGTGTTATGATGACCTTGAAGGTTGTCAAACTTAGACTGAAGTCTCTGAAGATTTTCAGTCAAAGTTTTTGTTCGATCCATTTCTTCACCCAACATATCATCGCTCTTGTCTAGCATGTTTTGAACCTTTTCCAAGGCCTTTTGTTGTTTAGTGGCAATACAAAAAACTTGGTATAGCTAGGTCCAAAATCATCATCAGATTCACCATCACTAGACTCGGATGAGGAACATTCAGTTACCTTGGCACCTTTTGCCATGAGGCATGGTGCAAAAGATGATGGTTCAGGTTCGAAAGTCATTGTTTTGAGAGATTCCTTGAAGTCCTCAAACCAAGGATCATGACGGGTTCGATGACCTTCATAGACCTCAGAGATTCGGTCCCAGATAAGATTCGCATTGCATAGATGCATAATGCGCCTAAATTCATCTCTGGATAGGCAGGAATAGATGATATCCTTTACCATGATGTCAAGTCGAGTGTACTTGCGAATATCATCAGTGTCCGCCATCTTGCATAGATCGGTAAGACCAATCTCAGTGACGGTCCACAACTTGCTGTTCATTGCCATGAGTCGCTTCCTCATTGCTACCTCTTGAGCACTGCGTTGGATTTCCCCGAAGAGGAGAGGATGATGCAGTAAAGTAGCGTAAGTATTTCCCTCAGTTTTTGAGAACCAAGGTATCAATCTAGTAGGAGATCATGCACAAGTCCCTCGTACCTACACAAAACGATAGCTACTCGCAACCAACGCGATTAGGGGGTGTCAATCCCTTCATGGTCACTTACGAGGGTGAGATCTGATAGTGATGATAAATAATATTTTTGGTATTTTTGATATAGAGATACAAAGTAAAAAGTAAAAGGCAAAGTAAAAAAAAGAAAGTAAATAAAGTAATGGAGATTGATATGATGAGAATAGACAAGGGGCCATAGGTTTCACTAGTGGCTTCTCTCAAGAGCATAAGTATTCTACGGTGGGTGAACGAATTACTGTTGAGCAATTGATAGAAAAGCGAATAATTATGAGATTATCTAGGTATGATCATGTATATAGGCATCACGTCCAAGACAAGTAGATCGAAACGATTCTGCATCTACTACTATTACTCCACTCATCGACCGCTATCCAGCATGCATCTAGAGTATTAAGTAAAACAGAGTAACGCTTTAAGCAAGATGACATGATGTAGAGGGATAAATTCATGCAATATGATAAAAACCCCATCTTGTTATCCTCGATGGCAACAATACAATACATGCCTTGCAACCCTTTCTGTCACTGGGTAAGAACACCGCAAGATTGAACCCAAAGCTAAACACTTCTCCCATTGCAAGAACTACCAATCTAGTTGGCCAAACCAAACGGATAATTGGAACAGACTTGCCAAGATAACTCAATCATACATAAAAGAATTCAGAGAAGAATCAAATATTGTTCATAGATAAGCTGGATCATAAACCCACAATTCATCGGTCTCAACAAACACAACGTAAAAAGAAGATTACATCGAATAGATCTCCACAAGAGAGGGGGAGAACATTGTATTGAGATCCAAAAAGAGAGAAGAAGCCATCTAGCTAATAACTATGGACCCGAAGGTCTGAAGTAAACTACTCACACTTCATCGCAGACGCTATGATGTTGATGTAGAAGCCCTCCATGGTAGATGCCCTCTCCAGCGGAGCTCCGGAACATGCCCCAAGATGGGATCTCGCGGATACAGAAGGTTGCGGCGGTGGAATTAGGTTTTTGGCTCCGTATCTGATCTGACGGAGGTACGTAGGTATATATAGGAGGAATGAGTACGTCGGTGGAGCAACAGGGGGCCCACGAGGCATGGGGGCACGCCCAGGGGGGGGGGCACCCCCACCCACGTGACCGCCTCTGGCACTTCTTGGAGTAGGGTCCAAGTCTCCTGGATCACGTTCGGTGAGAAAATCACGTTCCCGAAGGTTTTATTCCGTTTGGACTCCGTTTGATATTCTGTTTCTTCGAAACACTGAAATAGGCAAAAAACAACAATTCTGGGCTGGGCCTCCGGTTAATAGGTTAGTCCCAAAAATAATATGAAAGTGGAAAATAAATCCCAATATAGTCCAGAACAGTAGACAAAGTAGCATGGAGTAATCAAAAATTATAGATACGTTGGAGACGTATCAAGCATCCCCAAGCTTAATTCCTGCTCGTCCTCGAGTAGGTAAATGATAAAAAAGAATTTTTGATGCGGAGTGATACTTTGTCATAATTTCAATGTAAATCTTCTTAATTGTGACATGAATATTCAGATCCGAAAGATTCAAGACAAAAGTTCATATTGACATAAAAATAATAATACTTCAAGCATACTAATCAAAGCAATCATGTCTTCTCAAAATAGCATGGTTAAAGAAAGTTATCCCTACAAAATCATATAGTCTGGCTATGCTCTATCTTCATCACACAAAGTATTTAATCATTCACAACCCTGATGACGAGCCAAGCAATTGTTTCATACTTTAGAAATCTCAAACTTTTCAACTTTCACGCAATACATGAGCGTGAGCCATGGACATAACATATAGGTGGAATATAATGGTGGTTATGGAGAAGACAAAAAGGAGAAGATAGTCTCACATCAACTAGGAGTATCAACGGGCTATGGAGATGCCCATCAATAGATATCAATGTGACTGAGTAGGGATTGCCATGCAACAGATGCACTAGAGCTATAAGTATATGAAAGCTCAACAAAAGAAACTAAGTGGGTGTGCATCCAACTTTCTTGCTCAAGAAGACCTAGGGCACTTTTGAGGAAGCCCATCACTGGAATATACAAGCCAAGTTCTATAATGAAAAATTCCCACTAGTATATGAAAGTGATAACATATGAGACTCTCTATCATGAAGATCATGGTGCTTATTTTGAAGCACAAGTGTGGAAAAAGGATAGTAGCATTGTCCCTTCTCTCTTTTTCTCTCATTTTTTTTTCTTTTTTTCTTTTGGTGGGCTTCTTTGGCCTCTTTTTTATTTTTTTATTTGGGCATCTTTGGCCTCTTTTATTTTTCATAGTCCGGAGTCTCATCCCGACTTATGGGGGAATCATAGTCTTCATCATTCTTTCCTCACTGGGACAATGCTCTAATAATGATGATCATCACACTCTTATTTTTCTTACAACTCAACAATTACAACTCGATACTTAGAACAAGATATGACTCTATATGAATGCCTCCGACGGTGTACCGGGATATGCAATGAATCAAGAGTGACATGTATGAAAATTATGAAGATGGCCTTGCCACAAATACAATGTCAACTACATGTTCATGCAAAGATCAGTATGACAAAAGTAATGTGTGTCATATCAATGGAATGGTGTAGAGTTGCATGGCAATATATCTCGAAATGGCTATGGAAATGCCATAATAGGTAGGTATGGTGGCTATTTTGAGGAAGGTATATGGTGGGTGTATGATACCGGCGAAAAGTGCGCGGTATTAGATTGGCTAGCAATGACGGAAAGGTGAGAGTGCGTATAATCCATGGAGTCAACATTAATCAAAAGAACTCATGCACTTATTGAAAAAATTTAGAAGTCATCAAAAACCAAAGCATTAAATGCATACTCCTAGGGGGATAGATTGGTAGGAAAAGACCATCGCTCATCCCCGACTGCCACTCATAAGGAAGACAATCAATAAATAAAATTGTGCTCCGACTTCATCACAAGTGGTTCACCATACGTGCATGCTACGGGAATCACAAACTTCAACGCAAGCATTCTTTAAATTCATAATTACCCTAACTAGCATTGCTTTAATATTATCACCTACATATCTCAAAACAATTATCAAGCATCAAACTTATCTTAGTATTCAACGCACTCAAAAGAAAGTTTCACAAATCTTGAATACCAAGTATATTAACTTTAAGCAAATTATCATGCTATTAACAACTCTCAAAATAATCTAAGTGAAGCATGAGCGATCAATAGTTTCTTTAAAATAAATCCACCACCTTCCTCTTAAAGATCTAAGTGAAGCACCAGAGCAAAAATTATTATGCTCAAAACATATACGTGAAGCACTATGAGCAAAACTATCAAGCTCAAAAGATATAAGTGAAGCACATATAGTATTCTAGCAAATTCCAAATCATTTATGGCTCTCTCAAAAGGTGTGTACAGCAAGGATGATTGTGGAAAACTAACAAGCAAAGACACAAATAATAATGATGCTCCAAGCAAAACACATATCATGTGGTGAATAAAAATATAGCTCCAAGTAAATTACCGATGGAAGTAGACGAAAGAGGGGATGCCTTCCGGGGCATCCCCAAGCTTTGACTTTTTGGTGTCCTTGGATTATCTTGGGGGCGCCATGGGCATCCCCAAGCTTAGGATCTTGCCACTCTTTGTTCCATAATCCATCAAAAGAATTCACCCAAAACTTGAAAACTTCACAACATAAAACTCAATAGAAATCTCATGAGCTCCGTTAGTGAAAGAAAACAAAATACTACTTCATGGTACTGTAATGAACTTATTATTTACTTATATTGGTGTTAAACCTACTGTATTCCAACTTCCTTCTGGTTTATAAACTAATTTATTAGCCATAGATACATTGAAATAAGCAAACAACACACGAAAAACAGAATCTGTCAAAAAAAAGAACAGTCTGTAGCAATCTGTAACTAACACAAACTTCTGGAACTCTAAAAAATCTACCAAAATAGGACGTACTGGAAAAAAATTTTAGTGATCATCAGCAAAAAGAATGAATGCAAAATCACGATCCTGTGATTTATTGAATTTTTTCTCATGAGCGCAAAGTTTCTGTTTTTCAGCAGAATCAAATCAACTATCATCATAGCTTATCCTATAGGTTCTACTTGGCACAAACACTAATTAAAACACAAAACCACATCTAAACAGAAAGTAGAAACAAAATTTAGCACTAAACAGGAACAAACAAAGAACACAAAATAAAATTGGGTTGCCTCCCAATAAGCGCTATCGTTTAACGCCCCTAGCTAGGCATAAAAGCGAAGATAGATCTAAGTTTTGCCATCTTTGGTAGGCAATCCATAAGTGGCTCTCGTGATAGATTCATAAGGTAATTTTATTTTCTTTCTAGGGAAGTGTTCCATACCCTTTCTCAAGGGAAATTGTAATCTAATATTCCCTTCCTTCATTTCAATAATGGCACCAATCGTTCTAAGGAAAGGTCTACCAAGAATAATAGGACATTAAGGATTGCAATCTATATCAAGAACGATAAAATCTACGTGCACATAATTCCTATTGGCAACAATAAGAACATCGTTAATTCTTCCCATAGGCTTTTTAATAGTGGAATCCGCAAGATGCAAATTTAGAGAGCAATCCTCAAGGTCACGGAAATCTAGCAAATCACACAAAGTTTTGGGAATAGTGGAGACACTAGCACCCAAATCACACAAGGCATGAAACTCATAATCTTTAATTTTAATTTTGATAGTAGGTTCCCACTCATCAAAGAGTTTTCTAGGGATAGAAACTTCCAACTCAAGGTTTTCTTCATAAGATTGCATCAAGGCATCAACAATGTGTTTGGTAAAGGCCTTATTTTGACTATAAGCACGAGGAGAATCTAGCATGGATTGCAACAAGGAAATACAACCAATCAAAGAGAAATTTTCATAATTAAATTCCTTGAGATCCAAAATAGTGGGTTTAGCAACATCAAGGTTTTTATTTCTTTCAATCCCACTTTCATCAATTTCATCATCAAGATCTAGAAACTCAGAATTCTTAGGACGCCTTCTAGGGAAAGCAAGATCATATTCAGTTTCATCAAGATTCATATTGCAAAACAAGGATTTAATAGGGGAGACATCAATAACTTTTAGATCTTCATCTTGATTTTCATAGGAATCGGAAGAACACGCTTTAATAAAGGCCTCTTTGGAAGCACGCATCCTGGCAGTTCTTTCCTTGCACTCATCAATGGAAATTCTCATAGCTTTGAGAGACTCATTGATATCATGCTTAGGAGGAATAGATCTAAGCTTTAAAGAATCAATTTCAAGAGAAATTCTATCAATGTTCCTAGCCAAATCATCAACCTTAAGCAATTTTTCTTCAAGCAAAGCATTAAAATTCTTTTGTGAACTCATAAACTCTTTAACACTACTCTCAAATTCAGAGGGCAACTTATTAAAATTTCCATAAGAGTTGTTGTAGGAATTTCCATAATTATTAGAAGGATTACTAGGATAAGGCCTAGGATTAAAATTCCCTCTATATGCGTTATTTCCAAAACTATTCCTTCCAAAAAAATTCACATCCATTGATTCATTATTATTCTCAATCAAAGTAGATAAAGGCATATCATTGGAATCAAGAGAAGTATTTTTAGTAGCAAACATCTTCATAAGTTCATCCATCTTTTCACTCAAAACATTGATTTCCTCTATAGCATGCACTTTTTTACTAGAAGTTCTTTCGGTATGCCATTGAGAATAATTAGCCATAATATTGTCAAGCAATTTTGTAGCATCTCCTAATGCAATTTCCATAAACGTGCCTCCCGCGGCTGAGTCTAAAAGATTTCTAGAAGCAAAATTTAATCCGGCATAAAAATTTTGTATGATCATCCATAAATTCAAACCATGAGTAGGGCAATTGCGAAGCATCAATTTCATTCTTTCCCAAGATTGGGCAACTTGCTCATGATCAAGTTGTTTGAAATTCATAATATCGTTCATAAGAGTGATGATCTTAGCAGGAGGAAAATATTTAGAGATAACAGCATCTTTGCACTTGTTCCAAGAATCAATACTATTTTTAGGCAAAGACGAAAACCAAATTTTAGCATGATCTCTAAGTGAAAACTTAAATAACTTCAATTTTACAATATTGTTATCCGTATCTTTCTTCTTTTGCATATCACACAAATCAACAAAATTGTTTAGATGAGTAGCGGCATCTTCACTAGGAAGGCCGGCGAATTAATCTTTTATAACAAGATTTAGCAAAGCGGTATTGATTTCACAAGACTCATCATTATTAAGAGGAGCAATTGGAGTACTAAGTTAATCATTATTATTGGTATTCGACAAAACACACAATTTGGTATTATCTTTTTCCATGGCAACAAGTAATCCAACACACTAGCAAAGGCAAATGAGAAAAAGGCAAAAGAGAAAGAGAGGAGGAGATTGGGAAAGAGAGGGCGAATAAAACGGCAAGGGTGAAGTGGGGCAGAGGAAAATGAGAGGCAAATAATGTAATGCGAGAGATAGGGATTGTGATGGGTACTTGGTATGGTTGACTTTTGCGCGAACTCCCCGGCAACATCGCCATCAATTCTTCTTGCTACCTCTTGAGCACTGCATTGGATTTCCCCGAAGAGGAGAGGATGATGCAGTAAAGTAGCATAAGTATTTCCCTTAGTTTTTGAGAACCAAGGTATCAATCCAGTAGGAGATCACGCACAAGTCCCTCGTACCTACACAAGACGATAGCTAGTCGCAACCAACGCGATTAGGGGTTGTCAATCCCTTCACGGTCACTTATGAGGGTGAGATCTGATAGAGATGATAAATAATATTTTTGGTATTTTGATATAGAGATGCAAAGTAAAAAGTAAAAGGCAAAGTAAAAACAAAGCAAGTAAATAAAGTAATGGAGATTGATATGATGAGAATGGACCCGGGGGCCATAGGTTTCACTAGTGGCTTCTCTCAAGAGCATAAGTATTCTACGGTGGGTGAACAAATTACTGTTGAGCAATTGATAGAAAAGCGAATAATTATGAGATTATCTAGGTATGATCACGTATGTAGGCATCATGTCTAAGACAAGTAGATCGAAACGATTCTGCATCTACTACTATTACTCCACTCATTAAGTAAAATAGAGTAACGCTTTAAGCAAGATGACATGATGTAGAGGGATAAATTCATGCAATATGATAAAAACCCCATCTTGTTATCCTCGATGGCAACAATACAATACGTGCCTTGCAACCCTTTCTGTCACTGGGTAAGAACACTGCAAGATTGAACCCAAAGCTAAACACTTCTCCCATTGCAAGAACTACCAATCTAGTTGGCCAAACCAAACGGATAATTCGAAGAGACTTGCAAAGATAACTCAATCATACATAAAAGAATTCAGAGAAGAATCAAATATTGTTCATAGATAAGCTGGATCATAAACCCACAATTCATCGTTCTCAACAAACACACCGAAAAAGAAGATTACATCGAATAGATCTCCACAAGAGAGGGGGAGGACATTGTATTGAGATCCAAAAAGAGAGAAGAAGCCATCTAGCTAATAACTATGGACCCGAAGGTCTGAAGTAAACTACTCACACTTCATCGAAGAGGCTATGGTGTTGATGTACAAGCCCTCCCTGGTAGATGCCCTCTCCGGCGGACCTCCGGAACAGGCCCCAAGATGGGATCTCGGGGATACAGAAGGTTGCGGCGGTGGAATTAGGTTTTTGATCCGTATCTGATCTGACGGGGGTACATAAGTATATATAGGAGGAAGGAGTACGCCGGTGGAGCAACAGGGGGCCCACAAGGCAGGGGGCACGCCCATGGGGGGGTGCCCTCCACCCTCGTGACCGCCTCTGGCACTTCTTGAGGTAGGGTCCAAGTTTCCTGGATCACATTCGGTGAGAAAATCACGTCCCCGAAGGTTTTATTCTGTTTGGACTCCGTTTGATATTCTGTTTCTTCGAAATACTGAAATAGGCAAAAAACAGCAATTCTGGGCTGGGCCTCCGGTTAATAGGTTAGTCCCAAAAATAATATGAAAGTGTAACATAAAGCCCAATATAGTCCAAAACAGTAGACAAAGTAGCATGGAGTAATCAAAAATTATAGATATGTTGGAGATGTATCACTCATCATGGCCTTCCACTTGGGATAATCATGATCGTCAAAGATGGGGCATGTCACTTTCTTCATACCTGCGGTCGACATAACTAAAACTCCAGGCGGTTAAACAAAAATCACACAGAACAAGGGAGTATCTTGCTATGATACCAATTGAAAGTGCGTTATATCAACTAGAGGGGGGTGAATAGGCGATTTTTATGAATTCTTCACTGAGGAATTTCAGGGTGAGGAAATTCCTAAGTGAAGAACTACTTGCAGTGGAATAAGTACTCGGATGTAAACATAACAGAACACAAGCATGGTCATCATGATGAAATGAAGACAAGCACAGAGTACAAAAAGCGTAAACACAGGTGTCGGTGTCAAAACCGGCGGATCTCGGGTAGGGGGTCCCGAACTGTGCGTCTAGGCGGATGGTAACAGGAGATGAGGGACACGATGTTTTACCCAGGTTCGGGCCCTCTTGATGGAGGTAAAACCCTACGTCCTGCTTGATTGATATTGATATTGTGGATGTTTACAAGAGTGGATCTACCACGAGATCAAGGAGGCTAAACCCTAGAAGCTAGCCTATGGTATGATTGTAATGGTTGTTGTTGTTGTCGTGTCCTACGGACTAGAGCCATCCGGTTTATATAGACATCGGAGAGGGCTAGGGTTACATAGAGTCGGTTACAATGGTAGGTGATCTACATATCCGTATCACCAAGCTTGCCTTCCACGCCAAGGAAAGTCCCATCCGGACATGGGGAAAAGTCTTCAATCTTGTATCTTCATAGTCTTGGAGTCCGGTCGATGATGATAGTCCGGCTGATGATAGTTCGGCTGATGATGGTAGTCTGGCTATCCGGACACCCCCTAATCCAGGACTCCCTTAGTAGCCCCTGAACCAGGCTTCAATGACGATAAGTCCGGCGCGTATATTGCTTGGCATTGCAAGGCGGGTTCCTCCTCCGAATGATAAAAGATTGTGAACACCAGGATAGTGTCCGGCTCTGCAAAATAAATTCCACATTCCACCGTAGAGAGAATAATATATACACAAGTTCAATCTGCTGACGTTTTTTGCGGCATGACGTCACGCCACTACCAAGCCATTACTTGAATCGTTTTTTACTCTACCACCTCAGCGCATTTAGCGAAGCGGTTTCCTTGGCACGTCTTGTCGAAGCAGAGATCATGTTCCCCCTTAATCCGGGATTCTCATCAATACGGACGTGGGTAACCCAACCGCGCCATTGATGGTAACGCTTGGGGGATAAGCGAGTTTTACCAGGCCGGTGGGGGACGCGTAGACTTCGCCCGCCCATATAAGGGATAAGGATTCACCTTTTCACCTACGCCTTCTTCCTCCTTTGCTTATCCATCTCTGCGCACTCAAGCTCCAGCGCCCAAGCCCGCACATCCCGTCTCAACCTTCCCCAGTCATGTCTGGAGCGGGAGGCAAGTGGATGACCTCCTCCGTTACGGAGGAGCACATCGAAAGACTGCGCAGCGCCGGATACATGTCCGGCGACATCGCGCACCGGCTGCTCGTCGAGGGGCAGCTCATCCCCACCCCCAGGCCCCATGAGAGGGTCATTTTTCTTCCCCACTTCCTCCGCGGACTGGGCTTTCCACTTCACCCCTTTGTCCGGGGGCTCATGTTCTATTACGGCCTGGATTTCCATGATCTGGCACCGAACTTCATCCTCAACATCTCGGCGTTTATCATCGTGTGCGAGGCCTTCCTCTGCATCCAGCCCCACTTCGGCTTGTGGCTCAAGACCTTCAATGTCAAGCCGAAGGTAGTGAAGGGCACTCAAGCGGAGTGCAGAGGCGCCATGTTGGGCAAGATGCCCAACATCCTTTGGTTCAAAGGGGCCTTCATGGAATCCGTCAAGGGGTGGCAATTGGGGTGGTTCTATATCACCGAGCCGCGTGACCCTAAGTGGGCGGCGGCCCCCGAGTTCAGATCTGGTATCCCCATGCAGCTCACCTCCTGGAAAGAGAAGGGCTTGCTGTGGGGTAGTTCGGAGGAGGTGACGGGACTCCAAGCCTGTATCCAGAAGCTGGTGAAGAAGCTCAGGCTGGTTAACGTGGTCCAAGTCATGCTCGTCCGCCGGATTCTCCCATGCCAAGAGCGGGCATTCAATCTGTGGGAGTTCAATCCGGAACAGCACCAGGCACTGAGCGGGCTCTTCGACACAACGTACGAAGGTGCCTGGAGGGTGCTGTTTAAGGGCGCCGAAGCCCCCGCATCCGCGACTGAAGATCGCGGATTTCACTCGCAGCGCCAAGCCGACGAGGTAAGTGATTCTACCCCTTTACGGGACACTTGCTTTTCATAGTTTGACTCTATGCGGGTTTTAATTTCCCCTTTTCCTTTGACAGGACTGGATGAGGAAGGCGGAGCAGATTATCTGCCCGACTCCTATGCCAGAAAACCCAGTAGACGCCCGTCTAGCGAGGCTGCTGATTCCGGCACCGCACGTGGTGCCGGAGAAGAAGGCCAAGAAGGAGGCCACGGGTGCTCGAAAGAGTTCCCATTTTTAGGTGTCCGACGACTCCGGGGCGGACTCCTCCCCTGAAAACGAGGAGGAGAAAGAGGACTCTCTCCCAGAGGGGGGAGAGAGGAAGAGGAGGGCTTCCCCAACAGGGGAGGCCGAAGGGTCCAAGAGGGGAAGGACTATTCCCCCGGACAGCTCCGCCAACATCAACGTTGGCGAGGAAGAATGGCCTTCAAGGGCCAGGCCTCCGGCGAGATCGTAAGTATCCGGATTCCTGAATGAGTTATAATTTCTTTTTGTGCGTCACATAGTGTCATTCTGATGCCGCATGCTGCCTGTAGTCCGGCCAATGATGATCTCCCCGCTTCATCGAGCGGGTCGTTGGCTCCGTCGAAGGTAGACTCCATCCCGACCGCCTCCACCCCTCGCGACACCGAGGACGCCGAGGTGGGATCCCAAGAAGGGGCCCATCAGGGGGAGGCTCCGGAGGCGCCACGAGGCGGCCTCCCGGACTTTGCGCCGGACTCCATATCAGAACCCGCAGTGGCTCTGGAGTCCGGCCGGCGGCCCCTTCGCACGAAGGGCAAGACCATGACGCCGGCGGCTTCCGTCCAACCGGAGGCGCCGGATAATTTGTTGGAGGCGCTCCAGAGCGCTTCCATCGAGGAAGAACACCGCACTATTATGAGTGTGGTGATTCAGAAGGTACAGCTTGCCAAGAGCGGGCTGACCGAAGCCTGCAGTAGCCTTCTATCAGGCTTTGAGGTAAGAAGTTAAAAATATGCAATGTAATACCGCATAGACAGTAGCCCCTGATGCTCGGTTCGGTGTTCGGAAAGAAAAGCCGGACTGAGGATCTGAAAAAAAAGATATATGCAGGGTTGCTAAAAAATTATGTCAATATGGGTTGCAGGCTGCGCTGCTGACCTCTGCCGCACTGACTGCGGAGGTCGGTGCTTTGAAGCAGGAGCTCGAGCGGTCCGAGCAAGAGCTCGGCCGCGCCAAGAAGCAGCTGCAGGACAAAGAAGGTGAGTGACACCACTTTGAACTTGTACCTTACAGAAAAGGATTTAGGTTGCAACAAAAAATAACAAGGATAACATGGGTACTGCAGGGGCCACGAACGAGGTGGCGACCCTGAAGGAGGCCGTGTCTGCGGCCGAACGCAGTGCGGCCGCGGAACGAGCAGAGCGAGAAAACCAGGAGGCGCGGGTGGCGGTGGTTCAGCAAGAGCTCCAGGCTCTCATGGAAAAGCATGAGAGTTTGGAGCATGACTCAAAGACTTGAGAGTCCGAGCTTTCCTCGGCTCTCGAAAGTGCCAAGACTGCCAAGGCCAATGCCCATAAGTCCCTTCAGGAGATTGAGTTGGTGAGGAAGATAGCGGCGGGTAAGGCATTTTTCATGCAAAGCAAACATGTGAATGTAAATTACGTGTTACTTACCCGTATTCGGAGCTCTCCAGGGGCATTTGCAGATCTGCCTCGCAGTGTATCTGATGCCGCCGCATTCTATCGAGCCGAGGAGGGGAGCTCAACGGAGAAGGTCTTCTGGTCTCAGTATGCTGAGGCCGGCCATCCGGTGCCCCCTAGCGACCAACTGAAGCAGCTGGTCCAGCTCCACAAGGCGGCCGAGGAGGCCATGAAGGGCCTCATAGTCCGGCTGTAGCCTGGAGAGGCCATTCCTGGGAGCTACTTCGGCCTCGTGCGACGGTTGGTGGATGCGTGCCCCTGGGTGGAGGTTATCAAGCGCTCTGCCTGTATTAAAGGTGCTCGTCGGGCCCTTGCCCGCGCAAAAGTGCATCGGGGCAAGCTGGATGCGGAGAAGCTAATCACTGATGCGCCACCAGCGGGCAAGGAATATCGTACGCCCGAAATGTATTATAGGACTGACCTGAAGGGTGCCCGCAAGATTGCGGATGAGTGCCCCAGGGATGTAATTATTGAGTAAATTCGCAATGTGTTATCCTGTGCGCTGAAAGCTTTGTTCATATGCGCTAAGCAACGCTTGTTAATTTAAAATATTACCTTCTGTGCGGCCGTTTATTAAATCTGTGAGATGGCAAGTCGTCGGCTTCAGCCCCCATGCCACGAGTGCTGGGGTGTTCGGGATAAACTTGAGCACTCTTCTTCCCATTTTTGGGTCCATCTAGGGAGGCGCTCAACACAACGAACAAGGCAACCGGACTTATAGTGCTTGAACACTCTCACTTAGCCATAGAATTCTATAATTTTAAATTTCGGTGAAGCCCCTAGTATTCGGAAGACCGAATTAGGGGCGCTATCCACGCCTTCGTCGGACATTATCCGGAACTTCACTCGAAGCGGCGTAGGTCTTTAAGGACCCGAAAGGACCTCTCGAATAGCGACCAGTCTCTCGCCTTATCATGACAGTCAGTTTTAGCTTTCTCCACTGAGGCGTTAACCCGGCTCAACCAGGGCGCAATCGCAGTGGTTCTCCCAGTGCTACCTTAGCCAATAGAACGGAACGTAAGGTGCCAAACATGGGAGCCGGGCAAACCCAACTATTGACCCAAGACATGATTCGGAGCCGATTCATATAATGCTATAAGTTCGGGGTGCCGCACTTGTGAAAGTGTTCAGACTTTATCACACCATAATGCGGGGAACATAAGCCCCTGGTGTATTTGGCCGTACCAAAATGTACGGATGCAACATGTCGTAAATGAACATATATATATATATAAGGTAATGCAATTATGGGCAAAAAGTGCTGCATTTTATTCGAGAAGATCTGTTATGAGTACGGAATGATACAAATAGTGCGGAAAGCAAGGGATTGGACGAATTAAAGGTGTCTCCCTCCAGGGGTAGGCCGCGGAATGGTGTATTTAACAAATTTAATGCTCGTAATGGAGACCACCTGAGTGTTCGTCGCGGCCTTTGTCCCTCCCTGGCTGTTGCATCATGAGTTCGGCAGGTTCGCCGCCGGACAGAGTTCTGTATAGAAGAGAGAGAAATAAAAGATAAAAAGAGCGACGCACTTGGGAGCCCCGGGTGTGGTCAAACCGCACTCTGGGTCTGTTGTGGTTGTGCCTCTCCCCCTATGCCCATGGTATCTCCAGGGCGTAATTATGTACGCGGAGAGTTTGTCTTACAATTGAGCGAGGGCTGGGGTTGAGGCCGCATTGCTACGCGTGCTCGGAATGTGCCAGGTGGTCTTGGTTGATGTTGCTCCGGGTGCGTTTGGCCGTGTCCGGTCGTTTAACGGCCGGACTCGAAAATTTCCTTAAAAGGCTGTTCTGTACTTCTGCCGCGAGAGCCGCTGTATGTTCCTCCGTTCGGAGGGAGCGTTCCGTGTTTCCATTGACCGTGATGACTCCACGAGGGCCTGGCATCTTGAGCTTAAGGTATGCATAATGTGGCACCGCGTTGAATTTTTCGAACGCGGTTCGTCCGAGCAAAGCGTGATAGCCACTGCGGAACGGGATGATGTCGAAGATTAACTCCTCGCTTCGGAAATTATCCGGGGATCCAAAGACCACTTCAAGTGTAACTGAGCCTGTACAACTGGCCTCGACACCTGGTATGACGCCTTTGAAGGTTGTCTTTGTAGGTTTAATCCTTGAAGGGTCTATGCCCATCTTGCGCACTGTATCCTGATAAAGCAGGTTTAGGCTACTGCCGCCGTCCATCAGGACTCTCGTGAGGTGAAATCCATCGACGATTGGGTCTAAAACCAATGTGGCGAATCCGCCATGGCGGATACTGGTCAGATGGTCTCTTCGATCGAAACTGATCGGGCAAGAGGACCATGGGTTGAATTTTGGGGCGACTAGCTCCATCGCGTATACATCCCTTAGTGCATGCTTCCGCTCCCTCTTGGGAATATGCATTGCATATATCATGTTTACCGCCCGAACTTGAGGGGGGAATCCCTTTTGTCCTCTGTTGTTCGGCAGCCGGGTCTCTTCCTCGTCATTGCTGTGTAGCCCCTTGTCACTGTTTTCGGCGATTAATTTGCCTGCCTGCTTGAATACCCAACAATCTCTGTTGGTGTGGTTAGCTGGCTTTTCGGGGGTTCCATGTATTTGACAGGAGCGGTCGAGTATTCGGTCCAAATGGGACGGGCCCGGAGTGGTTCTTTTGAATGGCTTCTTCCGTTGACCGGGCTTGGAGCCTCGGAATCCGGCGTTGACTGCCGTATCCTCATTGCTGTCGCCGTTAATGCGGCGTTTGTTTTTGTTTGACGCAACGTGCCATTGCGGTCCTTGGTATCCGGACTGCCAGCATTTTTGCTGAGGTTGTTGCTGCGAGCTAGCCAGCTATCCTCTCCCGCACAGAAGCGGGTCATGAGTGATGTGAGGGCTGCAATGGATTTCGGCTTCTCCTGTCCTAGGTGCCGGGCCAGCCACTCGTCGCGGATGTTATGTTTGAAGGCAGCGAGGGTCTCTGCATCCGGACAGTCGACGATTTGATTTTTCTTTGTTAGGAACCATGTCCAGAATTGCCTGGCCGATTCGTCTGGCTGCTGGATTATGTGGCTTAGGTCATCTGCGTCCGGTGGTCGCACATACGTGCCCTGGAAGTTGTCGAGGAATGCGGCTTCCAGGTCTTCCCAGCATCCAATTGACTTTGCGGGCAGGCTGTTAAGCCAATGCCGAGCTGGTCCTTTAAGCTTGAGCGGGAGATATTTGATGGCGTGAAGATCGTCGCCGCGGGCCATATGTATATGGAGGAGATAATCCTCAATCCAAACCGCGGGGTCTGTTGTGCCATCGTAGGATTCGATATTAACGGGTTTAAACCCTTCAGGGATTTGATGATCCATTACTTCGTCAGTGAAGCATAGTGGGTGTGCGGCGCCTCTGTATTGAGCAATATCGCGACGTAGCTCGAGAGAGCGTTGTCTGCTGTGTTCGGCCCGGCCGGAGTAGTTGTATCCGGCGCGACGGTATTCGTCGTGGGTCTTGGGGCGCCCGCGTGATCCATAGATAGATCTGGATTGTCTTGCCTTGTCCTTCAATATATCTCGCAAGTCCGGCGCGTTCCCCCGTGGCTTCATGCTTTTTTAGCGATGCCGGGGTACGGTTTTGGTGGAGGGCTTGCATGCCTCTCTGTCGCGGCCACGAGGTGGTCGGTCTGCCGTATTGTGCGCTGGTGATGCAGGTTTGTACGCTTCCTCCTCTAGTCGGGGGAGCAATTTGCATTTTGGGTAACTTTCCGAGGGGCGTTCGAGTTCATACTCTTCGGTCGCGAGGACCTCGGTCCATCTGTCAGCTAGTAGGTCTTGATCAGCTTGAAGCTGTTGCTGCTTTTTCTTTAGGCTGTTTGCCGTGGCCATTAGCCTGCGTTTGAAACACTCTTGTTCGATGGGATCCTCAGGCACGATGAATTCGTCGTCGTCGAGGCTTGCCTCGTCTCCGGAGGGAGGTAAGTAGTTATCATCCTCGACCTCTTCGTCTGCCGCCCTCTCGTGAGGGCTTGCTTCTGCCTCCTCCTGCGCTGGATCGTGCTGGAGGGGGTTGTCTTCGGCACTTTCCGGGGTGCTATTATCTCCTGTGCCAGAATCTCCATTCTTGCTGTGGCGGGATTTAGAGCGGCGCCGCTGACGTCGGCGCTTGGGCTGTTTCTTTAAGGAATCGGCCTCCGCTGCCTCTTTGCCATCCCCATCTTTTGGGGTGTCCACCATGTATATGTCGTATGACGAGGTGGTCTTCCAGTGTCCTCTAGGCACTAGTTCTTGATAGTCTTCGGCATTGTCGTCCATACCGTCGATGTCTTCGGAGTCGTAGTCGAGTACGTCGGTTAGATTGTCGACGGTGGCTACGAAGTGGGTGGTGGGTGGGGTCTGAATTTCTTCGTCGTTCGCGTCCCAACCGTCCTAGCCGTAGTTCGGCCAGGGCTCTCCGGATAGCGAGAGATGCTTCAGCGAATTTAAGATATCACCGAAGGGTGAGTGCTGAAAGATGTCCGCAGCGGTGAATTCCATGATCGGCGCCCAATCGAATTCGACTGGCGGGGGCGTAGGAGGTTCGGAGTCCGGCAGAGAGTCCGGCACCTCGGAGTCATGAGCTTTATGCGGGACAAGGTAAGTGTTTGGCTCCATCGCCATAGAAGTCATAGCTCCCGAGGCGGTGTCCAGCCATCCGTCCTCGATCTGAGCGATCGGCTCCGGACTATGGGTCGGAGCGGATTCGTGTGCGGCCTCCAAGGTGCTGTCCGGCGGCAGAGTTAGGTCGTGCCCATCGTGACAGCGGGGCACGCTTGGCTGTGGCTCAGGTCCATCGAAGATCAAGTCCCCGCGGATATCGGCCGTGAAGTTTAGGCTTCCAAACCTGACCTGACGGCCAGGGGCGTAGCTTTCGATCTGCTCCAGATGGCCAAGTGAGTTGGCCTGCAGTGCGAAGCCGTCGAATACGAAGATCTATCCGGGGAGAAAAGTCTCACCCAGGACTGCTTCGTTGTCGATTGAAGAGGCCATCAAGCCTATCGGTGACGACACAGAGGAACTCTCAATGAAAGCACCAATGTTGGTGTCAAAACAGGCAGATCTCGGGTAGGGTGTCCTGAACTGTGCGTCTAGGAGGATGGTAACAGGAGACGAGGGACACGATGTTTTACCCAGGTTCGGGCCCTCTTGATGAAGGTAAAACCCTACGTCCTGCTTGATTGATATTGATATTGTGGATGTTTACGAGAGTGGATCTACCACGAGATCAAGGAGGCTAAACCCTAGAAGCTAGCCTATGGTATGATTGTAATGGTTGTTGTTGTTGTCGTGTCCTACGGACTAGAGCCATCCGGTTTATATAGACACCGGAGAGGGCTAGGGTTACATAGAGTCGGTTACAATGGTAGGAGATCTGCATATCCGTATCGCCAAGCTTGCCTTCCACGCCAAGGAAAGTCCCATCCGGACACGGGGCGAAGTCTTCAATCTTGTATCTTCATAGTCTTGGAGTCCGGTCAATGATGATAGTCCGGCCGATGATAGTTCGGCTGATGATGGTAGTCCGGCTATCCGGACACCCCCTAATCCAGGACTCCCTCAACAGGATAACACAGGATGAGGACAAACAGACTGAAGTAATTGAACTGAGGAAATTAAGAAATTCTTCACTCAAAGTCCTCGAACAGATATGAACAAGACCACAACATAGTAATGAGGAAATGAAAGGGTTGACGAAATAGAACCAGTTAGCTTGGTGAAGACAATGATTTGGTAGACCAGTTCCAACTATTGTGACAGTTGTACATCTGGTTGGAGCGGCTAGGTATTTAAACCTGAGGACACACAGTCCCGGACACCCAGTCCTAAACACACAGTCCAGGACACACAATCCTCACCGTATTCTCCTTGAACTAAGGCCACACAGACCTCGTCCAATCACTCGTGGTAAGTCTTCAGGTGACTTCCAAACCTTCACAGACTCGGTCACTCGGCGATCCACAATTCCTCTTGAATGCTCTAGACCATGACGCCTAACTATCTAGAAGAAGCACATTCTTCAAAGGTAACAAGCGTGGGATCCACGCAGGATCAATCTCTTCAGTGATGCTCAATCCCTTTGGGTTTGAAGGTGTTTGGGTTTGGGTTTTCCTCACTTGATGATTTTCGCTCAAAGTCCTCTGAGGATGGGATGCTCTCAAATGACAAGTGTCAGTTTCTCTCGGAGCAGCCAACCAACTAGTGGTTGTAGGGGCGTCTATTTATATCCTAGGGAGCAGCCCGACATGATAAGACATACATGCCCTTCAATGATATGACCGTTAGGCGGGTTGGTATTTTGGGACAGCTGGTGCGTAGCACAACAACGGTTGGAATTTTGACTCTCAAATTCCTCAGGTCTATCATGTTCCTCACTGTGTAGGCAATCCACACTGGCAAATTCCTAACTTCTCAGTTAGAACAAATTTCTCAGCAACCAGAAGAACTTCTTCTCTATTGCTGAAGAAATTGACTGATCTGTATGAGATTTCCAATGGCTTCACTCGAAGGGTTTGGTAGGTATAGGATTTTGAGTTGAGCATCACATGGAAATTTTTCCTTAGTATTTCCTCGCCCCCCTTTAACAGTATGGTGTTTCCAATGACTCAAGAAAGAGAAAATGAAACTATGAAAACAAAAGTCTTCACACTTCATGTTCCTCGAATGAATTCCAAGTCTTCAAGGTCACACCAGTTTCTTCACTTTCAAAGTCTTCAGAATGTCTTCAGAAATCCAAAGTCTTCAGTTGAAGAACTTCATTTTTAGGGGTCGACTTTCTCTGTAATTATCAAACTCCTCATAGACTTATAGACCCGTGTACACTCACAAATGCATCAGTCCCTTAACCTATAAGTCTTCAATACAACAAAATCACTAAGGGGCACTAGATGCACTTACACCCGTGTCGTTCGCTCCGACACAACGCTGGCTCGGGAGGTCCTCCGACCCTTCTTCCTCCCTGCCGTATTTTTCGCAGATCCGACTTGCCGCCACCGACATCCCGGCGACCCTCAGGTATAAGTTCTTCAAAAGCGGCCTTGCTCTACTGCCCCAGCTCCCCACGTGTCTGCATGTGCATCTTTTTCTACTCCCATCAACTCTTCAAAAGCCACCTAAATTTTTTATTATTATTAGAGGTAAAGCTACTTCATGCATTCGATTCTAGGGCTTTGTTCAAACAACGAAGAAAGGGGGAAAGTTGTAGCATGAATCTATGACTTGATTCAAAGAGGAAATAATATGGTGAAAGTAGTCGAGACCGGATACCCAACCGGTCTCTTGGTTGAAAAGGGAAATAATGGGAAAATGCAGTACAAACTGGATAAGGAACCAATCTATTATTGGTTGGAAAAAGGATAGGAAGTGGCGGCTGGCGGACAAGTCAACAGAGTATGTCCAGGATTAGATTTGCTACCCTCACATAGTAAAAGGTCTCCAGGATTAGAATTGCTGCCCTCACATAGTAAAAGGTCTCAGGATTAGATTTGCTGCCCTCACATAGTAAAAGGTCTCCAGGATTAGATTTGCATCCCTCACATAGTAAAAGGTCTCCAGGAATAGATTTGCTGCCCTCACATAGTACAAGGTCTCCAAGATTAGGTTTGCTGCCCTCACATAGCATGAACAAACTCGGCATCACCACTTTATGCCTCCTTGTAGGTACATTGTGCTAATGCGTCCACTGTCCCATGTCCTTATACCAACCTTTTGTTGTTGTTAATTTAAGGGCGCATGTAAAATGAAGCGATCACACTGTTACCTTAGGGCCATGTCTAACCAGTGTTATTGTTAATCTAATGCCTCTAGTGGTAAGATGCAATTAAACGATGTTACAAATGGAACTCCTACTGTTTTCCCCAGTATGATAAGTAAGTTGCTCCTTTACGCTGCTGAGTGTCCTGGTGTCCCCACGGTCGCATGCCCTTAAACCAACTCATTTGCTGCTGTTGATTTACTGTGTCTGGTAAACAAGCAATGCCACCATTAAAGTAATCCCATATTTGAGGAATCTCATTGTTGATCGTAATGCTTCTGGTAACACGAAGCATTGCTAACATTTTAAAATTTCTATTGTCCTTGCATGATTGCCATGAACATAATTAAGATGCTTCTTTTCATTTTGTATATGTTTCGTATATTCTTATTGACCAGCAACTACTTACTTTCTATTTGTGCAGATAGGGATATCCATTTCACCTTGTTGCTATTGTGACCTTTTGGTGAACTGCAAAAAACACTTTTTTTGAATGAGTGTCTTGTGTAGTTCAACTAAAATGTCACGTGGGCAACATCTCTCAATTTTGGTGGAACTGCACAAAATGGTGAATGGAGTTTCCAAAATCTCTGTCAAGTTCTGCTGGTAATCTCATGCAACATTTTAGAAGCCTTTGCAAGATGAGCTGTCACTATCACCACAATGGCACTTTATTTTAGTGGAACTGCGCAAAAGGATAAGAAAATTGTAGTTGCAGCTTACATGAGCAGGACAACCAACCTTAATGTTCCTCAATTTTAGTGCAACTACTAAAGAAGAACCTGCCAGCTCACGAGAGCAAGTACTTCTTGCTAGCTGAATGAGCAATCTTTGCTTCATTTCAGGTGAACTACAGAAAAAGGCGCATGAATTGAATCATGGAACTCCAGGCAGGCCTCATCCTAGTGGAGCTATAGGTTGAGTTCAAGGAGGCCACTATTAAAGTGAAATCATGCTCTTCTTGTTTGTGCTGTGCAAACAGGAATACTCAACTACAGATGTTGTGACGGTCAAGAGCATTTGCCAAGTTCTTCGATTGTATGACATGGCTAGCCAAGATGGATTTAATCCCGATATTCACTTTATCAAAAGGCTCTAATGGGTTGGTTCTGAATCTTGCAAGCTAGGAATCAATGAGATGTGTAGGCATCTTTGTTGTACTTATTATTTGAATCTTATTTGTTGGTTCAGAATCTTGTAAGCTGGGAATCACTAAGATGTGTAGGCATCTCTGTTGTACTTATTATTTGGATCTTATTTGTTGGTTCTGAATCTTGCAAGCTGGGAATCAATCAGATGTTTAGGCATCTTTGTTGTACTTATTATTTGGATCTTATATGTTGATTCTGAATCTTGCAAGCTGGGAAACACGACATGATGATGCAAAGGACAACAACCATAACAAACAGTTCAAACTTGGTACTATTATCTTTGTGAAAGTGCAACAAATGTGCTGATCGTGTGCGTCCTGAGAATAATAATTCTAATTGTTGTGCATGTTGATCCTGTGGCACTGATAGAACGAGCCAATGCATTGCTTTTTTAAGTATAAATTTTATTAAAGCTAATTAAATTTAAGTAAAGTGACCACTAACTCCTGTTATTACAATACCAATACAGACCCGCTCATGAACCAATGTGTGGTCGGAGTAGGTTTCTTAATGGAGGTGTTTGAATGCGTCGAGGGTGCATCTTCTGTCGGGCGTGCAGCGGACGAGGGAGGAGTAGTAACTGTTATCGCTTGTACACACTCAGTTTACTGTTGAATCCAGTTCCCCAAGAGCTGAAAAAGAATTGTTGCCGCCGCCTACAGAGGGGTGAGCCTGCTGGATATGGACTTCAGCAAGGATTTCCCCTTTGAGTTCGCCGTTCAGTCCTATGGCTGCACCAAGTTGACTGTGATGTACACCAACGATCCGGACTCGGTGAAGCTCCGCCTCGCTGAGTTCAAGCAGTACCTATAGGACAAGAAAGCACAAGGTTGCAGGACTAGACCTTGTGCCCATCCATTTGTCTCCTGATAAGGACCAGCGGATCACCGTCGCCCAGGTATGTGTGCGGGACGAGGTTCTCATCTACCACTTCTGTAGGGCCATTAGAGGTTCTGGAGCATTCGCCTGTTTCATCGGTAGCGCCGACTGCACCTTCGCTACGGTGGAGAGAAGGAAGAACACGACGATTCGGCCATCTGGTGCAACAAGCTTGTCGACATCCAGAAGCAATATATGATCATCAGCAATGGGCAGGAGAAGGACTCCGTGGTTGACCTCGCCAAGACCATCATCGACCCCTGATACGCCAACATGAAAGAAGACAACCAAGGACCTGAACACGTGGGAGGTACCTCTGAATCTAGCCTACATAACCTATGCGGACAAGGACGCATACGCATGCTACGACATGTACAGGCAGATCTTGGACATGAGGGCGTGTCTGCTTCCCGTAACCGACGAGTACATGGACAACCGCAGTGTCATGATCAAGCATGCCAGGAAGGTCTAGATGTTGTGCTTTATCTGTTTATAAGCACCTTTATCATCTGAGTGTTTCATGCATTAGCCTATGTGTCATAATTATCTTTTTTGTCCGAAATATTTCTTTTAAGAACCCATTATCCTGATTGCTTTTTAGTGGCTATTTGCTTATGTATGTAACTAGTTCACTTGTCCATTAGAAAACTAGTTCACTCGGCTGCCGTGCTTTGTATCTCCTTCCTCCCAAGATATTCCCCTCCTGAGGTGGATCTAGCAGGTCTTTGAATTTCTCCCACTTTCTTTTTCGATGTAAACTGAGTTTTCTCCCAGTACTTTTACCTAGAACCAACTCAACTGTCTCACGTCTAGCCTAAAAAATAATAATACCCCACGTACTATTAACTCATCAAATTTAAATGATATTTATTTGGTAAGTTTAAAGTTCTTACAAAATAATAAAAATAATTGTTTATATATAACTTGGCAAGTTAACTCCTAGCGATTGCGTACATAAGCTTTCAAAGATTTTACTGACCAATGCAGTAATAGACGTGCAATCATGTGTTTATGTTTTTATAACATTTCTTCATCTAGTCCAACATGATATTTTCACCCAGCCCAGCAAGTCAGCGGATTTCGAGAAAAATGAAAATGGGATTTAAATTCTACCATATTTAAATGGGCTGCATAGATTCTACATCATTGTTTCACCCAGCCCACCAAATGGAGAAAAAAACAAATGGACTCACTGACGTGTGGGCCAGTAGGTCGAAGCCTAAGAAGGCGTTGGATTCACATCCAACGGCCGGCATTCTTCTTCAATCTCTCGTCTTCTTCCCCCAGCACTGTCGGGACCGCCTGCTCCAGCCTTCGGCATCCAGCGGCGTTGTTTTGCGCTCCTCAGCAAAATGCTACCCCGCCGACAGCCAGGCCATCCCTCCACTCTGCACCACTTGTTATTCTCTGCCGAGTGTAGGCCCACTCCGCACCTGAAACAGTCAAGTTTCCCACTCCTCTCCGTTTGCGACTCCACTACCGCGTCTTCCCCATCTCTGGGTAGTTCCAACCTGGGGCCTCGCCGTTGTCCACCGCCCCGGTGCGCTCGGTGCGGCGTGGTCAACATACGAGAGTCATCGGAAGAGGACTGAACGTGGAGATCCTGATGGCTGGGACCCACGAGGTCCATGGTCGCACGCAAGGAAAGTTCCTCCTTATTACGCACTGTGCATGTACTGTACGTGGGAAGGGCTTCTGTATTTCGCGAAAAATATGTTCCCCCCGCTGACATGTCGGACCCACCAGCTATATCTTCGCACGCAAGGAAGTGCCTCCTGATTATGCACAAAAAATGAATACCCCCCGCTAGCTGGGACCCACCATAGTGGGTGGCTGACTTGTGGGCCTACTAAGTTGACAGGGACGGAGGGCTTTGTCAACTTAGTCAATATGAACGATTCTAGCTCCAGTGACCGTACGACGTCCATCCAACGGCCATAGTGCTTCTTCAACCTCTGGTCTTCTTGCTCCAGCCTCCCAAAGCAGCACCGGTCGTGCCGCTTGCTCCTGCCTCTCGTGGCCGGCTGTGATGCCGCGGAGGCCTCACCGCCCCCTACTACTCCCACCGCTGGCCCAGGGCATCCCTCTACTCACCCACACCCCCTGTTATTCTGCGGCGACGGCAGCCTCACGTTGTAGCCGAACCAGTGAACCCTCGTACTCCTCTCCGCGTGGGCATCCACTGCCGCGTCTTCCCTGGCTCCACGTCTTCCCCTTCCTAGGCCTCGCCGTCATCCACCGCCTTGGTGCTCTCGGTGCGGCGTGGTCAATGTGGTCAACGACTGACTTCCATCGGAAGAGTACTGTACATGGAGAGGCTGACAGCTGGGTCCATGGCCGCAGCTGGGTCCACAGCCAGAACCCAGTTTTTTTGTGATTTGCCAAGTAAGTCACTTTATCAGGCCTGTTGGGCTGCAAATCTTTCAAGACAAGGAGAGCTTCATTCGTCTGGTCGAGAAAATGGCCTATCAGTAATGAGAAATGATCTATACATTTTTAAAACACATCAAACCGGCAATTAGTTTCAAATTTCTTTTTTTCATTTCAAGATTTTAAATTGCATTGATTTTTATGCGTTAACAATTTGTTGGATTTTATATTGATATACATTTATTCTTAAGATCAGTTTGAATGCGACTCAAAATTTCGGGATTAAAAACAGTTCGGACCGCACAGAAAATGGGCTGGAAATTATTAGAAATAACGGCAGATGGGTTGTATGCTGTTTTCCACAGATTTGAGGCTTTCCTAAAAAAAGGTTGATGCACAAGCAGTGACTGTTGGATTTCCATCAAACGACCGTCGTGCTTCTTCAATCTCTGCTCTTCCTGCTCCAGCTGCTCAAACAAGCACCGTCGGGACTGCCTGCTCCCTCCAACCCGCGGCCGGCTGTGCTGCCGCGCAGGCCTCACCGCCCCACCATACTTCCATCACTGGCCTAGCCATCCCTCTACTCACCCACACCTATTGTTATTCTCCGGCGACGGCAGACGATCCAGTAAACCCTCGTACACTCGTACTATCCTCCGCGTGGGAAACAACTTCTGAGTCTTCCTTGCCTCCGTCTTGTTCCCGTACTAGGCTTCGCCGTCTTCCACCGCCCTGGTGCTCTCGTTGCGGCCTGGTCAACGACCGACATGCATCTGAAGTGGACTATACGTGGAGAGCCTGACAGGTGGGTCCACGGCCGCATGCAATGAAATGCCTCCTTATTACGCGCAAAATAATGATTCCTCCACCTGACATCTAGGACCCACCGAAAGGGCCTCTGTATTTCGCCAAAAAATGTTACCGCCGCTGACAGCTTGGGCCCACCAGCTATATCTTCACATGCAAGGAAGTGCCTCCTTATTACGCACAAAAAAATGAATACTCCCCCTGCTAGCTGGGACCCAGTATAGTGGCAGGCTGACTTGTGGGCCTACTAAGTTGATGGGGACGGAGGGCTTTGTCAACTTAGTCAATATGCACGATTCTAGCTCCAGTGACCGTACGATGTGCATCCAACGGCCGTAGTGCTTCTTAAACCTCTGGTCTACTTGCTCCAGCCGCCCAAGCCAGCGCTGGTCGTGCCTCGTGCTCCTCCCTCCCGTGGCCGGCTGTGATGTGGCGGAGGCCTCACCGCCTCCTACTACTCCCACCACCGGCCAGGCCATCCCTCTACTCACCCACACCCCCTATTATTCTGCGGCGATGGCAGCCTCACACCACAGTGAACCAGTGAACCCTCATACTCCTCTACGCATGGGCATCCACTGCCGCGTCTTCCCCAGCTCCGCGTCATCCCCTTCCAAGGCCTCGTCGTCATCCACCGCCCTGGTGCTCTCGGCACGGCGTGGTCAACTTGGTCAAGGAACGGCTTCCATCGGACATGGACTATACGTGGAGAGGCTGACATCTGGGTCCACGGCCGAAGCAAGGAAGTGCCTCCTTATTACGCACAAAATAATTATTCCTCCACCTGACAGCGGGGACCCACTGGACGGGCCATCGTATTTCACAAAAAAATATTTCCCCCTAACTGCTGGGACCCACCAGCTACATCTTCGCACACAAGGAAGTGCCTGACAGTCGGGACCCACCTGGTCGAAGTGTATGTAGCGTTGTCATTCTGGTCGCGAACGTGTACGTACATATATACTGGTCGATGTAGAGGCGTGCACGTGTCGTAGTAGAGGCGCGCACGTAGCATCTTCACGTACATACAACGGCCAGTGTGCAAGAAAGAAAATACGGCCACGTACATACATACGGGCGGGGACTCGAACGCCTACTCGCGCATATATACGTATGGCCAGGGCTCGTGTACATGGCTGGGTCGAAACGTAGAAACACCATCGTTGTCATGTTCGTGGGGAGCCAACCGGCTGGGTTATAACGGAATGTGTCATCGTGTTCATCGGGAGGGCTTGGACGGAACATGCAATGGAAACGAGGCCTAGCGTACCGCAGAACGGAGGAAACGGCCTTGTGTTTGACCGGCCACGTTCGAAACGGGATCCTGCTCATCGGGAGGGGTCTGGCGTACCGCAAAACGGAGGAAACAGAGCTCCTATGGTCGGAACGGGGGTCCTGTTGATCGGGAGGGGTGTGGCGTACCGCAAAATGGACCAAACGGACTTCTGTTGGAGCGCTATGGTTGAAACGGGGGTCCTGTTCATCGGGAGGGGTGGGGCATACTGCAAAACGGGACTCCACGGGATACTATTCATCTCCACCGTCGACCTCCTCCAGCCTCCATGGGCTACTGTTCATCCACCGTCGACCTCCTCCAGCCTCCACCTGCGACTGTTCATCCACGGGCTCCTGTTCATCCAGCCTCCACCCCGCGCTACTCCACCGGCTACTGTTCAACCACCCCTCTCCACGGGATCATGTTCAACCACCCCTCCATGGGCTACTATTCATCCACCCCTCCACCATCTACTGTTCATCCAGCCCTCCATGGAGTCATCCTGTTCATCCAGCCCTCCACGGGGTCCTGTTCATCCAGCCCCAACCGACTCGATCGATCGGGGTCCTGTTCATCCAGAGGCACGACAGATCCTGTTCATCCACCCCA
>NC_041393.1:665067370-665071976 GCF_002162155.2 Triticum dicoccoides
GCTCACTGTTCATCCAAACCCCCTGCAACGCTCACTGTTCATCCAGAGGCAGCATCGATCGGCTTCAGTTAGCAGCAGTAGCGAAGGAATCGCTCGATCGCTCGGGTTCAGTAACGCGTAGCCTGCAGTGCAATCGCTCGGGTTCAGTTAGACGACGCCTCGCTCGGGTTCAGTTAGAGCCCAACGCCTCGCACACACGCGCGTACGTGTACGAGAGAAACGCGCATCGCTCGGCCCCCGACCACCCACCGTAACCGGGAACTCACTGAAATTTTCCTCGCCCTCGCTTCTACCATGGTTTTTTTCATGCAGCTACGTCTCCGGCCTGCCCAGGACGAAAAGCCCATTTTCGGTCATGATTTTTTGTCATAGAATTAGGAGCCCACCACATCTATGATGATACCGGGTTTTGTCACAATTATCGTCATAGAAGTGTCATAAGTATGACAGAAAAAAAATTCGTTCGGCCCAAAATGTCACAGATGTGTCTTTTTTTTGTAGTGACTTGTGGCCTTAATGTCATCAGCATTAGATATCCAGTTCGAGTCACTATAACCCTCTAATACCCTTGGATACCCAGTGTAGTGAATCCCATAGCTCGCAGTGCCTTTTAAGTAGCGCATAACTCTCTCAAGCGCACGCCAATGATCATCTGCCGGTTTTGACACAAACCGACTCAGCTTGCTCACAACAAAAGAGATGTCAGACCTCATGGCACTCGCCAAATACATAAGCGAGCCAATAATCTGAGAATACCTCAGTTGATCTCTAGCAATCTGTGGATTCTTTCGAAACAACACACTAGCATCATATGGAGTTGGAGAAGGGGTGCAGTCGCTATACCCAAAACGACTCAAGATCTTTTCCACATAGTGAGACCTAAGCAGTGTGATCCCACCATTCTCATCTCTCAACAGCTTAATGTTCAAGATAACATCAGCTATTCCTAGACCCTTCATCTCAAAACAGCGAGATAAGAAATCCTTAACCTCCTTGATTAGATCAAGTTTGGTTCCAAAGATCAGTATGTCATCGACATACAGACAAAGAATAACTCCTTCGCCCCCATGATGACCCACAGGTGCAGGGATCTATCGTAGTACTTTCGATAAGTAAGAGTGTCGAACCCAACGAGGAGTAGAAGGAAATGTCAAGCGGTTTCCAGTAAGGTATTCTCTGCAAGCACTGAAATAATCGGTAACATATAGTTTTGTGATAATGTAATTCGTAACGGGTAGCAAGTAACAAAAGTAAATAAGGTGCAGAAAGGTGGCCCAATCCTTTTTGTAGCAAAGGACAAGCCTGGAGAAATCCTTATATGGAGAAAAGCGCTCCCGAGGACACATGGGGATTATCGTCAAGCTAGTTTTCATCACGCTCATATGATTCACGTTCGTTACTTTGATAATTTCATATATGGGTGGACCGGTGCTTGAGTACTGCCCTTTCTTGGACAAGCATCCCACTTATGATTAACCCCTATTTCAAGCATCCGCAACTACAAAAGAAGTATTAACGTAAAACTAACCATAGCATGAAACATGTGGATCCAAATCAACCCCTGACGAAGCAACGCATAAACTAGGGTTTAAGCTTCTATCACTCTAGCAACCCATCATCTACTTATTACTTCCCAATGCCTTCCTCTAGGCCCAAACAATGGTGAAGTGTCATTTAGTCGATGTTCACATAACACCACTAGAGGAGAGACAACATACATCTCATCAAATTATCGAACGAATACCAAATTCACATGACTACTTATAGCAAGACTTCTCCCATGTCCTCAAAAACAAACGTAACTACTAACACATCATATTCATGTTCATAATCAGAGGGGTATTAATAGGCATTAAGGATCTGAACATATGATCTTCCACCGAATAAACCAACTAGCATCAACTACAAGGAGTAATCAACACTACTAGCAACCCTCAAGTACCAATCTAAGGTTTTGGGACAAAGATTGAATACAAGAGATGAACTAGGGTTTGAGAGGAGATGGTGCTGGTGAAGGTGTTGATGGATACTGACCCCCTCCCACTGAGAGGATCAACGGTGATGATTTCCCCCTCCCGGAGGGATATTTCCCTGGCAGAACAGCTCCGCCAGAGCCCTAGATTGGTTCCGCCAAGGTTCCGCCTCGTGGCGGTGGAGTCTCGTCCCGAAATCTTGCTTATGATTTTTTTTCAAGGGTAAAATCCTTCATATAGCAGAAGATGGCCACCGGAGGGCTGCCAGGGGGCCCATGAGGCAGGGGGCGTGCCCCCACCTTCGTGGATACAGGGTGGTCCCCTCTGGCATTTTCTTCGCTCAGTATTTTTTATTAATTCCAAAAATAACTTTCATGGAGTTTCAGGACTTTTAGAGTTGTGCAGAATAGGTCTCTAATATTTGCTCCTTTTCCAACCCAGAATTCCAGCTACCGACATTCTCCCTCTTCATGTAAACCTTGTAAAATAAGAGAGAATAGGCATAAGTATTGTGACATAACGTGTAACAGCAGCCCATAATGCAATAAATATTCATATAAAAACATGATGCAAAATGGACGTATCAACTCCCCCAAGCTTAGACCTCGCTTGTCCTCAAGCGGAAGCCCAAATCGAAACATATATCCACATGTTCAGAGATAGAGGTGCCGATAAAATAAAATATGGACATGAGGGCATCAACAACATATATATATATTGTCATATGATTTCTTTTGCTAAAGTAACAATCCATTCACAATGTGAAGTATGAATCAGAAACTTCATTGAAAACTAAGCAACTATAATCTTGGTCATTGAAGCAATTGCAATTTATCATAACATCGGAAAAATTTAATGTATAAGAGCTTCTTAGAAAGTCCACATACTCAACTATCATTTAGCCTTTCACAATTGCTAACACTCACGCAATACTTATGGGTATGAAGTTTTAATCGGACACAGAGAAAGATAGGGTCTTATAGTGTTGCCTCCCAACCTTTTACGTCAAGGGTAATGTCAACAATAATAGTTCATGCTAACCTACATCCAATTTGATATATCTACCAGGATCTTTTCAACACAAGGTGCTTGCCAAAGGATAAAATATAAAAAGGAAAGGTGAAGATCACCATGACTCTTGCATAGTGTATAAGACAAAAATAAAAGATAGGCCCTTTGCAAAGGGAAGCAGAGGTTATCATGTGCTTTTATGGTTGGATACGCGAAATCTTAATGCAAAAGAACGTCACTTTATATTGCCACTTGTGATATGGACCTTTATTATGCAGTCCGTCGCTTTTATTTCTTCCATATCACAAGATTGTATAAAGCTTATTTTCTCCACACTAATAAGTCATACATATTTAGAGAGCAATTTTTATTGCAACAATATGACAACTTACTTGAAGGATCTTACTCAATCCATAGGTAGATATGGTGGACTCTCATGGCAAAACTAGGTTTAAGGATATTTGGAAGCACAAGTAGTATCTCTACTCGGTGCAAAGGATTTAGCTAGCATGAGAGGGAAAGGCAAGCTCAACATGTTGGATGATCCATGACAATATACTTTATTTCGGATATAAGAAAACATAACCCATTATGTTGTCTTCCTTGTCCAACATCAACTCTTTAGCATGTCATATTTTTAATCAGTGCTCACAATCATAAAAGATGTCCAAGATAGTATATTTATATGTGAAAACCTCTCTTTCTTTATTACCTCCTATTAATTGCAACGATGACCAAAACTATGTTTGTCAACTCTCAACAACTTTTATTCATCATACTATTTATATGTGAAGTCATTACTCTCCATAAGATCAATATGATCTCTTTATTTCTTTTTATTCTTTCTTTTTCTTTTATTCCATCAACATCATAGCAAGATAGCAAAGCCCTTGATTCAACACTAATATTTATTATATATAACTCACGGACTCGATTACATAAAATAATCATAGAGCAAAAAATCAAAACTAGATCATTTTAAAACTTTATTCTACTAGATCAAGATATTACCAAAAGGGTCAAACTAAGAAAAACGGTAAATATAAGAGTTTGATGTTGATACGATACCGGGGCACCTCCCCCAAGCTTGGCAGTTGCCAAGGGGAGTGCCCATACCCATATGATTATGTTTCCTTCTTTGGAGGTGAAGAAGGTAGTGGTGATGATGGATAATCGCACATTGAGCGTAGGAGCTCCTCCAGCTTGCGGATAATGCCCGATGATATAATCCTTCAACAAAATATTTTCACGTGTGAGATATTTGTTTTGTATGCAATCTAACTCAATCATCTTGAAAGCTTCAATCTCAGTTGGGGTAAAGAGGTTGTGATGAGGTTGAAGGATGTCTTCTTCTTTTGTCGCCGGAGCTTGATCCTCCATGACCTTCTTGATCCTATCATCCTTGTTGATCTCCCCGGGTTCTTCTCTCTTCAGCTCCATCTTCATTAGCCAAGCATCGTTGCCTTCATTATTGGAGGAGGGCGACGACATGATGCCTGGCCTTGACAAATCTGACAGACAACAGCTCGAAACAAAGCCAGAGGATATTTGCGTGATACGGTGGTCAAAACCTTCAGGAGATTAAATAATGAATTTTTACCGACCAAAAGAAGTATCATGCC
>NC_041393.1:665072168-665090166 GCF_002162155.2 Triticum dicoccoides
AACTGTTTTGGAGTCGGTTTACTTACCGTACCACATACCTATTCCTTTTCGGAGTCTGAAACATTCTGGAAAGTGTCCCTTATGTATTCCTCTGGGGTTACAGTTTCAATAACATTAGTTTCAACATTTTTGGATTACCTGAGATATAATGTTTGATTCTTTGACCGTTCACCACCTTCGGACTTGTGCCTTCGAAGTTGTTGATTTTTATGGCACCGGAACGATAGACCTCCTCGATAACGTAAGGGCCTTCCCATTTAGAGAGAAGTTTTCCTGCAAAAAATCTTAAACGAGAGTTGAAAAGCAACACATAATAACCTACATTAAACTCACGCTTTGGTATCCTTTTGTTATGCCATCTTTTAACTTTTTCTTTAAACAGTTTGGCATTCTCATAGGCTTGAGTTCTCCATTCATCAAGTGAGCTAATGTCAAATAATATTTTCTCATCGGAAAGTTTGAAATCATAATTGAGCTCTTTAATTGCCCAATATGCCTTACGTTCTAGTTCAAGAGGTAAGTGACAAGCTTTTCCATAAACCATTTTATATGGAGACATAACCATAGGATTGTTATCTGTAGTTCGATAAGCCCATAATGCATCATCAAGTTTCTTGGACCAATTCTTTCTAGATCTATTAACGGTCTTTTGCAAAATTAATTTAAGCTCTCTGTTACTCAGTTCTACTTGACCACTAGACTGTGGGTGATAAGGAGATGCAATTCTATGATTAACATCATACGTAGCAGGCATTTTACGAAAGGCACCATGAATAAAATGTGAACCACCATCAGTCATTAGGTATCTAGTGACTCCAAACCTCGGAAAAATAACTTCTTTAAGCATCTTAATAGAAGTGTTATGATCAGCACTACTAGTTGGAATAGCTTCTACCCACTTAGTAATGTAATCAACAACAACTAAAATATGTATACCCATTAGAGGAAGGAAACGGTCCCATATAATCGAAGCCCCAAACATCAAAAGGTTCAATAACAAGAGAATAATTCATAGGCATTTCTTGACGTCTACTAATATTACCAATTCTTTGACATTCATCGCAAGACAAGACAAACTTACGGGCATCCTTGAAGAGAGTAGGCCAATAAAAACCGGATTGCAATACCTTATTCGCAGTTCTATCTCCAGCGTGGTGTCCTACATAAGCCATGGAGTGACACTTGCATAGGATCTGTTCCTGTTCATGCTCAGGTACACAACGTCTAATAACAGCATCTACTCCTTCTTTATAAAGGTGTGGGTCATCCCAGAAGTAATGTCTTAAATGATAGAAAAACTTTTTCTTTTGCTGGAATGTGAAACTAGGTGGTATAAATTTGGCAACAATGCAATTAGCATAATCAGCATACCATGGAGCAGTACGAGAAGAATTTATAACAGCTAATTGTTCATTAGGAAGCTATCATCAATAGGTAGTGGGTCATCAAGAACATTCTCTAACCTAGACAAGTTGTCTGCAACGGGGTTCTCAGCTCCCTTTCTATCAATAAAATGCAAATCAAATTCTTGTAGTAAGAGAACCTATCTAATAAGTCTATGTTTAGCATCTTTATTTTCCATAAGATATTTAATAGCAGAATGATCAGTGTGAATAGTTACTTTAGAGTCAACGATGTATGGTCTGAACTTATCACAAGCAAATACAACTTCTAAGAATTATTTTTCAGTAGTAGCATAATTTCTCTGAGCACTGTCTAGAGTTTTACTAGCATATTGAATAACATTTAGTTTCTTATCAACTCTATGTCCTAGAATAGCACCTACAGCATAATCGCTAGCATCGCACATAATTTCAAAGGGTAAATTCCAATCAGGTGGCTAAACAATAGGTGCGGAAATCAAAGCTTTCTTAAGTATTTCAAATGCTTCTACACAATCATCATCGAAGACAAAAGAAATATCTTTTTGTAAGAGATTAGTTAGAGGCCTAGATATTTTAGGGAAGTCTTTAATGAACCTCCTATAAAAATCGGCATGACCAAGGAAACTTCTTATACCTTTAATGTCTTTAGGACACGACATCTTTTCAATAGCATCAACTTTAGCTTTATCGACTTCAATACCTCTTTCAAAAATTTTATGCCCCAAGACAATGCCTTCATTAACCATAAAGTGGCACTTTTCCCAATTCAAGACAAGACTAGTATCTTTGCATCTCTGCAAAACTCGATCAAGGTTGCTCAAGCAATCTTCAAAAGAAGATCCATAAACAGAGAAATCATCCATGAAAACCTCAACAATCTTTTCATAAAAGTCAGAGAATATAGCGATCATGCATCTTTGAAAGGTAGCAGGGGCATTACATAAACCAAAAGGCATATGTCTATAAGCAAAAGTACCAAAAGGGCAAGTGAAAGTGGTCTTTTCTTGATCCTCTGCTGACACAGGTATTTGAGAGAAACCAGAGTAACCATCTAGAAAGAAAAAATGTGTATGTTTGGATAATCTTTCTAACATTTGATCAATAAAAGGTAATGGGTAATGATCATTTTTAGTAGCTTTATTTAATTTGCGGAAATCAATTACCATCCTATAACCTGTAACAATTGTTTGAAGGATCAATTCATCTTTATCATTAGGAACAACAGTAATACCTCCCTTCTTAGGGACACAATGGACATGACTTACCCACTGACTATCAGCAACAGGATAAATTATACCTGCCTCCAGGAGCTTTAGCATTTCCTTTCTTACCAGTTCCTTCATCTTAGGATTTAACCATCGTTGGTGATCAATAACTGGTTTGGCGTCTTTCTCCAATTTTATTTTGTGTTGGCATAGAGTGGGACTAATGCCCTTAAGATCATCTAGAGTATATCCAATAGCAGCACGGTGCTTCTTTAGAGTTATCAATAATTTCTCCTCTTCCTGCTCTGAAAGGTTAGCACTAATAATAACAGGATATATCTTCTTTTCATCAAGATAAGCATATTTAAGAGTATCAGGTAATGGTTTAAGCTCAAACATGAGATCACCCTTGGGTGGTGGAGGATCCCCTAGAATTTCAATAGGCAAGTTGTGTTTCAAAATAGGTCCCTGTTTAAAGAATACTTAATCTATCTCCCTTCTTTCATTCATAAATATGTCATTTTCATGGTCTAGCAAATATTGTTCTACAGGGTCATTAGGAGGTACGACAATAGAAGCAAGACCAATAATTTCATCCTTACTAGGCAATTCTTTATCATGGGGTTGTCTTCAAAATTTAGCAAAATTAAGCTCATGAGACATATCCCACAAACCAATAGTAACAACATCCTTTTTCGCAATCTATCCTAGCATTAACAGTATTCAAGAAGGGTCTACCAAATATGATGGGACAAAAGCTATCTTGTGGGGAACCAAGAACAAGAAAATCAGCAGGCTATTTAACTTTCCCACACAAGACTTCAACATCTCTAACAATCCCAACTGGTGAAATAGTATCTCTATTGGCAAGCTTAATTGTAACATCAATTTCTTCTATCTCAGCAGGTGCAATATCATGCATAATTTATTTGTATAAGGAATGAGGTATTACACTAGCACTAACACCCATATCACATAAGCCGTGATAACAATGATCTCCTATTTTAACATAAATAACAGGCATGCCTACAATAGGTCTATGTTTATTCTTAGAATCGGGTCTAGCAATTTTACCAGCTTCATCACAAAAGTAAATAATATGCCCATCAATATTATCAGCTCAGAGATCTTTAACCATAGGAATACTAGGTTCAACTTTAATTTGCTCAGGTGGTGTAGGTGTTCTAGTATTACTCTGACGTACAACAGTTAAAGCTTTAGCATGATCCTTTATCCTAATAGGGAAAGGTGGTTTCTCAACATAAGTAGTAGGAACAATAGGATCATTATATGTGATAGTATTTTCTTTAACTTTAATAGGTGAAACTACTTTTACTTCAGTGGGAGGATTATATTTAAACCACTTCTCCTTAGGGAGGTTAACATGAGTAGCAAACGATTCACAGAAAGAATCTACTATCTCAGAGTCAAGTCCATATTTAGTGCTAAATTCATGAAAAGCATCGGTATCCATAAAAGATTTAACACAATCAAACTTAGGTGTCATACCCGACTCCTTACCTTCGTCGAGGTCCCAGTCTTCAGAGTTGCATTTAATTATTTCCAATAAATCCCATCTGAATTCAATAGTCTTCATCATAAAAGAACCAGTACAAGAAGTATCGAGCATGGAGCGATTGTTGAGAGAAAGCCAAGCATAAATTTTTTGAATAATCATTTCTCTTGAGAGATCATGATTGGGGCATGAATATAACATTGACTTAAGCCTCCCCCAAGCTTGAGCGATGCTTTCTCCTTCGTGAGGCCAAAAATTATATATATAATTACGATCATGATGAACAAGATGCATAGGATAAAACTTCTGATGAAATTCCAATTTCAATCGGTTGTAGTTCCATGATCCCATATCATCACATAGCCTAAACCATGTCAATGCCTCTCCCTTCAAAGATAAAGGGAATACCTTCTTCTTGATAACATCCTCGGGCATACTTGCAAGCTTAAATAATCCACAAACTTCATCCACATAGATTAGGTGCAAATCGGGATGCAATGTTCCATCTCCTATAAAAGGATTAGCTAGCAGTTTCTCTACCACACCCGAAGGAATTTCAAAGCAAACATTTTCAGTAGGTTCAGTAGGTTGAGGAGAAACCTTTTGCTCTACTGGTCGGTGTGAAGATACCCCGAACAAGCCCCTTGAAGTATTATGTTCCATAGTAACAAGTGACAGTAAATTTTAGCACACTATATAAATTTTTCCTTACCAAGTTCTACTTAAAAAAGGCGCTTAACTCCCCGACAACGGTGCCAGAAAAGAGTCTTGATGACCCACAAGTGTAGGGGATCTATCGTAGTCCTTTTGATAAGTAAGAGTGTCGAACCCAACGAGGAGCAGAAGGAAATGTCAAGCGGTTTTTAGTAAGGTATTCTCTGCAAGCACTGAAACTATCGGTAACAGATAGTTTTGTGATAATGTAATTCGTAACGGGTAGCAAGTAACAAATGTAAATAAGGTGCAGAAAGGTGGCCCAATCTTTTTGGTAGCAATGGACAAGCCTAGACAAATTCTTATATGGAGAAATGCGCTACCGAGGACACATGGGGATTATCGTCAGGCTAGTTTTCATCACGTTCATATGATTCACATTCGTTACTTTGATAATTTGGTATGTGGGTGGACCAGTGCTTTGGTACTGCCCTTTCTTGGACAAGCATCCCACTTTTGATTAACCCCTATTGCAAGCATCCGCAACTACAAAACAAGTATTAAGGTAAACCTAGCCATAGCATGAAACATGTGGATTCAAATCAGCCCCTTACGAAGCAACGCATAAACTAGGGTTGAAGCTTCTGTCACTCTAGCAACCCATCATCTACTTATTACTTCACAATGCCTTCCTCTTGGTCCAAACAATGGTGAAGTGTCATGTAGTCCACGTTCACATAACACCACTAGAGGAGAGACAACATACATCTCATCAAAATATTGAATGAATACAAAATTCACATGACTACTTATAGCAAGACTTCTCCCATGTCCTCAGGAACAAACATAACTACTCACCAATCATATTCATGTTCATAGTCAGAGGGGTATTAATATGCATTAAGGATCTGAACATATGATCTTCTACCAAATAAACCAACTAGCATCAACTACAAGGACTAATCAACACTACTAGCAATCCTCAAGTACCAATCTGAGGTTTTGGGACAAAGATTGAATACAAGAGATGAACTAGGGTTTGAGAGGAGATAGTGCTGGTGAAGATGTTGATGGAGATTGACCCCTCCCGCTGAGAGGATTGATGGTGATGACGATGGTGATGATTTCCCCCTCCCGGAGGGATATTTCCCTGGCAGAACAGCTCCGCCAGAGCCCTAGATTGGTTCCGCCTCGTGGCGGAAGAGTCTCATCCCGAAAGCTTGCTTATGATTTTTTTCCAGGGTAAAAGCCTTCATATAGCAGAAGATGGCCACCGGAGGGCTGCTAGGGGGCCCACGAGGCAGGGGGCGCGCCCATGGGGGGTAGGGCGCGCCCCCCACCCTCGTGGACAGAGGGTGGCCCCCCTTGAGGGAGTCCTGGATTAGGGGGTATCCGGACAGCCGGACTATATACTTTGGCCGGACTGTTGGACTATGAAGATACAAGATTGAAGACTTCGTCCCGTGTCCGGATGGGATTCTCCTTTGCATGGAAGGCAAGCTTGGCGATTCGGATGTTAGAACTCCTTCTGTGTAACCGACTCTGTGCAACCCTAGCCCCCTCCGCTGTCTATATAAACAAGAGGGTTTAGTCCATAGGAGGACAACAATCATAATCATAGGCTAGCTCCTAGGGTTTAGCCTCTACGATCTCGTGGTAGGTCAACTCTTGTAATACTCATATCATCAAGATCAATCAAGCAGGAAGTAGGGTATTAGCTCCATCGAGAGGGCCCAAACCTGGGTAAACATCGTGTCCCCAGTCTCGTGTTACCATTAGCCTTAGACGCACAGTTCGGGACCCCCTACCCAAGATCCGCCGGTTTTGACACTGACATTGGTGCTTTCATTGAGAGTTCCTTCGTGTTGTCGCTATAAGGCTTGATGGCTCCTTCAATCATCAACAATAACACGGTTTAGGGTGAGACCTTTCTCCCCGAACAGATCTTCATGTTTGGCGGCTTCGCACTGCGGGCCAACTCGTTTGGCCATCTGGAGCAGATCGACAGCTACGCCCCTGGTCGTCAGGTCAGGTTCGGAAATATGAATTACACGGCCGATATCCGCGGAGACTTGATCTTCGACGGATTCGGGCCTACGCCAGGAGCGCCGAACAATCACGACGAGCTCGACTTAGATCTGCTGTCGGATAGTATTCGGGATATCGCACCTGCATCAGCTCCGGACCTAAATCCGGGGATGATCACGTTGTCCGAGGACGGCTGGATGGACCCCGCCACGAAGGCCGCACACCTTTCAGCGGTAGAGCCGAACACAGATTTCACCGCTAAGGAAATCTGTGTCGCCAGACCCCCGGACTTGTTTCCGGCCACGGGTCCTGGACTGCGTGCATACGTGCCCATTGAAGCCAATTGGGTACCAATCATGGAATTCACTGCCGCGGATATCTTTCAGCGCTCGCCCTTTGGTGACGTGCCAAACTCTTTAAGGTCTCTCTCTTTGTCAGGAGACTCTTGGACGAACTATGTCCGGCTCGAATGGGATACGAACGACGAGGAAAATCATAGCCCGCCCACCACCCACTTCATAGCCACTGTCGACGATATAACAGACATGCTTGACTTCGATTCCGAAGACATCGACGGTATGGATGTCGATGCAGGGTACGATCTGGAACCACCGCCCACGGGGTGCTGGACTGCCACCTCATCATATGACATATAGATGGTGGACACGCCTAAGGAGGACAAAGGCGACAAAAAGGACACAACGGAGGATAAACCCCCCGGAAAAAAGCCAAAACAACGGCGCAGGCGCCGCTCTAAGTCCATTTATAGTAAAAATAGCAATAACTGTGCAAAAAAAGTTGACACTCCGGTCGACCCCAATGGCAACAATGACCACATGGAGCCAGCGATGGAGCAGGACGAGCCAGGCCACACTAAACACAGCCCGGAGCAGACGCTCGATCACAGCGATCCCAGGGCCGAACTCATCAACCTGCCTCTGGGGAGGAGGACAGTCCGGTCGACGATGCATTCATCATCCCAGAAAAACGTTTGGAACAAGATAACCTCCGCAGAAGGCTTATAGCCACTGCAAGGAGCCTAAAGAAGCAGAAGCAAAGGCTGATGGAATAAGGTGCTGGACACCGCAGGAAAATATGGCGACGATCGCCACACAAAGAGCTACCCAAAATGCAAACTGCTTCCCAAATTCGACGATGAGGCCGTAGAGCCCATTCCGCCGAAGAACAATACGACCAATCGGCCAGGACCAACCACTTCATGGCCGCGATAGAGCAGCCACTGACGCTGCACATGATTTATGTGAGCTCCTGGACAAAAAGGCAGGCGCTACAAGGTCCATCTATGGATCCAGATGACATGCTCCGACGTGGAACTATGGTCACCATACCGATCTCGCTGATCGAATACCATTTTGGAATCAAACCCGGACACAACAACAGTTGACAGCATGCCACGATATGTCCAGATACAGAGGGGCTGTGCACCATCTGTGCTTCACCGACGAGGTGCTGGATCACGAATTTCCATACGGATTCAAACCTGTGAACATAGAGGCATACGACGGAACGATAGACCCTGGGGTCTGGATTGAGGACTTTATCCTTCATATTGTCACGCCCAATATGTGATACGATCCTAAAGAGACTCGAAGGTCCCACCAAGGATAGAACCGCATATTGATACGCTTTTGCAAGGTGGATATCATTACATCAACATTATATAATAGATGGGGATACATACAAGAGGCATACAATGCCACACGAATACAACTATACATCATCCATAAGAACATCATCCGACTACGGATGAAACACAAACAGAAACTCAAACGACATCGACCCTGCTAGCCCAGGATGCCGACCTGGAACCTATCCCCTGATCGAAGAAGAACTCCAAAACAAGCAAACATCGCTCTCGCGTCATGATCATCGCGAAACCTGTACCTGCAACTATTGTTGTAGTAATCTGTGAGCCACAAGGACTCAGCAATCCCATTACCATGGGTATCAAGACTAGCAAAGCTTAGTGGGAAAGGAAGGGGTAAAATGGTGAGGTTGCAGCAGCGACTAAGCATATATGGAGGCTAACATACGCAAATAAGGGCGAGAAGAGAGCAAATGGAACAGTCGTGAAGCTAGCAATGATCAAGAAGTGATCCTGAACTCCTACTTACGTCAAGCATAACCCAAAACCTTGTTCACTTCCCCGACTCCGCCGAGAAGAGACCATCACGGCTACACACGCGGTTGATGCGTTTTAATTCGTATCTGGTGTCAAGTTATCTACAACCGTACATTAACAAATTCCCGTCTGTGACATAACCGCGGGCACGGCTTTCGAAAGTTTAAACCCTACAGGGGTGTCCCAACTTAGCCCATGATAAGCTCTCGCGATCAACGAAGGATATACCTTCTCCCAGGAAGACCCGATCAGACTCGATAGGAGTTGCACATATCTTGTTCTCAGGGAAACACCGGATGAACACTACGTACAACTAAAACCACCCCTCAAGTTTCCCTGAGGTGGCGCTGCAAGTGGCTCTGGTTCGGACCAACACTTAGACAAGCATTGGCCTGGGGGGGCTAAAATAAAGATGACCCTCGGGTTGGTCGACCCAAGGGAAAGGTATAGGTGGTGGTGAGACAAATGGTAAAACCAAGGTTGGCCCTTGCTGGAGGAGTTTTATTCAAGGCGAACTGTCAAGGGGGTCCCATAAATCACCCAACCGCGTAAGGAACGCAAAATCCAGGAACATAACACTGGTATGACGGAAACTAGGGCGGCAAGAGTGGAACAAAACACCAGGCATAAGGCCGAGTCTTCCACCCTTTACCAAGTATATAGATGCATTAATTAAATAATAGATATTGTGATATCCCAACATAATCATGTCCACCATGGAGCGATCTTCAACTTCACCTGCAACTAACAACGCTATAAGAGGGGCTGAGCAAAAGCGGTAACATAGCCAAACAACAGTTTGCTAGGAAGGGTGAAAAGGTTAGAGGCTGACATGGCAATTTGGGAGGCTTGAAGAACAAGAGATAGGTAGCGTAGCACAGCTATAGAACGAAGCAACTAGCATAGCAATGGTAATAGTGATATCCAGGGTGACGGTCATCTTGCCTGAAATCCCGCGAGGAAGAAGAACGAGTCCATGAAGAAGATGAACGGGAGTAGTCGAACGAATCCTCACAATCGCAACATTACCGGAACTAAGAAGCAACACCAGAAAGAAACAAACAACATGGTAAATGCACAAGCATAAACATGGCATGATGCACAAACAAGTATGATGCATGTCCGGTTTAATGAGGCATGGCATGGCAAACTGCAACACACAATACTACAAATTAAGTGGAGCTCAATATGCAACGAGTTGCATATTGACAAAACTTCACAACATTTATTTAGTTCGCTCTCGTTTAGGTACACAACAATACTAAATGTTGTTAAACATGGCAAGAGGTGAAGCATAATAAAACTACCTATTCTAGGCAAGTTTAAATACGGCCGGAATAACAAACAACAATTCCAGAAAATCCTCATGTCCATATTGCGAATTTGGTACTATTCTACCCTAAAACATATTTTATTGTTGATAAACAGGAAAATAAAGTGCACCAAGTTAATCTATGCATTTTTTTCACACCATTTACATATAAAGTTTATTTAAAATCGAGCTACGGTTATTTAGTTATGAAATAAATCATTTTAACATGTCATTTGATCAAATTTAAACAAACAACATTTTAAACATTTAAAACATGTATGAAAATGGCATATTATTAATCTAACAAAATTCTAAGCAATTTACATGTTTAAACCATTTTAATCCGATACACGGTTTGTGAGATATTAAATGCATGAACATGAGGGTTTTTCTGTAAAACTGTTAATTCACTGGATAATGGCTAAATCGCAGATCTGAAAAAATACTACACTGGGCCGAATCTGGTTGGCCCAGCAGGAGCATACAGAGGGTCGGGCTGCTCACCAGGCCTCATGGGTCTGCAGGGGCGCGCGGAGCTGGGCCTAGCTGGCGCTGGAAGTGGCCCAGACGCGCGAGGCGGGGAGGCTACAGGCGCATCGCTCTCTGTTCGACGGAAAATAGAGGCGCAGCAGCACTGGAGCTCGCGACGGGAAGCAGGGGACGGTGAACTTGGCACGCGAGGAGGCTCGGAGGCGCGGGGATGGCGGATCCAGCAACGAGACGGCAACCCAGCAAGATCCAAGGCGAGGCAGGGGGTCGGCGGCCATGGGATTTCCTGCCAGAGAAACGAGAGGGAGATGTGAGAGAGAGAAGCACGGGGAGGAAGGGAGATACAGGGGAGGAGAGGAGCGGGACGAGGCCGGTGGCGTGGCTTGGAGCAGATCAGGCGCGTGGTTGCGGAGGAAGCCCAAGGAGGCACGACGGAGCTGACGGAGGCCGACCGGACCTGTGGAGGCAACAGAGAGAGAGATGAGCGGGGGGAAGGAGAAGAAATAGAGAAAGGGAAGGAATAGCAGGGAGGTTGTGGCTTAGCTTGGAGGTCTTGGGCGGCCGGAGTGAGGCTCGGGGCTGGTCCTGGTGGAACTCGACGACACAAGGGCCCCGGTGGAGCTGCTAGTGGCGGAGGAGCTTGGGCATAAGCTCCTGCTCGGGGAAGACGATGGGAAGGCAGCAGAGGAGGCAGAGGCGTGCGAGGGCGTGGCGTCGATCCATCCTGGATCGGGCGTCGGCTTGCTGCGGGAGAGATCGAGCGTGGGGGCTGGCCGCGGGAGCTCGAGGATTGAGGAAAGAGGAGGCCGATGGAATTTTGGATCGGGGCGGATGAGGCTGGTGATTGGCTCGGTGGGGAATGGGAGGATCCTGAGGTGGATGCGGGAGGGTGGCAGCAGCGGTTGAGGGAACGATGGGACAGGATCCCTAGATCCTAGGGTTTGATCTGGTTAAATAGGTAGGGGACTGGGTAGGTGCTAATCCGGTCCATCCGATTATAATCGGGCAGTCGTAAATAAATAGGTTAGGACGGCCAGTTAAGAAAACGGAGATGTTTTGTAGATATTTGGGGATGATCTGAATACAACGGTGATGATTGAGCAGTTCGGGTTCAGGGCAGTTTTTGGACGCGCGCACGAGAGGGTGTGAGAGAGGTCAACAAGGACAAGGGCCTGACAAAATAACAAGGAGACAAGGAGATAAAGGGCAACTTCGAATGGATGCAAGTTTTAAGAAAAACAATGCCGATGCAATGCGAATGATGACATGAGATGAAATGCATGACATGAACAAAAAGCAAAACAAAAGACAAAAACCCAACCACGGAGGAAACATCAAATCGCATCTCCGGAAAAAGGCAAGAGTTGGAGTTACGAATATGGAAAGTTGTATCCGGGGCGTTACACATATCCACATGGATCATGGGGATGACCTCCACGCCATCAAATACCTTCCCCTCAAGTTGAAAGAGCCAGCTCGGCACTGGTTGAAAAGCCTCCCCGAAAATTTAATCGGAAGTTGGGAGGAACTTGAGGACGCTTTCAGGGCCAATTTACAAGGGACCTATGTCCGACCTCCGGATGTAGATGATATAAGTCACATAATACAACAACCCGGAGAGTAAGCCCGCAAGCTTTGGAACAGATTTCTCACTAAGAAGAATCAAATTGTTGACTGTCCGGATGCCGAAGCCCTAGCGGCCTTCAAGCACAGTATCCGGGACGAGTGGATTGCCAGACACCTCGTCCCCAGTCTTCAAGCAAAGTAGGGTATAACCTCCATCGAGAGGGCCCGAACCTGGGTAAACATCGTGTCCCCAGTCTCCTGTTACCATTAGCCTTAGACGCACTGTTCGGGACCCCCTACCCGAGATCCACCGGTTTTGACACCGACACCCCTCTGGTATTTTCTTCTCCCAATATTTTTTATTAAATCCAAAAATAACTTTCGTGGAGTTTGAGGACTTTTGAAGTTGTGCAGAATAGGTCTCTAATATTTGCTCCTTTTCCAGCCCAGAATTCCAGCTGCCTGCATTCTCCCTCTTCTTGTAAACCTTGTAAAATAAGAGAGAATAGGCATAAGTATTGTGACATAACATGTAACAACAACCCATAATGCAATAAATATCGATATAAAAACATGATGCAAAATGGATGTATCACCCCACCATGGCGATAGTACACACACTTGTCACCGTCGTTTACTACAAAGCCGGCAACATTTAATGTTCTTTCGAACTTCTCATGCCACTCCTTAGGCGCTTATTTAAGGCCATATAAAGAATTTAATAACTTGCATAGCTTTCCTTCCTGACCAGGTACTACAAAACCATTTGGCTGATCCATGTAAATTTCCTCCTTCAGCTCTCCATTGAGGAAAGCCGTCTTAACGTCCATTTAATGAACGAGAAGACCATGTGAGGCAGCCAGTGATAGTAGCACCCGATAGTGGTTAGTCTAGCCACGGGTGAGTAAGTATCGAAGAAGTCTTCACCTTGTTTCTGGGTATAACCCTTAGCCACAAGCCGTGCCTTGTACTTTTCAATCGTACCATCAGGTCTAAGCTTCTTCTTGAACACCCACTTACATCCTACAGGTTTACACCCATAAGGACGGTCAGTGATCTCACAGGTTCTGTTAGCTAAGATGGAATCCATCTTGCTACGAACAACTTCGTTCCAGTAGTCAGCATCGGGAGATGCATAGGCTTCTGAAATAGTCCTGGGTGTGTCATCCACAAGGTACACAATGAAATCATCACCAAAGGACTTTGCAGTCCTCTGTCTCTTACTCCTCATAGGAGTTTCATTGTCACCCTCAACATGATTCTCAGGTGTTCCATTGCAATGGTGGGTTCAGAAATTACAGCGAATTCCTCACTAGATGGAGTAGGTATCTCACTACAAAAAAATACACTTCCGTGATGATACGTGTTTGTCACAGTAGGTCGCGTTTTTTGTCATGCATGTACATCCATGACAAATTTATGACAGAATCAAGATAGTCATACCTGTGCTGTCGTAGAAGTGTTCCATGACATTACCAAAATTATCATCACGGAAGTGTCCACTTCCATGACGATAAATCGCGCGTCACAGAAGTGCTTTCGTCAAGGGTGACCGACACATGGCATCCACCGTAACGGAACGCCGTTAAGCTATCGGGTCGAGTTTTGGATCCGATAACCCGTTAACAGCCCCGACCAATGGGGATTTTCCACGTGTAAAGTCATCATTGGCTGGAGGAGACACATGTCAGGTCCGCGCTGGCACAGGTGTCACTCATCCAATGGGCGAGACGTGCCTATGATATGTTGACACGTGGACCGGCCCATGATATGCTGGCACAGGTGGCCCCCAGCCCTGGTTGCTGCTGCTACTGTTTTCAATGTACAATCAGTAGTATATTTCGTCTGTTGGTTGATAAAATGTGTTGTTAGAATGACAAACACAATGTTTTGGAAGTCGTTGCACGGTTCGATCCTTTAGTGCCCCGTACCGTACGTAGCTCATACTATTTTTCGTACGAAACACATTTTCCACTTGTTGATAACATGCAGCCCACTGATGAAGGCCCAATAGAGAAGCCCATAATTAACTGGAAGGGAGGCTCTCACATGAATCTGTACCAGGTACATGCTCATGCTCCCCTAAACATAAATAAGTTGATAAATAAATAAAGCTAAATGCTCATGCACCAGTTCTTTGGGAAAATAGGTAGCCCAGTATTTCTTTTTGAAGAATACCCAAGCTAGGCCTATTTGTTTTCTCCGAATTACTGGGCTGCAAATCTTTCAAGACGAGGAGGGATGCATTCCGTCCTGGCCAAAGAGTATGGTCAATGTCTGTTAAAAGTAATATCAAAAGGGGTTGAAAATTCCAAAAATATTATAGCAAATGGGATATTAGTTTTTTTGAATTTTGTTCTTCACTGATATCTTATACGTATTTCATTGGATTTAACATGACATAGTACTAATTTATTTTTAAATTTGTTTTAGTATGGCTATTTATTTTTGGATTAATAATACTTCATTCACCAGCAAAAATTTCCCACATATTTAGTTAATTTTTTGACCCTGGTACTGACCAGAAAATGGCCGGCAATTCTAAAAATGGAAAACGGGCGGCTGACTTGTTTACGCAAGGCTTTGTCAGTGAATACACGATTCTAGCCGCCGTGCTTCTTAAATCTCTGATCTTCCTGCTCCAGCCGCCTAAACTAGCGCCGACGGGACTGCGTTCTCCCTCCTCTTGTGACCCGCTGTGATGTCGCGCAGGCTTCCCCGGCCCACCCTACTCCCTCCACTGGCCTGGCTGCACGCAAGCTACTGCCTCCTTATTACGTGAAAAAAATGATTCCTCCCACTGACACCTGGGGCGCACCAGTTGGGAGGCTGACCTGTGGGCCTACTACATTGACGCGTACGCAGGGCTTGTCAACTTAGTCAACAAACGATTCTAGCAGCAGTAACCATTGGATTTGAATCGAACGGTCCTGCTGCTTCTTCAATTGCTGCTCTTCTTGCACCATCTGCCCAAACCAGCGCCGGGGAGACCGCCTGCTCTTGCCTCTAGTGGCCGGCTGTGGTGTCGTTGAGGCCTCATCGCCCCCTACTACTCCCACCGCTAGCCAGGCCCTGCGGCGACGGTAGCCTCACACCGCAGCCAAACCAGTGAACCCTTGTACTCCTCTCCGCGTGGGCATCCACTGTCGCGTCTTCCCAGGCTCCGCATCGTCCCCTTCCTAGGCCTCGCCGCCGTCCACCGCCTTGGTGCTCTCGGCGCGGCGTGGTCAATGTAGTCAATGACATTCCATCGGAAGGGTACTGTACGTGGAGAGGCTAACAGCTCGGTCCATGGCCATAGCCCAGTTTTTTTTGTGATTTGCCAAGTAAGTCGCTTTGTCAGGCCTGTTGGGCTGCAAAACTTTCAAGACGAGGAGAGGTTTTATTCGGCTGGCCGAGAAAATGGCCCATCAGTAATGAGAAATGTGTTGTACATTTTTAAAACACATCAAACCGGCAATTAGTTTCACATTTATTTTTTTCCATTTTGAGATTTTAAATTACATTAATTTTTATGCGTGGAGAATTTGAGTCGAAATTTCGGGATTAAAAACAGTTCGAACCGCATCGAAATATGCAAAATTTCGTATAAGTTTTTAACCGTGGCCACAATATGGGTTGTAATGCTAAGAAAAAGAATATGGCCTCGAAAAAAACCTTAAGAATTAGCAAATGGGTTGTAAATTATTAAAAATAATGGCAGATGGGTTGTATGCTGTTTCCCACAGATTTGAGGCTTTCCTAAAAAAAGGTTGACGCACAAGCAGTGACTGTTGGATGGCCATCCAACGGCCGTCATGCTTCTTCAATCTCTGCTCTTCCTGCTCCAGCTGCCTAAACAAGCGCCGGCAGGACTGCCTGCTCCCTCCCCGTGGCCGGCTCTGACAGCTCGGACCCACCAGCTATATCTTCGTACACAAGGAAGTGCCTCCTTATTACGCACAAAAAAATGAATACTCCCCCTGTTAGCTGGGACCTAGTATAGTGGCAGGCTGACTTGTGGGCCTACAAAGTTGACAGGGACGGAGGGCCTTGTCAACTTAGTCAATATGCATGATTCTAGCTCCAGTGACCATACGATGTCCATCCAACGGCTGTAGTGCTTCTTCAACCTCTGGTCTTCTTGCTCCAGCCGCCCAAACCAACGCCGGTCGTGCCTCATGCTCCTGCCTCCCGTGGCCGGCTACGATGCGGCGGAGGCCTCACCGCCCCTACCACTCCCACCGCTGGCCAGGCCATCCCTCTACTCACCCACACCCCCTGTTATTCTGCGGCGACGGCAGCCTCACACCACAGCGAACCAGTGAACCCTCGTACTCCTCTACGCGTGGGAATCCACTGCTGTGACTTCCCAGGCTCCGCGTCGTCCCCTTCCTAGGCTTCGCCATGGTCCACCGCCCTGGTGCTCTCGGCGCGGCGTGGTCAACGTGGTCAAGGAACGTCTTCCATCGGACGTGGACTGTACGTGGAGAGGCTGACAGCTGGGTCCACGGCCGAAGCTAGGAAGTGCCTCCTTATTACGCGCAAAATAATTATTCCTCCACCTAACAGCGGGGACCCACCGGACGGGCCACCATATTTTGCGAAAAAAGTTTCCCCCTGACTGCTGGGACCCACCAGCTACACCTTCGCATGCAAGGAAGTGCGTCCGGGCAAAAAAAACAAAACAATTCGCCTCCCTGACTGCCGGGACCCACCAGCTACATATTCGCACGCAAGGAAGTGTGTTCGGTCAAAAAAAACATTCGCGCCCTGACTACTGGGAACCACTAGCTACATCTTCGCACGCAAGGAAGTGCGTCCGGGAAAAAAATGATTTGCCCCCCTTACTGCTGGGACCCACCAGCTACATCTTCGCACACAAGGAAGTGCCTAACAGTCAGGACCCACCTGGTCGAAGCGTACGTAGCACTGTCATTATGGTCGCGAACATGTACGTACATATATATTGGTGGATGTAGAGGCGCGCACGTAGCATGTACACGTACGTACAGCGGCGAGGGTGCAAGAAAGAAAATATGACCACGTACGTACATACGGGCAGGGTCTTGAACGCCTACTCGCGCATACATACATGGCTGGGTCGGAACGGAGAAACAACATCATCGTCGTGTTCATGGGGAGCCAACCAGCTGGGTCGGAACAGAATGCGTGGTCGTGTTCATCGGGAGAGCTTGGACGGAACAGGCGATGGAAACGAGGCCTGGCGTAACGCACAACGGAGGAAATGGACCTCCTACGTTCGGAACGGGGTCCTGTTGATCGGGAGGGGTGTGGCATACCGCAAAATGGAGGAAACGGACCTCCTACGGTCGAAACGGGGGTCCTGTTGATCGGGAGGGGTGTGGCGTACCGCAAAACGGATGAAATGGACCTCCTACGGTCGAAACGGGGGTCCTGTTCATTGGGAGGGGTGTGGCGTACCGCAAAACGGGACTCCACGGGATATCGTTCATCTCCACCGTCGACCTCATCCAGCCTCCACGGGCTACCATCGACCTCCTCCAGCCACCACGGGCTCCTGTTCATCCAGCCTCCACCGCGCGCTACTCCACCGGCTACTGTTCAACCACCCCTCCACCGTCTACTATTCATCCGGCCCTCCACCGTCTACTGTTCATCCAGCCCTCCACACCATGGGGTCCTGTTCAACCACCCTTCCACGGCCACCCCTCCACCGTCTACTGTTCATTCAGCCCT
>NC_041393.1:665090501-665130488 GCF_002162155.2 Triticum dicoccoides
CCCCGCAACGCTCACTGTTCATCAAATCGATCGACTTCAGTTAGCAGCAGTAGCGAAGGAATCGCTCCATCGGGTTCAGTTAACAGCCATCGATCGATCGCTCGGGTTTAGTTAGAGCCCAACACCTCGCTCGGGTTCAGTTAGAGCCAACGCCTCGCACACACGCGCGTACGTGTAGGAGAGAAACGCGCATCGCTCGGCCCCCGACCTCCCACCGTAACCGGTAACTCCCCGAAATTTTCCTCCCCCTCGCTTCTACCACGGTTTTTTCCGTCATGGATGGCCCAAAGAATGTCATGCAGCTGCATCTCCGGCCTGCCCAGGACGAAAAGCCCATTTTTTGTCATGATCTTTTGTCATAGAAGTAGGATCCCACCACATCTATGATGATACCGGGTTTTGTCACAATTATCGTCACAGAAGTGCCATATCTATGACAGGAAGGAAATTCGTTCAGCCCAAAATGTCATGGATGTGTCTTTTTTTGTAGTGTCTCCTGATTCGATGAACTCGACATATCCTTCATAGGAAATATGCCCTCGAAGAAAGTTGCATCATTCAACTCCATAATCGTACCAACATGCATGTCGAATAGCTCACATTTTAATATCAAAAATCTATAGCCAATGCTATGAAAAGCACAGACCAGAAGAACAAAATCCACGGTTTTTGGTCCAAGCTTGCGCTTCTTGGGGATTGGTATATTGACTTTCGCCAAACAACCCCAAGTACATAGGTAAGAGAGTTTCAACCTTTTCCTTTCCCATTCCTCAAATGGAGTCATGGTCTTATGCTTTGTCGGAACTCGGTTTAGGACATGACACACAGTCATTAGCTCCTCCCCCCACCATTCCTTGGAGAGACCCGATGTGTCTAACATGGTGTTAACCATATCAGTTAGAGTTTGGTTCTTTCTTTCGGCTACCCCATTTTAATGAGGTGAGTAGGGAGGCGTCCTCTCATGGATTATACCATGTTCCACACAAAACAAATCAAATTCATTGGAAACATACTCTCCACCACGATGAGACCTAAGCCGTTTAATTTTTCGATCAAGTTGGTTCTCTTCTTCAGCTTTATAGTTTTTAAAAAAGTTAAAGCCTCATCTTTTGATTTCAGAAGATACACATAACAATATCTATTGGAGTCATCAATCAACGTCATGAAGTATCTCGTTCCACCTTTTTTCAACATGCCAGTCATCTCACAAAGATCAGAATGTATAAGCTCTAGTGGTGCCAAGTCTCTTGCATCTGCAGTCTTATGGGACTTGCGAGGTTGCTTAGCTTGCACACATACTTGGCACTTGGAGCCTTTGACAATAGAGATTTTCGGAATTAAATTCATATTGGCTAGCCGCGTCATGCAACCAAAGTTAATATGACAAAGTCGTGAATGCCAAATATCACACTCATTATTGTGGCAAAACTTTATTAATGACTTTAGTGCAAATAATTGACAAAGACAGGCGGAACAAGCCTCCGCTCTCATAGCCTTTTCCAACAAATTGTCCATACTTAGAAATTACAACTTTATTGGACTCAAAAACCAACTTAACACTACTAGGGAAATGCTTATAGGCAGGACCTCAGTAGTAGCGCTGGAAAAAAGAAAACGTTGCTGCTAATTAGTAGTACCGTTGATCCTGGTAAGTGCTACTACTAACACCTTAGCTGCAGCACTAGTTGTCAAAAATGCGCTACTACTATGTGGGACCAGATGATGCCACCAACGGTAGCTGTAGTAGCAGTGTTGCCCAAAATCCAGCGCTACTGCTAAGTGCTTAGCGGTAGCGCTTTGTTTTGCAGCACCGCTGCTAGTGGGCCCCACTTAGTAGTAGCGCTCGAGGGAGACAAGCGCTACTACAAATAGCATAGCAGCAACACTTTCTGGTATGCAGCGCTACTGCTAGTTGCGGCTGGTGCCACCTTTTCACCCCCTCCCCTCCTCTCCCCCACTTTTCCCTCTCTCTCCCCTCCTTTCCCCTCTCCACTCTCCACCATTTTTGCTCTTCTTCTCTCTTCCTCCTACCTCTCTTCTCTCCTCATGAATGTCCCCTTCCACCATAACTCTCCTTCATAAATGGCCTCTCTCACATCTCTCTTTGTCCTACCTCTCTCCCTCTCCCCATTAATGCCCCCTCCACCATAACTCCCTCTCCATTAGTTAGATAGCTAGATTCACCTCCCCTCCCCAACAACTAGATCTAGCAAGCTATTTATCCATCCACGCATGCTCTTTCGATCGGTCTCTCTCATCATCTCTCTCGATCGGTCTCTCTCGGGAGATATATAGGTGAGTACAAAAAGATGTTCATTTCAAGAATGGGAATATGTGTGTGAATGAGAATATTTGTGTTTGGGATATATATATATGGAGAGATTTGTGCGAGTGTGACATTCCCTCGAGTTGCTTATGTTTTGCCGAAATATCGATTTATTTTCGGTTCGGTGAATTCAAGCAAACTCAATATGTCCTATTTTTAGGCAAGGTCATACCAAAATTTTATATGACTTTTAAGCATGCATGCATTATATATTTTATAACCCTTTTGCTTGTTATACTGTGCAGTCGGTCATGAAGGTGAGTGGATGTAAGGTGGAGCAGTACATGCAATCCACGGTGATGGACATGTATGCAAATAATCGAACTAGGATTAGATGTCCGTGTGCAAGATGCAAGGAAGGAGTACTTTTGGACCCTTTTGATCGTGGCACTTTGAAGGCGCACCTGCTGATGAATGGTTTCATGGATGGCTATACTCAGTGGATAAGTGAAGAAGATGATGATGGTGAGGACGTCCAAATGGCAAGGAATAACGACATGGGGCCAAACAAAGAGATGACCGATCGACACGAAGACGATGGTGCCGGACATGGCGGCGGGGAAGAGTGTGGAAATGACGGCGGCGGAGAAGATTCTGGACACGGCGAAGAAGAGTCTGGACATGGAGGAGAAGAGGCGGCAGTCATGCCGCAGTCTTCGACGCTACTAAGTGCAGTCGTGCAAGACCCTCATGTTCAAGACCTCCTTCTCAAGAGTACGACTAGCGAGAGAGATGCTTCTAGAGAGGAGGCCTAGCTGGCTCAACTTGAAGTAGACTCGAGGACTCCATTGTATGATGGTTGAGATCCCGAGGTGACCCGCTTGAGTGTCATGCTCGAACTTCTAAAGACGAAGGCCAAAAACAAATTGACATACAAAAGCCTCGATGAGCATTTGAAGTATCTACATAATAAAGTTCTTCCCGTGGGGAACCTGCGTCCTACCACTACTAGGGAAATGCCTATACACATGAGCTTAGTAGTAGCGTTGGTTATAGGCCCAGCGCTACTGCAACTTAGTAGTAGTGCTGGTTGGCAACACGCGTTATAGGTACCAGAGTAGCAGTAGCGATGGGCCCCCTGGCAGCGCTACTGCTAAGTGGACCCATGGCAACTGGCAGGGGCTACACGTAGCAGTAGCGGCAAGCTGGAACCAGTGCCATTGCTAGATATATAGCAGTAGCGCTGGGCCTCCAGCCAGTGCTACTACTAATGACACCTTATCCTCTCCCCTGCCGGCCCAATCGATCCCTCTCACTCCCACACTCTCATCTCTCTCTCTCTTCCAACCGCACGCTGCCACCGCCAGTCGCTGTCGTCCCGCCACCGCCGTCGCCCGATATGTCTCCCTTCCTCCCTTCTCCTTCCATCCCTCCCTTCTCCTTCCATCCCTACCTTCTCCCTCCCTCCCTCTGACCCTGCCTTTCCCTCCATCCCCTTCCCTTCTCCCTCCCTGCTCCCTCCCTTCATCCCTCGCCCTTCTCCCCCCAGCCCTCTCCCTATGACCCTCTCCTTCCCTTTGCCCCTCCTACATTGCATAGATAGATGAATGGATAGATAGATACATAGATGGTTAGAACAATGATCTTATATATATATATATATATATATATATATATATATATTGCGTATATAGACAAAGGGATGGATAGATGGCTGGATGGATACATAGATGGATGGATGGATGGATAGATGTTAGGGTTAGAACTAGGGGATTTTTAGTAAATGTATAGGTCTTTTCATTTTTTAGGGTTAGAACAAGGTTTTACCAATTTTTAGATTTGGAACTAGGTTTAGACAAATGGATGGATAGATGGGAAGTACAAATTATTAGGGTTAGGCCTAGGTTTTATAAGTTTAGGAGAAAGTTTTAGACATAGGGTTTCACTAAGTCCTAGGATGATGATAATAATGTTTTTGTTTATATTTTGTTTTTGCAGAAATAAAGGAGCCCATGTCGTCGCCGCCGTCACAGGACCCCTCCGACCTCGAGGTGAGACTAGCCAAATCTCCATGTAAATACGAGTCTTATAAGATATTTTGAAATGCAATGACCATCAAGTTTGAATGCAATGAACATCAAGTTTGAATGCAAATAGGATATGTCCTCTGAGTGGCCTATGTTTTGCTTGAGTGTTGACTAATTTCCATCCGGCAAATTTCAGGTCCTCGGTATGTCCTTTTTAGCAAAGGCCAGGCCAGATTTTTCCGTGAATTATGAACATAGGAGTTTTGAATTTTAGAAGTTTAATCTTTGAATTATGAACATAGGATTTTTCTGCTTGATATGTCCTTTTGTAGTACATATATTCAATTTTAGAAGTTTAATCTTTGAATTATGAACATAGGAAATGTCATCGGACGAAAGTCCCGGGGAGTGCTCCTGGTGCGGCGAAAACCGGGGTTTCTGCGACAGGCCTCACTTGGTAGAAGGTCGGAGCTTCAGCACTAAGCTCGAGGAGGCCTTGGATTGTGAAACGGTACGCTACGACGCAAAGTGTTTTTTCGTAATTAAGATCGACTTCTACTACTTCAATGTGTAATTTTCGTCTTTTACAATTCGACTAGCTTATCCCATGCCATGCAAGATGATATGTCTTGGAGAGGATGGGTTTGGAATATCATGAGAGGAATGAAACAAAGAAAATTAACCTAAGGACCCATCATGGTATGGATTTTGAGGTTAATCTATACAATTCTGAGAGCATATCCAATTTTGGTTGCTCGGAGTGGGAAGCACTTTGCAAGATGTATGATTTTCAAGAGGATATGTTTGTCACCATGGATCTTGGTGATCTTGACATCGAGGTAGACAATTTGGACATTTGGGTCGCCGTTGATACGCTTCCAATTCTACCGCTATGTGAGTTTCTCAATCATAGTTATTAAGTAATTTATATTGTTTATTTCAAAATAGTTGATAGCATATTTCCATTGAGAGATTATTTTAATTTTCAAAGAATGTGTGGAAGATGGTAGACAGAACCTACTACACCGATGGTGCAAAATTAACTTAGCAGGAGAAAGATCATCTGGTCGCATTTTGTACTGATCTTGAGAATTACAATGTCTATTATCAAACTCCTCCACATTATGGTCAATATGTGCCACTAGTGCACAAGTTGAACTATTGTAACATCCATGGAGATCTCACGGTAAGATTTTTAAGTATTACGACATCTGCGCATCTTTTGCACAAATTCTTCTTAAACTGAACTACATTGCTAACTACGAAGTTATTACTATGTTTTTCAACAGATAATCCCACAGGAGTGTGTGCCTCATCTGATGTTTCCCAAAGGTCGCCTTGATGTTTTGATTATACAGCCAGGTCATCCTATGAATCACTCCTGTTCATATCGGATTTCTAAAAGCAATGAAGACATGACCATCAAAGATTGGAACAAATGTATGGCCACTGGTAAGGAGGTACTTGGAAGCAACATTAGGCGAAGTGCAAGAATTGGAGACAGGATAATCTCCATTCTCCATAATGGAGAGTCAGGGACTATTTTGTTTTATGCTATTTTACCTAAGAGAAGGTAGTAGGTTCTAGCTAATACTCATGATCATGTGCGATCATGTGCAAAGAACAATTAAGTAGGATTGGTTAGATGACTATGATGATGATGTGGTATCGAGTAGAAGTTGTATGATCGATGATGATGAGTAGGACTTGTTACTATGATACCAATGATGAGTTATTTATTATTATGATCGATGATGCATGATGCTAAGTAGTTATATGAGCATGATGAGTTATTGTATATATCAGTAGGTGAAATGAACATGGAATAGATTCAAGTGGAGGCCGCATGTGGTGCACATCGAAAGTACTACTAATCCAAACTAGATCAAGTTTGGATTAGTAGTACTCTCGACATGCACCACATGTTGCCTCCACTTGAATCTACTCCACGTTCATTTCACCCACTGTTATATATAAAACTAATCATGGTCATAAAATCATATGATGAAAGTACTATATATAAAACCACAACAAAAATAAGCTGCAATTTAAAAAATACAGGAAAAGGTAGTAGCAGCGCTTTTCTATAGAAACGCTACTACTACTTACAACTATCAGCAGCGCTTTTCCAGCACGAGCGCTACTGCTAACTAGGTATAGCAATAGCGTTGGCAATCCAGAGCTACTGCTAAGAGTTAGCTGTAGCGCCTTAGTAGTAGCGCTGGCTCAAGCACTACTAGTAACTCTAAAACCAGCGCTGCTACTAGGGTCTTCCCTGGTAGTGTAAAACCATCTCGACATAAACGGGAACCGCTAACAAGATTTATATTGATGGACGATACATGATGAATGTTCTTCAGACGCACGGTCTTCCCTGAAGTAAACTTTAGATCGACTGTACCGACACCTCGAACGATAGCATGTGAGCCACTCCCCATCAGCACGGGAGAAGCCCTGTGACCTGGTAAGAAGAAAACATAGAGGCGTCAGCACAAACATGTACATTGGCACCGGTGTCAATTAACCAATCAGGAGATTGAAATACTGAAAGGATGGTAGGAAGAATACCGTACCCAGATTCCTTCATATCGGTATCACCGATGACAACATTAGCGGACTTGCTGCTCTTCTCATGTTCGTGCTCCTCAATGCGGTTAGGACACTTCGGAGCCCAATGATTAGGGTCACCGCAGACATGGCAAAGTCCCTTCCCCTTCTTGTGAGAATTCTTCTTGAAGCTGGTAGAATGTGACGGCTTGTTCTTTGTATCAAAGTTGCCTTTTCCTTGAGTCTTGTTCTTGTTATTTTTGAACTTGTTGGGCTAGAAGTTCTTCTTTTGTACCATGTGGGCACTAGAAGCTCCCTCAGGAACTCGAGCACGTGTGTATTTCGCTCTCGCCTTCTCTTCAACATCAAGAGTACCAACGAGATCCGCAACGGAAAACTCCCGCCTCTTGTGTTTCAGGGAAGTAGCAAAATTGTTCCACGAAGGTGGAAGCTTGGCGATGATGCCTCCCGCAACAAATTTGTTTGGCAACACACACTTGAAGTACTCAAGTTCCTTTGCGAGCGACTGTATCTCATGAGCCTGCTGTACAACACAGTGCACATAAGTCATCTTGTAGTCATAGAATTGCTCCATGACATACAACTCGCTATAGGCTTCCGAGGCCCCAAACTTGGCCTCGAGCGCAGCCCACATGTCCTTGCCATTGTCAAACGACATTTACGAATCCACAATGGAATCATCAAGAACACTCAGAAGGGCGCCTTTAAAGAGGGTATCGATCTTCTCAAAAGCTTCATGTTGTGCAGGATTAAGACCACCCTCTGGCTTGCCCTTAATGGCGTCATAGTAGCACATGGTCTAAAACCAGTAGACTGCTCTCATGTGCCACCTCTTATATTGCATCCCCTTAAAGGCAGGCGACTTCAGATGCGCAGCAGAACCACTTGGAGTAAATTGCCTATAATCAGGTTTTTGGATTGTTGGAAATATGAGAAAATTACTACAAGGTTTAATCCGAATAAACAGAAGATAAATCATGACGGCACTAGCAGAAAGTAAACTAATCATGCGAACTAGCATAGTAGATGAACAGATCACATCTAGGGCACATACTAGAAACATGAAATTCTACCACGATCTCGAATAGAAAGGATAGAATCACATACGATGCAGTAGGAGCAGCACTGCCGTTGTTGATATTGTCGCCCATGTCGTTGAGGACAAGGTTGCCGAGGTCGGGGAAGAAGTCTTCATTGGCAAAGTCGTCGCTGCCAGCAGTCGCACGAGTGCGCTTCCCAAAAACCTGATCACCCCTCTCCTGTACAGGATCACGAGAGGCGGTGTTCCAGAAAGTGTTGTCCCTTCTCGCGGTGCACGCTGAAAGGAGGGATGGAGAAGACTTGCATGGCAATGCAATGGTCTGGAATGGTGGTGCGAAACCATACGATGTGGCGGCGGCTAGGGTAGACGTCTGCCTGACTATATAGTGCGAGCCAGGTAGGTAGTGGGAGTAAACCCCACGTTCAAGTCGCGATCCAAAATAATAGGAAACGGTTTAGTAATTAATGTGTCCATTAATTATTAATTAATGACTCATTAATTTTCCCGAGCAGCAAAAATATAGACAACGTGCATAGCTCTATCCTCGGCTCGGCTTAATCCCACAACCCGCGGCGCATCGTGACGAGGCATGGCGTGGCGAGGCGAGCGAGGAGGAGGAAAGTGCATGTAGGTCTCCTCTTCTCATGCTCATCCAAGTGGTAGAAGAGCTCACCTTATAAAGAGGTGCAACTCTGACTCAACTCCATGGTGGGACTAAACTTTAGTCTCAGTCACTCCACTCGCATGTGTGCATGAATGGGCCAAGAGAATTTCAGAATTTTAGATGGGTTTTGGGCCAAAGGCCTACTAGCAAAATTCTAACAATCCCCCACAAAGTCTCATTGGCACATCTCATCATTTAGTTCCAAAACATTGTTTATATACAGGTGCTCAGTGGAGACTGTAAAGTTAAACTTCCATGTAGAGATTTATGCTACACTAGATCACAACTTGAATAGTGGACTATGCCTTGAACTACAAGTTTTCTACGAGACTAGTTTCACACAAATTCTTGACCGATACTGGGCTGCCTCAAGGCTTCCCCGCGAGTGGAGCGTATACGTCATACTCCAGGGCCTTTCATGAATTTATTAGAGAACACCCAATTCTCACAAACTGTGACGATAACAGTCAAATTCATATAAGTGTGTTCCTTAGGAGGTGCTCTGCAGGACAACATCTCTGCTTACTCAAATAAGCCACTTGGAACACATTAAGATAAATATCAACCTGCCATTCAGATCAGGAGAATATTTCATCTTTAACAAGTGGGATAATTAAAATAGGATACTCTCCTTTCAGCTGACCAACAGCTTGTCTCCCACTTCTACTTCACGGGATCTCCGATCACATAGAGTGGGTTACCACTATGGATAACTCATGCGATGGGTCTCAAACCCATCTCCATCGATGCATTGTCTATCACATTACGTGATAGACCCTTTGTGAAGGGATCTGCCAAGTTTTTCGACGTTTGGATATAATCCAACGTAATAACTCCAGAGTTCCTCAGTTTTTTGACAGATTTTAGTCTCCTCTTCACATTCCTTGAGGACTTCATATTGTCCTTAGAACTGTTTATCTTGACGATCACAGTTTGATTATCATAGTTCATCAGGATAGGGGGTATTGGTATTTCAAGCATAGGTAATTTCATCAATAGCTCACGAAGCCACTCTGCTTCAACAGTGGCAGTGTCCAATGCTGTGAGTTCTGCTTCCATAGTTGACCTCATTAAGATGGTCTACTTGCAAGACTTCCAGGAAACAGTGCCACTACCAATTGTAAAAACATAACCACTTGTGGCCTTAATCTCATCAGCATCAGACATCTAGTTCGAGTCACTATAACCCTCTAGTACCCTTGGATACCCGGTGTAATGAATCCCATAGCTCGCAGTGCCTTTTAAGTAGCGCATAACTCTCTCAAGCGCACGCCAATGATCATCTCCCGGTTTTGACACAAACTGACTCAGCTTGCTCACAGCAAAAGACACTACAAAAAAATACACTTCCGTGATGATAAGTGTTTGTCACAGTAGGTCGCGTTTTTTGTCATGCATGTACATCTATGACAAATTTATGACAGAATCAAGATAGTCATACCTGTGCTGTCGTAGAAGTGTTCCACGACATTGCCAAAATTATCATGACGGAAGTGTCCACTTCCATGACGATAAATCGCGCGTCACAGAAGTGCTTTCGTCAAGGGTGACCGACACATGGCATCCACCATAACGGAATGCCGTTAAGCTATCGGGTCGGATTTTAGATCCGAGAACCCGTTAACAGCCCCGACCAATGGGAAATTTCCACGTGTAAAATTCTGATTGGCCGAAGGGAACACATGTCAGCTCGTCAGTGGGCCAGATGTCGCCCGTCCATTGGAGGAGACATGCCTATGGTACGTCGACACATGGCTGGGCCCAACAAAGGCCCGTATAGGTTAAAAAGGCCGGCCCAGTCAAAGGCACGTAGAACTTAGTCAGGTACTAGTGGGCTGCCGAATAACGGCCTGCTTAATAAAGGCCCATTTACGGCCCGAAACCAGATCTGGCCCGTTAATTGTTCGCCCAATATTTGGGCCCATTTATGGCCCAAAGCCAGATCTGGCCTGTTAATTGTTCGCCCAATATTTGGGCCCATTTGCGGCCCGAAGCCATATCTGGCCCGTTAATTGTTCGCCGAATATTCGGTCCCAACTACAGCCCAGTGACTTTCGGCCTGTTAGAGGCCTGATGTAGACATGGGTCCATTTCATCCCGGTGTGACTTTCAGCCTGGGAATGGCCCGTGCTGCCCATGGGCCATATATGGTCTGACGGGACATCGGGCCCACTAACGGCCCGTGCTAAAGGTGGCAACAATTAAGCCCAACGTGACTTTGGGCCTGTTAAAGGCCTGTCGCGTAATTCGGCCCGTTGATGCCTGTACTAAGCTTTCGGCCTCTTAAAGGCCCATGATATAAGTGGGCCAACTAAGGCCCGAGATATGTTTCAGCCTGGTAACGGCTCGTGAGGTAACTGGGCCCATAACGGCCCAGTCTACATTTTGGCCTACTGTAGGCCCGTCCACGACTAGTGAAAATTGATGCCCAACATGCATTTTGGCCTGCTAAAGGCCTGTGGTTTCATCTCGGCTGTAACAAGCCAGTACAGTATTCAGCCTGTTAATGGCCCAACACTACCTGGGCCAAACTAAGCGTTGGGCTGACAAAAGGCCCAACTAAAATATAGGCCGATGTAAGTTTGGGCCTGGCGCAATGTGTGAAGGCCCCAATCATTCGGGACCAACAAAGACACAAGCCGGCCCAATTGTGGCCCGCTAAAAACCTGGCCCGTTAGAGTCGAATGTTTTAGCCCGGTCGACTACATCTGATTTTTTTTCAGATAGCGAATGATGGCAGTAACTAGTAGGAATTAAGAACAAACCTACTCTATATAATAAAGAAATTACATCATAGTAACTAAGAATAAAACTACACTATACAATAAAGGATTTAAGGTATATTACATCCACTGGGCATCGAAGTTCGCCACCAGTGATCATAAAGCGCAACGAAGAAGCAGATTACAAAAACTGGGCACCATTGCAGTGTAACAAAATCATACTGAACCAAGACCGCTTTGAAGACAGTTCAAGAAAGTTTAGCCTTGCGGGGGGACTGCTGCGCAAGCTGCTGAGCAAGGCTGTGAGACCGGCCTAGCATGTCGGTCATAGCTTCTAGGTGTAGCTGTTTAGCGATGAGGTTCTCATTGGTGTTCTCCGCAATCTTTCTTAGAGATAGGACTTCAAGTCGAAGTTGAGTTGCAGAATGCCTTTCTGCTAGAACTTGGGACTGAAGAAGTTGAACTAATTCAGACAACGAATTATGTGAGCTTGTCTCACTGTTAGTCTCAAGTAACTTGAACACTACATCAAGACAGGACTTTGGGGTTGTCTCGCTGTCTTTAAGATGTTTTGCCTTCTTTGCTGCAATATATGTTGGGTTTGTCTCACAGCCTTCAGCACACTTGTGCATGCCATCAGACATATCACCCTGAAACAAAGCAGAGAGATGACAGGTTTTGTTCGTGTATAAACAAAGATAATAACTGTTCTATCAATTCTATCCAATTTCAAATTAGAAAATAAAGAGTAAGTTCAAAATATCAATAGCATAATTTGGCATTGTTCATAATGCGGGGAGCTTCACCACACTACTGGATTACCATGTCAACATAACAAGCTTAGATGAAGGGCAAAGAAAATCATTGTATCTATTTTGGATAATGTGCATGGCATGTTGTTCATATCATCAGCCACATCAATAAGATAAAACAGGAGATGACAAGGTGCAAACGTGGGCTGCTTCACCACACACTGGATTATAGATCCACAAAACCAAGCATACATATAGGGAGTATTAAGTAATGTGCATGGTATGAATAAGAAATTTGGTTTTACAAGTAAAACTTAGAACTTATGGTTCTTACGAACATGCATTTTGGTAGAAATAGCAAACTAAACAGCAGTAAACGATAGGGAGTATGAGCAAATTAAACAGCAGTTCAGGATAAAGGCTTTAGAAGGACTGACTTACATTAACAGTTAACACCGGCTTTATAATGCCCTTCTCCATGTCAAGGGAAGGATAACTCAAGAATTTCAACACATAATCTTCTTCATAAGCATTGCCTGTACTCTACATTTTGTAGAGAGTAATTATAGATATGATAATACTGGAAGGGATATAGGATAATGAAGATAAGATGCATATTGATGCTACATAATCAACTACCAATCCCTGGAAGTACAAGCGTTACAGGACAAAATGTACTGACAAGAGCAATGGGCTACACTTCTGCACTGGCATTGTCTGTGTATTCTACTTGTTGGTAAGATTAAATATAGATCTGATCTTTTTTAGTAAATGGTGGGCGAGGGAGATAAGATGCAGAAGGCTACAAAATGAACCAATCCCTCTTCCCATAATACAAGAGTGTTTTGAACACTGGTGTACTGTACAAAACGTTCTTATATTATGGGACGGAGGGAGTAGCTGTTAATGTAAGTACAATGATAGACCACGTTCAGTCCTTACAAGAGGACTGCAGAGCTAAACCTCTTCAAAAGCATTGGGGTTGATTCTAAATTTTTGTAAGAGTCCGTACAGATCTTATAATGTCCACCAAATGGATGATTACGAGGCTAACATGTGCAATGATGCTACATAATCAAACAGCTATGAAAGTAAGTATGGTCATACAGGGCAAGAGGTACTCACAAGAGTAATGCAGTGTGCAGTATAGTTGCGAGATTCTGTGGTCCCTTGAGAACGAATGTTCTTCTGCTAACAGTTTTCGTACAAGTGAGACATTAAGGCAAATGCAGAAATGTAGTTCAAATTGTGATGTGATATCATAGACAGTACCTTACGCTGCAGCCGAGACCAATGTGTAACAAGATTATTCTAGTCACCGTCGAATAAATGTAGCACCGGAGACTTACAGAAATTTCGTTCAGAGGCTTGGCATCGAAGTGCGCTTGCCTCGGGTAGGAACGATACTTCATCAACGAGTGCTTGAAAAGCGCAACCAACTCTTGCTCGTCATCACAATCCAGTTTGCTCCTCGCATATTTAAAAGAATGAAATCTTGTGTCTTCTGTCAGTAGAAACATATGCAGTAATGACCATGAATAACATTAGTACATTACTTACGCGTAATTTGCGGAGGAAGACTGGAAATTGTTCAGTGTCTGTGGTATAATCTTTCCATGAAGGAAAGATGCACACAAAGTTCCTGACAACAACATAAGCTTCGTCTTCTAAACTGGGAAGAAATGGAACAGGGGTCCTATTTGCTGCAATTGGGGCTCTCTCTGGTTCAAAAAGGGATTTGGCAACTGGATTTGGTGTACTCTTTGCTGGAATGGGGGTTTTGTGTCATACAGCTGGTGCTATGTCAACTGCATAATCATACTGTTTGCTGCAGTTGAGGTCTGCTGAGTTGGGGCATCAGAAATGACCAGTGTAGTAGGGCTAGAGTCTGCTAGAGTTGGGGTATTTTGTGGGTCAGGTGATATTGCAACTACACCTAATGGGCTATTTGATTTATCAGGTGCCACTACCTTTTCCAAATACTTTGCTTGTGCTCCTCCACGATCAGCAATCGCCCTCTTCCTTTTGAACGTCTGATACACAAGAACAGCATTTGAATGAATAAATATGGTATGATGACAGATGGAATATGTACTGAAAATGGATAGGCAGGGCGTATTCACATACACGATGTGTAAACTAAGCTAATGGCAGTTCAACAAAGTAGAAGCAACGCAAAGCATCAGTTGCAAGATATGTGCAAGCAATGTAACCTTGGAAAGTTAGAGCAAGTACCTTGAGGGGTGAATAAGATAGGGCATCTTCCTCTGACTCGTCCACTAGGGAGCTACATTGACTTAGGTCTCCCGCTAGCTCAGAATCACTGTTAGGATCATATTCTGGGCATGAATCTGTAGGTGGAGACCATTTGCATTGCATTGGATCCAAACTTGATTTCAGTCCCTTAATGCCAAGTTTGACAGCCATGGCATTGTTCTGCTTAATTCTTTTCATGCACGCAAGCTCATAATCATTATGATGCTGTTCAGAATTTGAGATTCATGAAAACATAAAATGTAGTCAGATTATGGAATGCATTGCGGATTCAACTCAGAGAGTGTCTCCCTATAAACCCCTGCATATTCAATGTTCACCTCCCCAACCGTGCTGACCAGACCACACACAGAAATACAAACCCCTTATGTCTCTATAACAGGCAGGCACACATTTCAAAACTGAAGTAGGAACATTAGAATCATATGAAATTCGTATTTGAACAAATAAACTAAGGAATTATGAGTGGCGTTTAGCTTCAAGGGTGGAGTGTTGGTAGTGCGACACAAAGCAACTAGGCAGATTGTATTCCATGTAAAAGATCGAAACCTATGTAAAAGCTGGAAATGACACTTTCTTTCTATACAATGCAATGTTCGTTACCCACACATGATGGAAGAGATCACATAGAGAAATACTATTCACTCATGTCTACGGTTCCAGTATTTAGAAACAGGGTGGTCCACCCTAAAAGAATATTGACAACAAATATGACAAGGCAAGCATAGATGTAGTGAATCAATCATTTACTTGTGAGCTTATTAGGACAAGTATGCAGAATTGTAATTGCAGTAAGAGGTTGTCCAAAATCTAAATGAAGAAGTTTGTCTATCACTTATTGTCTGCAACTAATCAACGTGAATAATTGGATATTATATCGAATGAGTAAGAAAGACAAGTAAAATTGTCAACAAACCTGGCTTGCAGTAGTAATCTGGGTTAATGTCACTACGACCAACAATCCAAAATGACTAGTTTCTGTTCCGAGGGCCGGAATTTTGAAAACCCTATGAACTTTAGAGGTACTAAAGATTACCGAAATACATCTGAACCATTAAGTGTAGGTAGCACTGAGCACACAACAAACCCTAATGACAGTCCTGCCTAATGAGTAATGAATCAATTAGAAAATGGGTGATGAGGAGTGGTTGCTGAGTGTTGAGGACGTATCTCAGGATAAATCGGGTTGGCTTGGTGGGTGTTGCATGCCTGAGCCCTGAACAGACTGGGAAGGTAGGCACGGTGGCGTGCCCGAGCAGCGGTGACGCTGTTGGGCGAGCGGCTCCTGGCCTCCTGTTAGTCCGGCATCTCCTCCTAGAGTCATTCCGTCCAGGGACGGCAAGTCGCTGGCGAGGCAGGCGGCTGGGGGCGAGTAGAGATCGGAAACATGCAGGAGAACAGAGGGGAATCGGGGCCTGGGACGACCCAAAATCCCAGGGTGGGACGTTCCACCATGGGCACCCTGTAGAGATACACACCCGAGCGGCGAACATGCATTTTTAAAACTAATTTAGGAACATTTAGCTGACCAATTAAACAACTCTGTTTTAATAATATCATATTCGTATTTGAACATCTAAGCTTATTTAGCTTGATGGGTGGAGCAGTGTTATTATGACACGAAGCACGTATTCTGATCATACAGTGATCATAAAAGGGGGAAACTCTAAGCATATTTTTTTAGCAAAAGAGGGTTTCCCCTCCAATTTCTATTAAAGAAACCACCACGGAACCAACATGATCAATTAAACCCTAAGCATGATCAATTAAACCGTATTATGGCTGTGCCATGGCGTATTTGAAGCTGCAAATGAAGAAATGATATTTAGCATCCATTGTTCGCTTCGAACTAAGAACTAAATTCTAAGAGCTGGAAAGAAAGTAGAGTAACCAAGTTAAGATCTATTTTCTGGTTGAGATCAAAAAGTTGAGGAGATATGAAGTACCACCTCTCTTGCGGCCCCGTGTAGGCATCGGGGGTGCGATGGCTATCGGTGGTGTTGAAGCAAATTTGCGACGGTAGACAGGTGCATCAGGGGATAAGTCCCGTTGCGGTGAAAGAGAAGGTCCTATGAGCGGCCCCGACAAAGAGGACGACGGCGCTGATGAAGTGAGAGGACGTGATGCAAGGCTATTGGTCCGACGCCGTGGATGAGAAACGTCCATCTCTAGCATTGGACGACGCGGTCTTGGTAGGCGCTCCGGCATGGTGGAGGACAGTGGCGATGGATGTGGTGGACGACGGCAGCGATGGATGGGGTGGCGGACGGAGGCTCGTGTGGGGATGGGGTGTTCTAGCGCGGAGGGTGTATGAATGGGAAAATGGAGGGAGAGGTACGGGGAACCATGTTTTTGGGACGCACCTGTCTGAAATATGGGAAAGTTAGGAACTTAGCCCCCGTTTAAAATTTGGACGTCTCGTTGGTTGGGGATAGGAGGTAATCTCGCATCTCGCCAATATTTGCCCAGAGCAATTTCGGGCGAGGAGAGGGTGGTTGGCACCCACGGTGTATGAACGGGGCTGACAGGTAGGGTGGCTGTGTCACGTCTGAGTGAAGTTACAAACCTGCCCCTATTGAAAATATTTGCCTACATTGATTTCGGCCAAGTCGTGTTTGTTTTGCCACCCACCATGTATGAATGGGGAATGGAGGGAGAAACATAGGTCTTTCGGACGAGCTTGAATCAAATGTGTTTTGCCGCCCATGTTTGACGCCCACTGTGTTGGAATGGGCTCAGAGGCGGTCGTGTCACGTCTAATTGAAGTTACTAACCTACCCCTATTTAGAGAAGTGGAAATCGGGCCGATGGATTGTCCGTGTAATGGGTAGACAGTAATTTCCATCTCCCAAACACTTGGCTTTGGTAAGCCGACGTGGGAGTGGACATTTTGCTGCTTCTTTTGAATTTTGGGACAATAAGCATCCACGTTTACCCTGGCAACTAAATTCGAATCCACTTTGTATTCCTATATGAATCTTTATAAATCATTCTATGTGTTTTATATATCTTCAAAAGGACGACAAAGATGTATTCCACTGTCATATATGAATATGGTTTACAAATGCCGATACTCAAATTCAGAAACTAGAATCCAGTTTAAGGTGAATTCGAATATTTGGAACACTTCATGTCCAACTGAAATGTCACACGCAGCATAATGTGTACTCCCATTTAGGTATGTACACAAGCGATGTATCAAGATTCAAATACCGAGACAATCAACCAAGAATGTACAGAACTAACAGACATATAAACACTTATAGAGTATATGGATCAATAATATCAACTAACATACATAAGCCAGGCCGTGTACTTTTTTTTGGCTACAACAGCAACCTTTTTTTAGCCAGCATCTTGGCCCTTCCGATGCGTGCCACTTATGGTCCATCTATACTACTACTATTGCTGAATGCACATTCAGCCCGATTGGCATATTTGTAGGTCTGGCACAGCAATCCAAATGAAATGTATCCGAGTCTTATCAATTAATACAGACTTGTGCTCAAATAAAATTACAAACCAAAAAACAAAAAAAACAATTATTACATGATCTCTAAAACAAATGGTTTGATTGATTACATGAACAGACAACACAAAGGTTATTCAACTATGGAAAGAACATTTCACCCATGATTTACCAAGTAGGAATTTAATTTCCTTTTTTCCTTCAGGACCTTAACAATCTGGTCAGTCTCAGCTTGCTTCGTTTTGAAATCCACCAAATATGTAATGGTTGTCTTAAGTACTGCTTGTGATTGTGTTGTTTGCTTCCTCAACGTGTCAACTTCATCTCTAAGTGCAGAAGCAGAATCTCTTTCTACCACTAGTTTAGCCTCTAGAGCTTCAGCAGTTGGCAATTCATAATGCACGACTGGGCCGGTGCCACTGCTGTGGGATGATGCAACATCCATGGGGACCTCGCTCTTTGATCTTGGGCTAACCTGTTTTGCCATTAAAGTTCTGATTGGATTCAGAAAATTTGAAGTTAGCAAAACATCTCAACTGGTAGTTATAACAGCAAACCAGTTAAAGAAACAAGGAATTAAAGACTTTCTATTGGATGCTGAAAAGTACAGTAGTTATTAACATCATTGTAACCCGTTGTTGCAGCAGCAAATCAGTTAAACAAACAAGTAGATATTTAAGTTAAGGCAAACAGGTAATTCTTAACAGTAAGTATCAAACACATAGATAGGCGCAGTCTACAATATGATTAACAAGCTGTGCCATTATGTAATCAGTAGCAAACTAAATTAAGCCAAGCAACATAATTGAACAATTTTGTAATAAGTGGCTAACTAAAATTCCGAGAAGCAGGTAACTGAACTTACGCTAGTTCTTTGTACAGGCACACTGCAACTTCTTTTTCGCTTACAAGGTTGTACAAAGGAGTCCATGGCATCAATTGCTTGGATACATAGTCCCAATACTTCTTTCTTCCCACACTACATAGGTAAGTCGAATGGTTAACCTGGTAAGATGGTGCGTCCTTGATATGTTATATGAGGACGTGTAGTCAGACTAGTTGTAGCCAAACACATCACACTGGCTTTTACTATATATTTCATGCGATTACTTTTGGCATATCGAGATCTAAGCAATCTACAATAGGATGAAAAGAGTGGCATCCTTCACACTATTGGCGAACTCAGTTCATAGAAACAAGCAATTTCAACCATTCTGTGGGTAAATCAAAAGCGCCACTGTAATATTTTTCACTATCCAATCATACACGCAAAAAGGGGCGACGCCACCACAGGGGCTGGTATGGGCGGCCACCTGAGGTGGCTGGAAAGTGTGCACCTAGTTTGAGTCGTCCAGGTTGGCCCACGCTAGTATTGTTCGTCCCAACGCACGAGCATGCAATGTAAAAAATGAAGAAAAATGTTTCAATTTGGATGGGCCAATAACATAAGTGCAAGGCAGGCCCTATAGCAGGGTCGCGGCCCATACGAGCGCCTCCATATCGATCGACAGCAGGAAAAATCCCAATTCATTCGCTCCTAACCTAGCCGCCGCTGGACAAACCGACACAGCACTTCCTCGCGCCCTCATTGGAGGGCGGTCACCGGGCTTCAAGTGAACGGAAGGACAAGAAGATGAAGATCCAACCCTGGGTGTAGCCTGCGTGGGAGGCAGCGGCGGCAGCACGGGCATGGCATCGAGCTTGCGCAAATGGACAGTCGCAGCTTGCAAGAGTAGCATGCGCAACGAGCAGGTACATCACATCCCTGATTATATCTAATTCAACTCTTCAATTTCTGGCCAATAGTTAAACCTGACGGTGTTGTAAAACTGCTTGTATGTAGGGAATCTATGAGAAAATGAAACCAATTTCTACTTATTTTATAACTCCCCCAATCAATACTGAACTGACTGAATCTAATGTATCTAATCAAGTTTCCGATGCAAACATAAAAGCTCATGTTGTTCTTGAGCCTGAAATGTCTAATGAACAGACTGCTAATGAAGGATTTGATGCAAACATTTTACATGGTCCTGGTGATGAACATATAGTGTCTAATGAGGGATCTAATGCAAGCATTTTGCAAGCTCATTGAAGGATTTAGTGTCTAATGATGATCTACTATGTTGAGAGAGACAGAGATTTGCAGGCATTGATGACAAGCAAATTATAGAGCATTTTCATAGCTTGAGGAAACGTCGAGGCCATCTAACAGAAAGTCCCCGTATCATGACAACATAGCATAAATACTTTTCTAATCTGTTGTTTGAAACTATTGGCATACTTGTGCAGGATACATATATTGATATGCAGTTTGTGCACTGGTTATACGTGCAATTACACTTTGATATTTTCAGCCAGAGAACGAATAATTCAAGCAGGTACAGACCATGTTTGTAGTCCTTGTACACCATGTTGCATTTTGTGTTTTTTGGTGCTTGCATCATTTAGTGCTTATAATCTGAACTACTTTGGATCATTAGCTGGTTTTCAAAGTGCATGTAGCTTCACATTTCTCAAGTTATGTTGATTTCCGGAGTGCAAGTGCCTTCGTACTTTTTAAGTTAAATTTTCGCCCCTGGTAACTTGAATTCGTGGATCAGCCACTTCACAAATCATACACGAATGCCAGTACGAATTAAATGAAATGCAGGGACTTACGCTAGCTCGTTGTACAGGCTCACTGCAGCTCTGCTTGCGCTTGGGATGTTCCATGTACAAGTCCATGTTACCACTTGCTTGGATGTGCAGACCTTGTGCTCCATGCATCCCCCTCTGCATTTTTCACACGGCGAATGGTTGATCAAATAAGAGGAATTGACCTTGATGTTGTACCGGAGGACAGATACTTGCAAGGTTATACGGGTGCGCAGGATGTGTACCAGAACCCGTAGCGCCGTCATGCTTCGCTAAAAAATGGATTTGCTTGTTTCAGATGATATCTCTAGAAGAAATAAGAGTTAAAGTCAGAGTTGCATAGGCGTGTAAGCTAAGAGAGCGGTGAAAGAATATCCAAACATCGTCGAAACAGTGCACAAGGGAGTGATGTGCGGATACCTAGTTCGGGCCGGCGTTTGGGCATGCTCGCCTAGCTAGAGTGCGGGTCACTTCAGAGCCGTTGAGGGTGATGCGCTGGCGTTGGCTGGCCGCGCACGGATGTAGATCTTGAGTGGCAGCGGAGCGCTATGATGCGGTGGACGAGACCATTGGTGAAGCCCCAACGGCCTCGGGGGGCGGAGGTGCGACGATGTGCTCGGTGAAGTAGCCCCGGTGAGCTGGGAGACGAGGTCGGTGAAGCACACCTGATGCGGTGGAACTCGGTGTCTATGAGGCACGTCGGTTGCGGTGGTCGATGTTGTTGGTGGATCACCCGGTGCGGTGGACAAGGGCATAGATGAGGTAGCTCTAGTGCGGTGGTGAAGTGCGACCGTCGTTGTCGTCCGGCACAGAGGTGGGGAACGGTGGGGAAAGAGACGAGACGAGGGGCGATTCGAGGGATGGCGGCGAATTAGGGATTTGAGCAATCAGGGCGCGGAAGGGGGAAATGGAGAAGAGAGATTTTGCAGTGTTGGAATTGGGGCCGCCAGATATTTCAATCCGAAACATGGAAGCGCGAACTTATATTGTCGTCGTCCTTTTTTTGGGGGGGAGGGGGGTGGGTGGCTAGGTGCTACGCGTCCATCCAACACACGCGACCACCCTGACAGGACTATGCTTCGGTGCCTTAAGGCACCTGCCTTTGTGTCCATGACATGTGGGCCCAATAGGTGGCTGGCCCACATGTCAGTCACCCAAGGGCAGTTGCCTTTAAGGCACCGAAGCAGCGTCCACCCTGACACGACCTTGGTCTGCCTGGTGCGCCTACATTTGAGATTGCAAACGAAACGAATCTTCTTTCATTTGCAAACGAATATGTATGTATTACCATGCCCGTGTTTTCCTTGCAATAATTAGTCATTCTAAACGAGATACTCCATCCTTTCACTTTTGTAAGTCGTTTCAGACAACTTAAAATGAACTGTTTTGCACATTGTCTGAAATGTCTTCAAGGTCTTATAAAAGTGAACAGAGGGAGTACTATAAATTAATTAATGAGGAGTTATTTGAAAAAAAATCGAAATGGTACCCACGCTAACGTGGATTAGAGTGTGTCACATAATTAGTTATTTGAATTAGAGTGTGTGTCACATAGTTAGTTATTTGAATTAGAGTGTGTGTCACGTAGCGATCTCCAATTCTAACATGGATTTCGCATTTCACTGTATCCATGCTACTTCTTTAATACAAATTCATATGTATATGATGAACACCATGGTAGTGAGAAAACTTTTGGATGGATTCAAACATATGACCTACAAAATATCACAACAAATTGAGTCAATGTCAACTTTTCGAAACTTATTATGGCACGAATTCGAAATAATTACCAATATGCCTGGTCCTCGGTTCAAATCTTACAATGTACACCGAATTGAAACATCGATATTAAGTCTCGTACTATGTACATTCAAATGTTGTTTTTAGCCGCCCCCCCCCCACGCACAAATGCTACATACTTCCTGTATCAGTCAATCTTCCTCTCCTAACCACCTTAGCAAGCTATCGGTTTCAAACACATGTTCATTCTTTCTCTCAATGTTTCGATCTCTAAGTCTCTCAACTACACAACCCCTTTTTCCACTCCTGTTACCAAATATATTTACCTCACACACCCGCCATTGCACCCCATGCCAAGCTCTCTCCCCCCTCCCTCTCCCTCTCACCCTCTCCCGCTAAATACATGCATTGCCTATCTATGCCCCCAACCTCTCGTGTGCACGCACGCACATTGTATATCTAGGTCACTCCCTCGAGACTGTCTCACTCTTTCTTCTGCACGGCGGGCCACACTCGCTCAATCTCGCTCTCTTTATCTGAGTCTCATTTAACCTTGTTTTCTTTCACACACAAATGATATATCTCCCTGTTCGGGCCTCGATCGACACACTCTATACTCTCTCATGCAGATTGTCTATCTAGGTCAGTCCATCCAAGCCGCCGCCACTCTTTCGACCTCATGGTGGGCCACGCTCACTCAATCTCTCTCTCTCTCTCTCTCTCTCTCTCTCTCTCTCTATATATATATATATATATATATATATATATATATCTGTATGTCTCGATTGACCTTGCTCTTTCTCGGACAAAAACGATATATCACCATGTTTGAGCCCAATTCGACCTATTCACATTGTCCTCTCTCATGCACATCGTCTATCTAGGTCACTCTCTCCAACCCGTCTCACTCTTTCGATCGCACGGCCCCTATGTGATCGGTTGACCTTGCTTCCTCCCATGCACAAAATATATCTACACGTTTGTGACTGGATCATCTCTCAAGCTCTATCTTACAGCCCTCACCCTTAACAAAAGCTCAATCGGACAATTTATCTCCAGAGCATATATATTTGTTCAATGAATGTCGGACCACACTCACTTTGTCTCTCTATCTATATGTCTCTCGATTGACCTTGCTTTCTCACACCGTATCTTCCATGCGTTGAAGCTACTACCTCTCCATCCCTCGCAAAGCCGGAGCTATTTACATTGCGAGGGGCACTCCAACCTTGGATTAATTTGTGTAGGCATTTATTCCGGTCGGTTTAGATTATATTTTCGTAGCATTCGGCCCACAACTACTCCAAACACCGTTGCAACCCACACAACTCCCCTAGTTGATTTCCCTCTGGCTCGGTCATCCCTCTCTCGCACGTCCTTTCTCTCCTTCAACGTCGCACCATGGTATTATTGAAAAAACTATGTTGTTCTCTTTAATTATTATAAATAAGCTACAAAACTACACACCGATAGTCCACTTGGAATGGAACAAATTTTGAACCAGAAATTAAAGCGCTACAAACTACACACCGAGGGGCCCACATGTCATGAAACAAATTTGGACCCATATACAAATTAAAAAATAAAGGACGAGGATCGAACATGCGACCAGGCCTTCAAGGCGCACGTCAATAGGCAACATACGTAGAATAGAAATGTTTGTTGTACCCCCTTTGTTCACATAATGTTTTTATATTACCACATCCTAATTAATGGATAACATGTAATATTATTTTTAGTACTATTCGCCTTCACTTACTGGTGGGTTCCATGTGTGATCTCTCTCTCTCTCCTCCCCTTCTGCGTTTAGACGCACAGGCAAATAGGAAGAACTCGCGGGTGATGTTGCCATTAACCATATCCGAACGCGTTCACAAGTCACGACACCAGTTTCACATACTAACAGCACTAGTCAGTGTGTATGTGAAATGCACGTTAATTTGGAAGTATATTAAGTGCATGCGGATATTAACTACTAGGATATTATTTGTGTGTTGTCATGTGATTAGCATTATTTTTGGCATGAAATTAACTACACGCTAAACGTGTTGAGCGCTCGACATTGAAGCAGTCTAGGTCATTGGATGACAAGGAATACATGTGGCTTGATGACGTTTTATATTTAATTTGATACGGTTCTAGCAGAATATTCACTCGATCAAACCATACATTTCATTTAGTCTGACTCCGACTTTAAATTATACGACGATCGATATAAAATAAACGGAAATGATAAACGTTCAGATTTTAAGCATGGCAATTCGAACGTTTTTCATGGCAAATTTAGATTACGCGGCGGCGGCGGGGGTGTCTCCGGTGGGAAGCGGCTCCTCTGCCGTGCTCTGTGTGTCGTCGGGCCACTGACCGACAGCGACGGCGGCGTCTTGCGCCATTGTTGGCGTACTCCTAGACGTTGTCCTAGCTTCAAGGAAGGCCAAAATGTTCTGGACTTTGGAGCGAGTCAACTGGCGGGAGGAGGCGACTGGCGTTGGTGCAAGGAAGCGGTCGACGGCGGCCATCCATGCCGCTGAGGGGGGCACTGGCGCCCGCGCGCTGACATGCACTGTCAACGGCACGACGGAGACATTCGTGTGCACGGGCACCGGCATGGGCGTGCACGTCAGTGCACGCGCAGGCGCCTGCGCTGGCAGGTGCACGGGCACCGGCACGGGCGTGCGCATTAGTGCACGCGCAGGCGCATGCGCTGGCAGGTGCACGGGCGCGTGAAAGTCGGCGGGGACCTCGTGGTACCCCGTGGCAATGTGCGGCTCCCAGCCCATCAATGCCACGGGGATGGGTGCTGGCGCAGTCGGGGCGACGTGAGCCAGAATGGGAGCGGGGACAGGCGCGGCGTCTTCCCGCAAGGCCAGTTCAAGATCGTCCCAAAGCGCCTTATGTTCTTGAGACTCCGGCTGGGTGTCTTCCTCATGAAACTGGAACACTAAGGGCAGACCATCATGATGCGGCATGGCGTACGTTTAGGTCAGGCTAGTTGGAGGTAGACGACAGGAGAATCAGAGAGGAAGAGAGAGGATTGTAGCGATACCGGGTAGTGCGGGGTTGATTTTAAACTGCGGCGCTGACGACATTAAAGATGGGAGCAGTTGGGACGACGGTGGGCGGCGGAGCCTGGTCAAAGGGCTCGCCTCCCAGTGAGTCTACACAGCGATCTACTAGAACGCCTCCCTGACAGCCGGCACAGCGGTCTACTCGCACGCCTCCCATCGACTCACACGCTTGCTGGGACGGCACCTGCCGATGAGAAGCGGAGACTCGTGGCGGCATGTAAACGCCCACGGTTTCAATAGTGAAAGCGTTCGCCTTAACGTGACAGGTCTTTGTTCCAAAATACCTTGGCTCTTCATTTGTGCAACTTGCCATAAGCAGCTTGTCTCGAATTGAAGAAAAAACTTATGAAGTAATATTTGTGCCATATCACGTGACCATGCTCAGTTTCAAGAATTTATGCTCACTTTTGGATTTTCTAAAATTTAAGATCCAGGATTCGAAACAATATCATAACCTGCATCATGCAATAAATTTTCAAGCCGTACATCTGTCCTGTTGTATTTCTTAAGAATGGATTTGGTCAAACATTTTTCTTAGTTAAACCTCCTTTCCGGTTTATAGGGCTCAATTCAAAAATCTCACCAACCGAGGTAGATGGTGAGTGGTGGAACAATTGTTGTAGTTTGCAAAACCACTCAATTAAAGCGCTTGTTTTCGTCAAAAATTGTGTTTATGAATGCATTAATTGCAATGCATGCATGCATAAAGTACATGCATTGGTCAATTTTCTCTTAATTCTTGCATGTAATGATTTATTGCAGCTTCAAATTTGAACATGTGATGGGGAACAACCAAATTGAGACTTATAAAATGGGAAAACTAAAATTTTGAGAAAAGCCCTATAAACCGTAAAAGGATAATCCTTGCGTACCAGTGCATTGCCTGATATATTAACTCAAGTACTAGGCATGAACAAACAGGCTCAATTCTGTCCCCATCCTGGTGTAGTATTAGTAGTACTAGGCAATACAGTTGACGGGTGACCTTGACGAGCGGCGACCGAGGGAATTGAACCGTGCTCGGCATGGTAGGTAACGTTGTCTAGTTAAGAAAGCATCCCTCCGTTGTTCATCGGTAGTCATTATGGACCGTGGACATGAGGGGAATTTCCTAGGGCTGGAATTCTGGCCTCCAGATATTTCGACTTGAAACGCTGAGGCTCGACTGGTTGGGGTTGCCTAATGTGCGTACCACGCACGCCACCGAAGGACACGAGCCCGTTTTTTAGGATCAACACGAGCCAAGGTCTGGCTGGTACGTCGTTGGGTCCTACCATTCGAGAATACGAAAGGAAACTTTTAAATTGCCGAACGAATCTATGTATATTACAATACCCGTATTTTCCTTGCAAATACTAATCTCAATGTGGTAATTGATTTATGACGAGTTGTTGAATTAGAGTGAGTTTGTGATATAGTGATCTCTGAAGGAAATATGCTCTAGAGGCAATAATAAAGTTATTATTTATTTCCTTATATCATGATAAATGTTTATTATTCATGCTAGAATTGTATTAACCGGAAACATAATACATGTGTGAATACATAGACCAACATAACGTCACTAGTATGCCTCTACTTGACTAGCTCGTTTATCAAAGATGGTTATGTTTCCTAACCATGGACAAAAGAGTTGTCATTTGATTAACAGGATCACATCATTAGGAGAATGATGTGATTGACTTGACCCATTCCGTTAGCCTTAGCACTTGATCGTTTAGTATGTTGCTACTGCTTTCTTCATGACTTATACATGTTCCTATAACTATGAGACTTTGCAACTCCCGTTTACCGGAGGAACACTTTGGGTGCTACCAAACGTCACAACATAACTGGGTGATTATAAAGGAGTATTACAGGTGTCTCCAAAGGTACATGTTGGGTTGGCGTATTTCGAGATTAGGTTTTGTCACTCCGATTGTCGGAGAGGTATCTCTGGGCACTCTCGGTAATGCACATCACTATAAGCCTTGCAAGCAATGTAGCTAATAAGTTAGTTACGGAATGATGCATTACGTAAACGAGTAAAGAGACTTGCCGGTAACGAGATTGAACTAGGTATTGAGATATCGACGATCGAATCTCGGGCAAGTAACATACCGATGACAAAGGGAACAACGTATGTTGTTATGCGGTTTGACCGATAAAGATCTTCGTAGAATATGTGGGAGCCAATATGAGCATCCAGGTTCCGCTATTGGTTATTGACCGGAGACGTGTCTCGGTCATGTCTACATTGTTCTCGAACCCGTGGGGTCCGCACGCTTAAGGTTTCAATAACAGTTATATTGTGAGTTTATGAGTTTTGATGTACCGAAGGAGTTCGGAGTCCCGGATGAGATCGAGACGTAAAGATCGATATATTGGACGACTATATTTGGAGTTCGGAAAGGTTCCGAGTGATTCGGGTATTTTTCGGAGTGCCGGAGAGTTACGGGAATTCGCCAGGGAGTATATGGGCCTTATTGGGCCATACGGGAATAGAAGAGAGAGGCCAAAAGGAAGGAGGCCTGCGCCCCCCCTCTGGTCCGAATTGGACAAGGGGGGCAGCCCCCTTTTCCTTCTCCCTCTCCTCCTCTTTCCTTCTCCAACAAGGAAAGGAGGAGTCCTACTCCCGGTGGGAGTAGGACTCCCCCCTTGGCGCGCCTCCTCCCTAGGCCGGCCGCCTCCCCCTTGCTCCTTTATATACGGGGGCAGGGGGACACCCCATAGACACAGAAGTTGATCTTCGTGATCGTTCCTTAGCCGTGTGCGGTGCCCCCCTCCACCATATTCCACCTCGGTCATATCGTCGCGGAGTTTAGGCGAAGCCCTGCGCCGGTAGAACATCATCATCGTCACCACGCCGTCGTGCTGACGGAACTCATCCCCGACACTTTGCTGGATCGGAGTCCGGGGATCGTCATCGAGCTGAACGTGTGCTGAACTCGGAGGTGCCGTACATTCGGTACTTGGATCGGTTGGATTGTGAAGACGTACGACTACATCAACCGCGTTGTCATAACGCTTCCGCTTACGGTCTATGAGGGTACGTGGACAACACTCTCCCCTCTCGTTGCTATGCATCACCATGATCTTGCGTGTGCGTAGGAAATTTTTTGAAATTACTACGTTCCCAACAATCTCAACATGGATTTCACATTTCATCGTACCCCTAGTAAGTTTTCCAATGCAAATTCAAATTTAAAAGATGAACAATATGGTGGTGAGAAAACTTTGTATGTATCAAGCATATGACCACACACACACACACGCGCACGCACGCACGCAAAGAGACACACACACACGAACACAACAACAATCCAATAAGTATAGTGCATCTATTTTTCCAACCCATGCATGTATGACACGAATTCAAAAATACTCCTTCTATTCCTAAATATTAGTCTTTTAGAGAGTTCAACAAGTGACTACATACGGAGCAAAATGAGTGAATCTAAACTCTAAAATATGTCTATATACATCCGTATGTGCCAGTCCATTTGAAGCCTCTAAAAAGACTAATATTTAGGAACGAAGGGAGTAAAATGTAAGACATCGATGGTCCTCAGTTCAATATATAAAATGAACATGAAACTGAAACATGGATATTAAGTCTAGTACTACAGTACATGCAAATGTTTTGTTTAGGTGGAGCTATGATTGTCGGGGGTCAACCCCTCGACCTTAGGTAAAATTGTGGAGCTCTGTTTAGGGTTGTTTAGATTATATTTGTCCCCACCCTCCCAAGCACCGATTGGTTTTGCACGCCCCACCCCTCCTCCCCGGGAGAATATCATGTGCCCCCATACCTTAGATGCTATATGCCGATAAGAGTTGCTTGGAGCTTGTAGATCTGAGATATAGCAGCTCACATGATGTGTCTTAATTTTTTTGCAAGAAACCTTGATGAGTTTGAGAATTGCACACAATTTGTACAAAAACTACCTAGATGCCCTTGATCCCATATCCAACGACCTCAAAGCTCGTATCACATAGCATCTAAGATGAAGGAGGACATCATATTCTCCTATATGTAAGAATATCATGTGCTACCACACCTTAAATGCTTTGGTGATACAAGCTCTCAGAGGCGTTGGATTTGTGACCCAACACCTCCTCGGTGGTTCGAATGGTTTTTTGCAGAAAAGCCCCAAAAGAGTTCGGCCACTGCTTACAAGCACAAAGACTGCTCAGATGCCATTGGATCTCAGAGCAAACGACCTCCAAGCTCGTATCACCGTAGCATCCAAGCCGCAATAGCACCTTATGTTTTCTCGCACGGGAGAGTATGAGGTGCTCCCGCACCGTAGGGCTATGGTGATACGAGTTCACTGAGATCTAACGTCCCACAGTAGGAGGTTTGAATGTTTTTGCAATATACGGCTGATGGAGTTTGGGAAATGCGCAGAAAATACAAGTACTATGCATGTGCCATCTGATCACTGATCATACGACCTAGATGCTCATATCACCGTAGCGGGTAATTAAGCAACGGGGAGCGCCTAATATGAGCACCGGGAGCCGTTGGATCGAAGACGCAGCGGCACACACGAGGCCTGAATGTTTTATTTGCAAAAAAAAAAACTTTGGAGAGTTTGGAAATTGCGCATAATCACAAAGACTACTCCCAAGCCATTGGATCTCACTTCCAACGGTGTAAAAACTCGTATCACCATAGTATCTAAGCTGCGGGGTGGATGTGATATTCTATGCCGCTATCATTCTTGTTCGTAAACTTGCAAAATATGTGTAACTCGTGCCGTTACTTGTCTAACTGCGCAAAGTGTTTGTTCAAAAAAACCATCCTACACTAAAATATCGGAACAACGCATGGGGGTCCCACTTATCATTAATCAAATTTGGACCTAAAACTAACAAATCTGAAAGACGATTTTGAACTGGCAACTTGGACTACAAAGCGTAAGTCGATAGCCTGACAAAAATGAACGGTTGTTGGCTTTGTCCCATAACATGATTTTATACAGTACTTGCATTGAGTAGAGTAGAGGGAGTGCCTCGTCAACACGTGCATGACCGTTGTCTCACTTACTAGTGGGTCCCAGGTCTGCGATCTCAATCTCTCTTCTCTCCATCGTCTAACCTTTGCATGGGCACACATGAAGAGCGGCGCTAGCTTGCCGTCGTGTTATTACAACTAAAAAAAGCTTGGAAAATAGAAGAATCGCCTAGAACAAGAGACGTTGTGGCTGGTCGAGACAGAGCTAACCGTGCCACATTTGCATGATGAAGTTGTGTGGCTAGTGGGGTGTTTTCGACCGACTGGCTGGGTCCCGAGGTCGAACCATGGGTACTACGTCTGATACAGTATATTTTTCCACACACATTTTTCCTCCGTGCCGAGACGTGGCACACCCTACCGTGCGGTTTCCGGGTCCTCCCGGGTGGTGCACGCATATATTCTTCCTGACGTGGGACGCCCTACCACGTGTTTTCTGGGTCCTCCTCGGTCCTAGAGCCGAAGCAAGTAAATGAATCATCAAATCACGAAAGACCACCTTTCCCGCCGAGTACATCAGTGAAGCACGGTGGCTAGCTAGTTGGGCTAGTTCGAGCGATTAGCTAGGCCGCCGCCACATTTGTTTTTTCACCCCTTTTTTTATCTACTTGCCCCGGCAGGTAAATTTAAATATCCACCGCGGCGTTGCTCTAGTGTTTGGGTGCGGCAGGATTTTTAATTTTTTGATTGACGGGAGCAGGCGCGGCAGGATTTTTTAATTTTTTGAATGACGGGAGCAGGCGCAGCAGCAATTAGTCATGATGACTCCGCCTATAAAAACCCACTGTTCCCTGATGTGAGAAGTCGTCGACTGGTGTTTTACCATGGTGAAACCCAAAAGATTCCCCGCTCCTCGGCAGGCTCTCTCCGCCTTCCCGTAGATTGCATTGCCTTTCAGCCGTTTCGCCCCCTTTGCTCCCTCTCCCCATTGCTTCTACCTGGTGCCATGGTGGCGCAGCAAATCACGGAGTCCGAGGTGAGGCGCCTGACATAGGAGCTCCATGCCAAGGATGCAGAGCTCAGGGCCAAGGACGTGGAGCTCCGTGAGCTCAAGGAGGAGAGGAGTTCCATGCTCCTCCATTATGTGCGGGAGTTCACGGAGCTTCAAAAGCGGCAGGCGTCCACCACAAAGATGCTCGAGGCGTCGGCGGCGTTGCTGCAGAAAGTGGGAGATACGATAGGCCGTTAGGGGAGCCGGCTGGAGCGCGAGTAGGCCGATCGTGACGAGGTCCAGGATCGCCTCAGCCACGTGGTGAACCAAGTTGCCACGCACGTGTTGCGGCTGCGCGATGCCTACCGTCGTGCCAGCGCGACGATGGTGGCCGCCGGGCTAAACCCGTTCGACCACCCGGTCGACTTCAACGAGCTGCAGCTTCCTGATCTGGTCTCCTTCTTCACCTATATCTCCGAGGAGCTGAGCCGTCTCCGCGCGATGGTGGGGGCTGAGCTGGACAAGGAGGGGTTGCGGGCTGCCGTCGCCGTTGTCGGGCGAATCCTTTCAGGGCTCCGTCACCGGAATCCATTCGTGCCATTGGACGCCGTCTTTGACGAGCTGGCTCCCGTCGACCAGGAGCGGGCTCTGCGGGCGGTTGCACCCTGCATCACCAACATCGTGCGACTCGAGAAGCAGAGGGACTTCGGTGGTGTTTAGGCGCCCTCTGCATGGGCATATCCATGTCTCGGTGCAACATGACCGTTGGATCAAACTCAGACGGTGCAGATCAGTCACCGTAGCACAAAGCGTGTGGGTGTGTTTGGTTTCATTCTCATCTCAATATAGTTTTTTCCTCTTCGTGTATTTTTGTCAACCTACTAGTGTGGACTCATGCACCCTTCATGGTTCATGCACTCTGCCAATCACCCAAAAGTGGGTCGAGAAGGGAACTTTTGCTCCCATCCCGTGCACCCTTCATACACCCTCTCTAACACTATAGGATGTGCTTCATATGGTTCATGTTTTGTGGAGTATTGTAGCACTGTACTCTCCGTGCGCTGTGGACCTAGTTCTGTTAACATTGATCTCACCGTTCATTCTCGACCGGACAGTCGAAAAAGCGGTACTATGTTACATATAGGAGTAGTTGACATGCGCACAACATCATTTGTTATCGTCATATCTTACTACACTAGCAACAAGATTGTGTAGTACTGACGTATGAACCACTGCACATGCCTAGTAGTAGGAGCACTGTGTATGTTCAAGTGGCTGCCATGTTTTGCACTCCTCCGTCATAAGAGTGGAAACACTTGTTGTAATCATTTTTTTCTTCAGAATGAAAAACAGTGGACACGCTCTACCATGCGGATCCTCCTCCAGCCATGCACTAAATTACTCACTTTCGCCGACGTGTGGGACAGCCAAAACCTGGGTCCACCAGCCATGCACTAAATTACTCCATAGTAGAGTGATGGTAGACTACCCCGATCGAACCACCACAGTAATGCCCAATGAGCCGTCAAATCACAAAACCCCCTCCTTTCCAGCAGTAAGTTAGACGGACGAAGCAACCATCATTTCACTCTTCTCTCTCAGCTTCCTCTCTTGAAGAAAACCCCCACTCGCTTCGCTTCTCCCTCATCTCGTTCCTCCTTTCACTCTTCTCTCTCAGCTTCCTCTCTTGGATGGACGCCGGAGCACCGGCCGACGTGATGTCTATGGCTCTGGCCAAAACCATCGAGGCTCATGGTACGAAGAAGTGCAAGCACCCCGCCGAGACTACCGCAGACAAGCTCAAAGCCATCGCCTTGTCCAAGCCCCCCCTCTCCGGGATCCCTCATTAAGCAAGTCCAGGTAATGTCTCTTGTTGACGATCTTTTTCTTGATCTTGATCATGTTTTTCATCTAACATGCAGTACTAGTACTGGTAGTACAACTTTCTGGGTGATCTTGCATGTGATTTTAGTGTGCCAAATGACGGTTCTAAACTCCTCTTTTGACCAAAACACGCGAGAGGTTGACACTGATTTCTTATAGATTACTTTCAACTACTCCCTCTGTCCCAAATTTCTTGTCTTAGATTTGTCTAGATACGGATGTATCTAATACTAAAATGTGACTTGATACATCCGTATCTAGACAAATCTAAGACAAGAATTTTGGGACGGAGGGAGTAATTTATGAACATCAATGCTACCTTTTAAGAGGGTATATTTATGAATGGTGGTAGTAATAAAATATGGTTTCTGTTTGAATTAGAACCAGGTCCACGGTGGACATGAAGTTCTCAAAGTCATGTCGTGTGAACTGGAAGTCCTGATGATGAGTTCTACTACTGAACTATCCAACTGTTGTGTCCTTGTCGCCACTTGTCCTGAACTAGTGTTTTCCTGTAGCATTGTTGTTAGGCGTGTTCTCGAGGCTGTACTTGACCACAACAATTTCCTGGCTGTGCCTTCGATTACGAAGGGTGTGGTTCTTGTAAAGCTTCCCAACAAATCTGATGCGGCATGTCTTCATCATCATGTTTATGAGTGGAAAGACCACTCTGTTAGGTTCTCCAAGGTTGACAAGATGGTGATGGTGCATGTAGACATCTCACACGAAGTCCATGGCCTAGTCAGTTATGCGGGGTTCATCCCGTAGGTCGGTGGCAAGAAATAGTCTACAGAGTTTAGTTAGTGCAACTTTGCTTGTCTGTAGTAAGTACTATTGTTCAGTACTTGATTTGTGTTTGTGAACCCTGTATTGTTTATTGGTACTGCCGCTTTTGGTGCGTGGTCAGTCCTGAGAAAGGTCTATGTTAATGCCTGTCCACTCAATTCAGTCTGTACATTTTGAAGTATCCAGATCATATTTTTTGTGAGGACGGTTTATCAATTATGGTTACACTCCAATATCTGTATGCATTGCAGGGTTTATTGCACCCACCAAGATTTCCAGTGCCATGGATGTTCGGTCCATACGATTTGTCACGGCCTTTGGACTGTCCTGCTTGTGGGAGTAGGCAGGGCCCCTGCATGCCACGCATAGTTGGACGATCAATCTTCTGTTTAGTACTTCAACATAGTGATTTCCTGGTAAGGATTCACTCGTGTCACATCAAGTAAATCTTATTGATTTACTGTCTAAATCTTATTGATTTAATGTCATGTTTTCTTTCTTTTCCTGCAATTTTATGATGCAGGTTTTGCCATGTGACATTCATCACAGAATAAACCGTTTGGTTTGCTCTACGATGGCTATTTTTGCAGGTTTCACTTCTTATGTCGTGTCAGTAATGAAGGCACTGTCCATCACTTATATTACTGGAAAAAATTGGATCAGTCTGTTGTCTGAGTACAAGTTGAATCCCTATGATGAACTATAGTTTGGTTTAACAAAACCGCCACAATTAGTCCTTCTCGCATTTAAAAGAAATGAAGGAAAAAACTGCATCACGGTCATGGATCCTAGTCAAGTTAGAAAGCTGACCATAGCAGACCAGACACGATCGCCGCTGTCTCGCACAGATCGAGCACCGGCAGTTGCTCTAGCAGTGACAGCGGCAGCAGCTCAGTCTGATCCAGGTGAGGATTGGGCACCGACTGCGTCAGCGGATCACTCTGATCTACTGGAGGATCGGGCATCGACACCGGCACCAGCTCTACAAGGAGCACCATCTCTGGCAGCAGCAGCGGCTTCGGCACCTGCACCAACACTTGCACTTGCATTTGGTCCGGCCCGTGCAGTTGCACCAGCAACAGACTGGGCTGCAGTTCGCACTTCATATACCAAAGTCCTTACAAAAACCGACATGTCCACCTTCTTGGTAAGCATTGGCCGCCCAAGTGATTCGTTCTTTTTTCTTTCCATGTTGTTTCACATGATTCACTGTGTTGATCTAACTGTTTGGGTATGTCTTCTTGTTCGCAAACAGAGAATTCCTAGAGCGACGAGGGAGTCGTTCAACAATCCGGGCGACCGCCGCCAAGTTTCTCTTACCATGCGCAGCCTTGGTGTGAATGAACCTGCTCAATATACCGTAAGTACAAAGGATGGTCGCATGATGATTGATGCTAAAGGATGGTCAAGGTTCAAATCTAAATCATATCTTGCGGTAGGGGATGATGTCAAAATCGAACTTTCTCGGCAAGGAGAGATGGTCCAAATCAACTTTGAAATTCTTCAGTAGCAGCACGCAGCTGCCGAACTGATCTATCCTCCGAGAGATTTTGATGTAATAATCTGGCATGGTTAGGAACTGTCGTTCGATTTCATTCCAACAGCTGCCGTGCTTTATTCAATTTTGTGTATTCGCCTTGCGACAGCATCTAAAACCAGCGCAGTACCGATCGCTTGCAATATGAAAAGCGCTGAGGTAGAACACATGGGCCCCCAAACATGCAGGGTCGGCCTGTGGCCCAAAGTCCAGAACCGTGAGCCTATCTGAGTATTATATTCTCAGCTGAACCCCCATAAAAAAAAGCTGAACCCCCATAATGCCCGTGCGTTGCAGAGGGAGTATATTTCTCGGCAAGGTGAGCTTGTGATATAAAAGATTTGTATATTTCTTGACAGAGGGAGTATCTCTCTGTCAAAAAATATATTTATGTGTAACTAGTTACTCCTGACTTTCTACTTCCTTTCGCTGATATGTGGGGCAACCGGCAACGGGGTCCACGTTCCATATGCACAAATTAGAGTGCACAACTTCATGGTAGACACACCCCGGTCGTAGCGCCGCAGTAATGCCCAATGAGCCGTCAAATCACAACCCCCCTTTCCAGCTTTAGCAGTAAGCTGGACGGACGAAGCGGCAATATTTCACTGGGCCTGAATCCCCTTCTCCCTCATCAGCTTGTTCAGAGAAAACCCCCGCTCGATGATTGCATAGGGTTTTCTCATGGAGAACCAGATACGAATTCTTCATCCATCCCCGATAAATCCAAGTCCCTTGGTTGCAGGTAATCCTAGGATGGCAGCCGCCGCCGTTGATGCATTTTTCTTCGTACTGAATCTACTGTGTTTCAGTTGCAATGCCCAAAGTGCGAGTACCCTATAGATTTCTGCGCCCTCGGCGAGACGCCAAACTTGTTCCTTCTCATCCTACCATAACATTTTGAAACACGCACAGTATGTTCCTAGAATCCTCTTCTCTATCTGGGAGGGTCGGTTTTTTTGAACATGTTGTGTTCTCATATTATTTTTCCTGCAGTGTATTATTTGCTCTGCCAGAAGACATTTACTCAAGATGCTCGGCCTTGCCATAACTGAATACACTAGTTTAATGGTCACAGTGAAGACAATCCATGGATATTACTTCCGAGTTGGGTTCATGAACCAAGAAGATCGCTACTTTTTTATGGCCGAACTTGGATAAACTTTCTCAAGTGTTACAGACTGAAAGTTGGAGCACGAATGTTGACGGAAATAGCAGAACCTGGTCTCATCTTCACTTCGATCTTCCACCCCGACGTCATTCCAATTGTTCATCCATGTTAGTTTTGTATCTGGTTCTTTCTTGTTGCCTCGATTACTTCTTAATCCACCTATTCTGTCTAACTAATCACAATTTAACTTTAGAAGTAGCAACGTATCTCTCACGAAAATGCTACTTCTAACTAATATTTTCTTATAATTGGTGCCACATGTAGGTTTTTCCAGAGTTAAGCAGTCTACTCGTTTGTTACTCTGTAATAACTCGGCTGTTACTAATGGCACTGAAGTTGACAGGATCGACATCCACAAGTTCCTACACTTTTTTGATATCTTGAGGTCCTTGTGGGGCGTTTCAATGGTGGAAGGCCACGTGGGATATGTGTGCCACTGCTGCACTCGTTGAACAGGTCCAACTGTGTCGAGAAACTTATGGTACGAGCTGTTTTCTGTTATATATGTTGTTCATAAACTATTGCTTATACACAGTTTTATAGTTGTGATCTTCTTGAAACGGGAACTGCCGAGTTCTATTGTTCCTATACAGATGCCTGACCATGGTCGGCTCAGACTTGCGCTTGGTCACAACATGATGTTTATGTCGACCTACTCAATTCCCATTGGAGGTGAAAAGATACTTATTCGTGGGTGGTCTCAAATAATGAAGGCCCGTCCATCTTGGAGAATAGGACAAAAGATTATGTTCATGCTTTTCCATGGCTCTAAAGTGAATATCCTGTTTATTGACCACGTTGCAAGATGAAGCCGCTTTCAGAAGGTTGTGGATGCGCGGGGTGGTGCCTGGGCCTTGTCCTGGGGCTTGGCGGCCTCACCCTTGGTTAACTGTAGGCAAAGTAGCATTGTTCGAGGCGTGCTTTGTACGGTTGAACCTATATAAGTACTCATACTGCTTTCAGCTTTGGTTGTTAAGTTCCCCTGCTGGTTTCAGTTAAGGTTGTTAAGTACTCCTGCTGCTTTTACAGTCTGTCGTGTTTCTTCAGTCCTGTCTTCCTCCAGCCGCCAAAGCGAAACCAGCGCCGGCGGGGCCGCCTGCTTCCGCCTCCCACGGCTGGCTGCGCCTCAGCGCACGCATCGCCACCCACCGTCTCCTAAATCGTTAACGCCGACGTCCTCCACGTGCTTTGGTGCGCTCGCAGCGGCGCCACCCTCTCGCGTTGTCCACATGGTCAACAAACAACAGGAATCGGCAGAAGTACGTGGAGAGGATGATAGTAGGGGCCCACCACGTCAGCATATGGGAAAATAAAATGCTTCCTCCTAGTGTTTTCCTGACATCTGGGACCCACGACATTGTGAGCGTATATAGTCAATAAACAAGAGAACAGCACAAGATCGGCTAACACCTAGGACATAGCTACTCGAGCAGTATTTTTTGTTTGGTATTGTTGACACGGAGCAGGGTTTGAACTGGGCTGTGGCCCGTCTAGCCCAGGCTTATATTTTATGTTCACCATGTGACCAGCCCAGCTATTTTATCTTTGTGAAAATGAGCCCAATTTATTTTTTCTGAAGAATACCCAATCCGGGCCTACTTATTTTTCTACGCCCTGATGGGCTGCAACTCTTTCAAGACGCCTGCAAATCTTGAAAGTAATATGAAATGGGTTGTAAATATAAAAACACATGACAAATTGGCAATTACTTTATAATTTCTGGTTTTTTTCACATTTTCAGATTCCTATTTCACTGGGCATTAACCTTATTTAAATATATCTTCAAAGTACTTTAAATCTGGCTCGACATTTCGGCATTAAAAATAATTTGGAACTCACAGAAATATGCGAAATTGGCCATGGCCAACCAAACAAACGACTGCAATAAATTGCATAAGAAGTTGCCATGAGCTATATATAAATTATTAAAAAAAAGAGGGAGTGATCTGACTTGTGGGCCTGTTTAGTTGACGCGTATGCAAGATTTTTTTAGTTATTATATACTACGTCAACAAACGATTCTAGCAGATGTAACCGTTGGATGTCAATCCAACGGCCGTCGTGTTTCTTCAATCTCTGATCTTCTTGCTCCAGCCGCCAAAGCAGCACCGGCGGGACCGCCTCCCGCCTCTCGTGGCTGGCTGTGCTACCGTGCAGGCCTCAGCGCCCCCTACTACTCCCACCGCTGGCCAGGGCATCCCTCTACTCACCCACACCTCCTGTTATTCTGCGGCGACGGCAGCCGAACCGGTGAACCCTCGTACTCCTCTCCGTGCGGGCTTCCACCGCCGCGTCTTCCCCGGCTCCGCGTCGTCCCCTTCCTAGGCCTCGCCGTCGTCCACTGTCGTGGTGCTCTCGCCACGGCATGGTCAATATGGTCAAAGACCAACTTCCATCGGAAGAGTATTGTACGTGGAGAGAGTGACAGCTGGGTCCACGGCAGCCGCAAGGAAGTGCCTCCTTATTACGCAGAAAATAATTATTCCTCCACCTGACAGCAGGGACCCACCGGACGGGAAACCAGTATTTCGCGAAAATAACATTTCCCCCTGACTGCTGGGACCCACAGGACGGGCCTTCGTATTTCGCGAAAAAATGTTCCCCCCGCTGTCAGCTCGGACCCACCGGAAGTGCCTCCTTATTACGCACAAAAAATGAATACCCCCTGCTAGCTGGGACCAACCTTGGTGGGAGGCTGACTTGTGGGCCTACTAAGTTGACTGGGACGGAGGCCTTTGTAAGTCAATATATGAACGATTCTAGATCTAGTGACCGTATGATGTCCATCCAACGGCCGTAGTGCTTCTTCAACCGCTGGTCTTCTTGCTCCAGCCGCCCAAAGCAGCGCCGGTCGTGTCGCCTGCTCCTGCCGCCCGTGGCCGGCTGTGATGCCGCGGAGGCCTCACTGCCCCCTACTACTCCCACCGCTGGCCAGGCCATCCCTCTACGCACCCACACCCCCTGTTATTTTGCGGCGACGGCAGCCTCACACTGCAACCGAATGAGTGAACCCTCATACTCCTCTACGCGTGGACATCCACTGCCGCGTCTTCCCCGGCTCCGCGTCATCCCCTTCCTAGGCCTCGCCGTCGTCCACCGCCCTGGTGATCTCGGCACGGCGTGGTCAACATGGTCAAGGAATGGATTCCATCGGACGTGGACTGTACGTGGAGAGGCTGACAGCTGGGTCCACAGCCGCAGCAAGGAAGTGCCTCCTTATTACGCACAAAATAATTATTCCTCCACCTGACAGCGGGGACCCATCGGACGGGCCACCGTATTTCACAAAAAAAACGTTCCCCCTGTCTGCTGGGACCCACCAGCTACATCTTCGCACGCAAGGAAGTGCGTCCGAAAAAAAAACGATTCGCCCCCCTGACTGCTGGGACCCACCAGCTACATCTTCGCACGCAAGGAAGTGCGTCCGAGCAAAAAAAAGAGTCGCCCCC
>NC_041393.1:665130686-665131503 GCF_002162155.2 Triticum dicoccoides
ACTGCTGGGACCCACCAGCTAAATCTTCGCATGCAAGGAAGTGCGTCCGGGCAAAAAAAAACGATTCTCCCCCCTGACTGCTAGGACCCACCAGCTACATCTTCGCAGGCAAGGAAGTGCCAGACAGTCGGGACCCACCTGGTCGAAGCGTACGTAGCATTGTCATTCTGGTCGCGAACGTGTACGTACATACTGGTCAATGTAGAGGCGCGCACGTGTCGTAGTAGAGGCGCGCACATAGCATGTACACGTATGTACAACGGCGAGGGTGCAAGAAAGAAAATACGGCCACGTACGTACATAAGGGCAGGGTCTCGAACGCCTACTCGCACATACGTACATGGCTGGGTCGGAACGAAGAAACAACGTCGTCGTCGTGTTCGTGGGGAGCCAACAGGCTGGGTCGGAACGGAATGCGTGGTCGTGTTCATCGGGAGGGCTTGGACGGAACAGACGATGAAAAAGAGGCCTAGCGTACCGCACAATGGAGGAAACGGACCTCCTACATTCGCAACAGGGTCCTGTTGATCGGGAGGGGTGTGGGTACCGCAAAACGGAGGAAACTGACCTCCTATGGTTGAAACGGGGGTCCTGTTGATCAGGAGGGGTGTGGCGTACCGCAAAACGGAGGAAACGGACCTCCTACAGTTAAAACGGGGGTCCTGTTGATTGGGAGGGGTGTGGCGTACCGCAAAACAGATAAAACGGACTTGTGTTGGAGCGCTACTGTCGAAACGGGGGTCCTGTTCATCGGGAGGGGTGTGGCGTACCGCGAAACAGACGAAACGGACTTGTGTTGGAGCGCTACGGTCGAAAC
>NC_041393.1:665132028-665138383 GCF_002162155.2 Triticum dicoccoides
GTTCATCCAATCAATCGGCCTCAGTTAGCAGCAGTAGCGAAGGAATCGCTCCATCGGATTCAGTTAACAGCCATCGATCGATCGCTTGGGTTCAGTAACGCGTAGCCTGCAGTGAAATCGCTCGGGTTTAGTTAGAGCCCAACACCTTGCTCGGGTTCAGTTATAGCCAAAGCCTCGCACGTGTACGAGAGAAACGTGCATCGCTCGGCCCCCGGCCTCCCACTGTAACCGGCAACTCCCCGAAATTTTCCTCCCCCTCGCTTCTACCATGGTTTTTTCCGTCATGGACGGTCCAAAGAATGTCATGCAGCTGCATCTCCGGCCCGCCCAGGACGAAAAGCCCATTTTCTGTCATGATTTTTTGTCATAGAAGTAGGAGCCCACCACATCTATGATGATACCGGGTTTTGTCACAATTATCGTCATAGAAGTGTCATATGTATGACAGAAAAAAATTCGTTCGGCCCAAAATGTCATGGATGTGTCTTTTTTTTGTAGTGGGAGATGCCAGGCCTCGTGCACTCGCCAAATACATAAGCGAGCCAATAATGCGAGAATACCTCAGTTGGTCTCTAGCAATCCGTCGATTCTTTTGAAGCAACACACTAGCATCATATGGAGTTGGAGAAGGTGTGCAGTCACTATACGCAAAACGACTCAAGATCTTTTCCACATAGTGAGACTGAAGCAGTGTGATCCCACCATTCTCATCTCTCAACATCTTGATGTTCAAGATAACATCAGCTACTCCTAGATCCTTCATCTCAAAATAGAGAGATAAGAAATCCTAAACCTCCTTGATTAGATCAAGTTTGGTTCCAAAGATCAGTATGTCATCGACATACAGACAAAGAATAACTCGTTCGCCCCCACCATGGCGATAGTACACACACTTGTCACCATCATTTACTACAAAGCCGACAACATTTAATGTTCTTTCAAACTTCTCATGCCACTCCTTAGGGGCTTGTTTAAGGCCATATAAAGACTTTAATAACTTGCACACCTTTCCTTCCTGAACAGGTACTACAAAACCATATGGCTGATCCATGTAAATTTCCTACTTCAACTCTCCATTGAGGAAAGCCGTCTTAACGTCCATTTGATGAACGAGAAGACAATGTGAGGCAGCCAGTGATAGTAGCACCCGAATAGTGGTTAGTCTAGCCACGAGTGAGTAAGTATCAAAGAAGTCTTCACCTTGTTTCTGGGTAACCCTTAGCCACAAGTTGTGCCTTGTACTTTTCAATCGTACCATCAGGACTAAGCTTCTTCTTGAACACCCACTTACATTCTACAGGTTTACACCTATAAGGACGGTCAGTGATCTCCCAGGTTCTGTTAGGTAAGATGGAATCCATCTCGCTACGAACAACTTCGTTCTAGTAGTCAGCATCAAGAGATGCATAGGCTTCTGAAATAGTCCTGGGTGTGTCATCCACAAGGTACACAATGAAATCATCACCAAAGGACTTTGCAGTCCTCTGTCTCTTACTCCTCACAGGAGTTTCATTGTCACCCTCAACAGGATTCTCAATGTGTTCCATCGTCATGGTGGGTTTAGGAATTACAACGAATTCCTCACTAGATGGAGTAGGTATCTCCTGATTCAATGAACTCGACATATCCTTCATAGAAAATATGTCCTCGAAGAAAGTTGCATAATTCGACTCCATAATCGTACCAACATGCATGTCGGATACCTCAGATTTTAATATAAAAAATCTATAGCCAATGATATTAAAAGCATAGCCCAGAAGAACACAATCCAAGGTTTTTTGGTCCAAGCTTGCGCATCTTGGGGATTGGTATATTGACTTTCGCCAAACAACCCCAAGTACGTAGGTAAGAGAGTTTCAACCTTGTCCTTTCTCATTCCTCAAATGGAGTCATGGTCTTATGATTTGTGGGAACTCGGTTTAGGACATGACACGCAGTCATTAGCGCCCCCCCCCCCCACCATTCCTTGGATAGACCCGTTGTGTCTAACATGGTGTTAACCATATCAGTTAGAGTTTGGTTCTTTCTTTCGGCTACCCCATTCGACTGAGGTTAGTAGGGAGGCGTCCTCTCATGGATTACACCATGTTCCACACAAAACAAATCAAATTCATTGGAGAAGTACTCTCCACCACGATCAGACCTAAGTCGTTTAATTTTTCGATCAAGTTGGTTCTCTGCTTCAGCTTTATAGTTTTTGAAGAAAGTTAAAGCCTCATCTTTTGATTTCAGAAGATACACATAACAATATCTAGTGGAGTCATCAATCAACGTCATGAAGTATCTCTTTCCACCTTTTGTCAACACGCCATTCATCTCACAAAGATCAGAATGTATAAGCTCTAGTGGTGCCAAGTCTCTTGCCTCTGCAGTCTTATGGGACTTGCGAGGTTGCTTAGCTTGCACACATACTTGGCACTTGGAGCATTTGACAATAGCGATTTTCGGAATTAAATTCTTATTGGCTAGTCGCGTCATGCAATCAAAGTTAATATGACAAAGTCATGAATGCCAAATATCAGACTCATTATTGTGACAAACATTATTAATAACTTTAGTGCAAATATCTGACAAAGCTAGGCTGAACAAGCCTCCGCTCTCATAGCCTTTTCCAACAAATTGTCCATACCTAGAAATTACAACTATATTGGACTCGAAAACCAACTTAAAACCATCTCAACATAAACGGGAACCGCTAACGAGATTTTTATTGATGGGCGGCACATGATGAACTTTCTTCAGACACACGGTCTTCCCCGAAGTAAACTTCAGATCGACCGTACCGACACCTCGAATGATAGCATGTGACTCGTTCCCCATCAGCATGGGAGAAGTCCCTGTGACCTAGTAAGAAGGAAACATCGAGGCGTCAGCACAAACATGTACATTGGCACCGGTGTCAATTAACCAATCAGGAGATTGAAATACTGAAAGTATGGTAGGAAGAATACCGTACCCGGATTCCTTCATATCAGTATCACCGATGACAACATTAGCGGACTTGCCGCTCTTCTCATGTTCGTGCTCCTCAAAGCGGTTAGGACACTTCGGAGCCCAGTGATTAGGGTCACCGTAGACATGGCAAAGTCCATTCCCCTTCTTGTGAGAATTCTTCTTAAAGTTGGTAGAATGTGACGGCTTGTTCTTTGTATCAAAGTTGCATTTTCCCTGAGTTTTGTTCTTGTTATTTTTGAACTTGTTGGGCTGGAAGTTCTTCTTTCGTACCATGTGGGAACTAGAAGCTCTCTCAGCAACTCGAGCACGTGTCTCTTTTGCTCTCGCCTTCTCTTCAACATCAAGAGTACCAATGAGATCCGCAACGCAAAACTCCTGCCTCTTGTGTTTCAGGGAAGTAGCAAAATTGTTCCACGAAGATGGAAGCTTGCGATGATGCCTCCGGCAACAAATTTGTCCAGCAACACACACTTGAAGTACCCAAGTTCCTTTGCGAGCGGCTGTATCTCAGGAGCCTGTTGTACAACAGATCGCTCATTAGACATCTTGTAGTCATAGAATTGCTCCATGACGTACAACTAGCTGCCGGCGTCCAAGGCCCCAACTTGGCCTCGACCGCAGTCCACATGTCATTGCCATTGTCAAATGACATATACGAATCCACAATGAAACCATTAAGAACACTCAGAAGGTGGCCTTTAAAGAGGGTATCGATCTTCTCAAAAGCTTCATGTTGTGCAGGATTAAGACCGCCCTCAGGCTTGCCCTTAGTGGCGTCATAGCAGCACATGGTCTAAAACTAGTTGACTACTCTCGTATGCCACCTCTTATATTACCCCCTTAAAGGCAGGCGACTTCAGATGCGCAGCAAAACCACTTGGAGTAAATTGTCTATAATCAGGTTTTTGTATTGTTGGAAATATGAGCAAATTACTACGAGTTTTAATCTGAATAAAGAGAAGATAAATCATGACGGCACTAGCAGAAATTAAACTAATCATGCGAACTAGCATAGTAGATGAACATATCACATCTAGGGCACATACTAGAAACATGAATTGTACCACGATCTCGAACAGAAAGGATAGAATCACATACGATGCAGCGGGAGCAGCACTGCCGGCGTTGATATTGTCGCCCATGTCGTTGAGGACGAGGTTGCCGAGGTCGGGGAAAAAGTCGTCGTTGGCGAAGTCGTCGCTGCCAACAGTCGCGCGAGTGCACTCCCCAAAAACCTGATCGCCCCTCCGATGGCCCCGCTGATGTCCTTCACGAGATACATCTGACCTTTGCGAAGACGACGGTGCTGGCGGCGGAGCTACCTGATTCAGGAAATTATGCAAAAACTGATCAAACTTTTCCTTGAAAAACTGAATCTATCTACACATGCGACCTGGCCTCAGTTGACACTGAAAACTGAAGATACTACTACCTGGAGAAGAGCTTTGGATGGAACAGTTCAACAAGTCAGCACGCAAGACAATATTCACAAACAAGAAGGCAGGATTACACAAAACATAATCCAAGTTTCATAGGTTTGTGCTCGGGAAACGACAATCATCATGTATAAACAACCCATGTCAACTTGCAAGATATTCGCCAAGAAAAAAAAAGAATGCTAGATGCATCAGTAAACAAATGTTCAGGAGACAGATCTGGGACAGAGTGAGGGAAGGCGGAAAATATCCTTTAAGCGGCAAGTTCTTTTGTAGAAGAACAAGGGAGCCAGTGCATGTTGTTTTGTCAGAAAAAAATTAAATGAATAAAGCCCTCATTTCCCCGCAAAAAAAAGGTTCCCTGCAAAGGGAAAAAAAGAAGCTAGCGGAATGTCTAGACGTACGCCAGCGGATATATATCTAGTTCAATCTTTTTTTGCGGCTGATGCAGATCAAGATGTTGAACGTACCCCTGGCCCCGTGTGCTTTCATCTCCTTTTTTGTGCAATATCTTATCATCCCATCTCAACCCTCACTTACGCATGTACGTAGATGCTTTTCTGGTGGATGTGCACGGATCACCCGAACCAAGGATCGGTTCGACGTCGCCCTGGCCAGCGGGGCACCCCCACAACCGGAAAAACGTTTATGAAATGGGTTCTCGTCGCCATCGGGATTATTTAAACCTTGGAGCCGGACGTATGATTCATCCAGACTCCTCGTCGGCTTTGCGCGTCTGGACATGGGGCGTGTTTACTTCAACCAACTTTTGCCGCTGTCACCTATTGAAGAAGCTAGCTACAGACCTACAGTTCCTTGATCTTGCAGTTTGGGTTTTGTTGGCTAGCTCCTCCTTCAATTCTTCACTGTTTTCCTAATTTTCAGTCGACTGATATTCATTTGCGTCAAGTCAAATTTTACTTCGTTGGACTCTGTATGAATGTCAGCGCATGCTGATTTGTGTTAGAAATATTAGCATTTTCTTGATTAATCTAATCCACGAGTATACGGTAAGCATGGCATAGATAGTATGCATCTCATAGCGATACCTAAGCATACTAGCACGTACAGAACATAGAAGCAAACCATCTATGAGCAGCACATATACGGCTAGCACAAGTACGAGTAAACGAGGGATGAACAGATCATACCCTCCGGCTGGCCAGGCCAACGCGGCGGCGGCAGCAGCAGCCCCGACGTCGTCCGTAGCCTTCCTCTTAGTGGCGGCGGCATCGACCATGGTGTCGATGCAGGGGAAGTAGTGGAAGCAGAGGCGGACGGAGTTGGGGACAGATCGGGAGCAGTCGCGTCGAGACGCTCCCCAAAAACCTTATTGCCGATCTCTCGGACAGGATCTCGAACGACAGGGTTCCGGAGGCATTAATCTGTTCCTGAGTGGCAAAAATAAGCTTCGGCTCATTCCCGCAACGCGTGCACGTCGTGGCAAAGTGTGTGTGAACTACTCCTTTTTCCAACCTCCCAATGGCAAGTGGTAGAGCAACCCTTATAAAGGGGTCTTAACTCTCCTCAACTAGCAAGGTGTGACTAAACTTTCCACCACCTGCCATTTCATACATGGGCCCCAAGATTAACTAAGGATTAGTGTCTTATATGGGCCTAAGCTCATCCATAATATCAATTTGTCTGTTGGGGTGGCTTCGCTTAGAGCAACTCTAGACATATGGCCTGATCGGCATAATAACCATGATATATCGACTTTTGGATGAAAAGGTCACTTTAGTAGAGTTGTTATCTCGCCTCAGATTATTATAATTCATGAAGAACACTCCACATCTAGCCTCTACTTAAAGGCTATGGGCGATGGTTTGATGCATATGCTCCATCCGCCAACCGCTCGCGTGGGAGGACGTCCCTGCTTGGCATGTTGCACGACCCATCTCCTCTCCTGTGTGCCAATTAATAAGGGTTGCCATGTGCCAACTGCCGCGACCATTCCTATCATG